>NC_081180.1:171854645-172454645 GCF_029867415.1 Vicia villosa
CCTTCTGAATCACTCCATGGACCTCCAACTGCAGATGCTCCAAAGTGAGAGCAACAATGGTGTTCCTCCACCTACAGAAGTGATCCAGGTGCTTGGATCACCTCAAATGACCTCCCTTGAGATGTTAGAATGCTCACTTCCCAAAGATAAGCTCTGGTTTGAAGAAATCGATTCTTCTTGCCAAAGAACTTTGAAAAACAATGAACAAGAGAAGAGAAAGAGAAAGCAAGTAATATGGTTGCTTTGGTGTGTTTTTTGAATGAGAATGAGGCCTCTATTTATAGGCAAATGTCTCAGTACTGATTGGGAGAGTGAGCTTGCTTAGTGAAGTAAGTTTGGTTTCTTAGCCATGAAGAAATTTCAAAGAATATCCAAATGTGATCATTGCATTTTCGAGCCACCTCCCCTATCCATTGAATCTATCTGATCTTAGGGGACAATTCAGATGCAAAGTGAGCTCTAATTGGTTGGTGAGAAGATTCCTTGGGTGATTCATCAATTTGCCATAAATTCTCAAATGTAATCATTACATAATCACATGTTCTTGTTTTAGGAATCTTCTTCAATTATCATGGCATGGTGAAAATGAATGCATGGCATGTTTTCAGATGTGTTATGGGTCGTGTAGCATCCATAATTGAGGTCATGTGCACAAAACTTCAAAGTTCCAAAATGATGCATGACCTATAATTTCACTTCATGAGGCCAACTTTGAACAAGCATAACTCTTAGCTCAAATTGAATTTTGAGAAGGTTGAACACAATTTGGAAAGCCCTAAACATCTACTTTAAATCATTAGTTTATGTCTTCTTCAGAATCCTTTGGGAAATTTGTGAAAAATGAGGCCAAAGTTGGAAGAAAACTAGGTTAAAACACTTAGAAAAATTTCTAAGTGTTTATGACCTAAACTTCAAAATTTCCAAAACTTCATAAATGGTTGATCTTTTGAAAAAAGTTCCCTTGTAAGATGTTGTTTTATTTGGCAAGATCTACAACTTTCATGTTGGAAGTTTTTTGAGTTGTGTAGGTGAAATTTTGAGATCTCACCATGCCTTCAAAAACCCTAATTCCCGACTTTTCGCTCCTTGATGAATCTCTTTGAATTTCTTTGGCCAAATGACTTTGACATCCATATATTGATGATATTGATCTTTGAAAGTCATTTTTTGACCAAAAACCTTAAAAGTCAATGATGATCCTTCACAGTTGACTTTTTTCCTGACAAAGTGAATTTTTGGGCTTTTGTGTAGAAATAAGATCTTCTCCCCAAATGGATGATATAAATGGATTATATGGAGGTAGTAGAGATCCTTGAATCATGTCTTGAGTTTTGGATTCATGCCCTGATCAAAAGTCAACTATCTTGGTGAATTAGGTCAAAACCCTAATTTGTCGACCATGTGAAAATAATGACTGTAGACTTTGAATTGAAGTGTGATGTCTAGTAGATCTTGTCATATGAGTTATTTGAAGATGATTGATGTCTTTGAATGACCCTCTGAGGTTTTTTAGGGTTTCCCAAATGTGATCCCTGATTTTAGTCCTTGATAGGCTCAAAACCCTAGTCTGGTGACCTGAGTAAACCTGTACTCATATGACTGGATGTCTAATCAATCATAGATGAGAAAAGTGAAGTTTTTGAGCCCCATGATTGTATTAGAGACTAATCTTTGTATTGATTGATCCTTTGCCTGAGCATTCTTGTCTTTGAGCATCCTCGATTAGGTACCAGATGGAGAAATGACTGCTCTGGGTACTTGTCTTGACCTGATGAAAAATCCTGAAGATATGCCATCTCAGGGGGGTCAAAAATTAGGGTATGACAGATGTGCGTGCATCAATTTCAATGATTACTTCTCAACTTCCAAGGGCGGGAAACGGCGGAAGCCATAACTTCTCTCTTTGGAAAACCAAACGCAGTCCAATCAATCATTAACAATTTAAAACCACCCTTCAGTATTCCCAGTCTATATAAAGGGTCTAATATTGCCTTCATTTCTTCATTCATGCGCTTTCTCTCCAAACCAAGCACAGAAAAAGAAAACACACAACTTCTTTCTCAAAAAACCTTTCTTACCTTGCAATGGCTGAAACTCTTTCCTTTAACAACATCAAAGCCCTCATCAGAGGCGAGTTCAGACTCTCTGAGGATGAACTTGTTCGTAACTTTATCAACATCGAAACCCTCTTTGTCAACCAAGAACTGGACTTCTATTTTGAAGAAGCCTTGGAGGGTGCTATCTACCCCAACATGGTGGCAGAATTCTGGATGAATGCGTCTTTACGCATAGATCCTGAAGGTAGGACCACCATTGATTCTGAAATTCGACACGCTCGTCTTAGCATCACTCCCACCACTATTGCCAACCTAATAAAATGCAATAACTCTGGGGCAACTTTTGATGACAACAGTTTCAGCATGACTACTCATCTCATGTTGAGAACTCTTATGGACAACGATCGCTTCAGTGCCAAAGTCATCAGGATCTGGCACCAGATGCTCGTGGGAAACTTCCAACCTCGGAGGATCAATGAAAACAACATCATGGTTGAAGACTTGGAGTTTATCCTCTGTGGTCTTCGAGGGAAGAAAATTAACATTCCTTTGATGATCTTTAAAGGACTGGTTAAGGCTGTCTCTATCGATGTCGACCGTCAAGGGAGTGTGACCTGTCTTCCATATGGGAGACTCCTCAGTTACATTTTCCTTAAGAAAGGTGTAGTGAGGCGGATGCGCGATTCTGGAGCCAGGGATATGTTCGAAGCTGAACCCTCGCCTGTGCTGTCCTTGGAAGGTTTAGACCAAAGGATTAACTAGCAAGTTTTTACCTTAGGTTTTTATGCCTTCTCTTTTTTTTTTTTTTTTTGTAATCTCGGATCCTGTTCTTTGGATCCTTTTGTAATGCATGTACTTCTATGCTTTAAATGAAAAAAAAAAAATTTTGGTGTCTCCTTAGACTCTTTTCTTTCCATTTAACAATTTATTCTGATTGTAAAGCCATTTTGATCAATGTGGCATATATGTTTTGACACATGCCTGACCATTTTGGCTTTTCGTAGTACCCTGAGTATCTACGTTTTTCCAATCTTTACTTCGTACATACTTGGTTTATATCTCTTCAAATATTTCCCGTTTACTCTTAAGATCCTACGATCTTCTGCTAACTCTTCAATTTCGTAAGCATTGTTCGAGAATACTTTTAAGATTCGAAAGGGTCCTTCCCAATGTGGGGACCATTTACCAAGTGCCTGATTCTTTCGATCTACAGGTAAAATAACTTTCCAAACTAAGTCATTATTAACAAAAGTTTTACCTTTCACCTTTTTATTATATGCTCTGGACACTCTTTCCTTTTGCCTTTTTATCATTTCCAGTGCTCGAAGTCTGTCTTCGTCCAAATCTACTAACTCATTCATCATTAACTCCCAGTATACGTTGGGAGGAATGTCTGTTTGTCGTTGTATTCTTACCGATTGCAAACATATCTCGATTGGGAGTACTGCATCATGTCCAAACGTCAACTGGAAAGGAGTTGTATTTGTAGCTTCTTTTGGAGATGTCCGACAAGCCCAGAGTGCTTGATCCAAAGTCTTATGCCAGTTCTTAGGTTTCTTTCCCACATGTTTCTTAATAAGGCCAATTATTATTTTGTTTGCTGCTTCAACCTGCCCATTTGCTTGAGCGTAGTAAGGTGTAGAAGTAAATAACTTGAAACCTATTTCTCTGGCAAAGTCTTGCATTTTTCGTCCAGTAAAGACTGATCCCTGATCGGTTGTTATACTTTCTGGGATTCCAAACCTATATATAATGTGTTTCTGAATAAACTCAATCACAGCCTCTTGATCCACATTTGCCAGTGGTATTGCTTCGACCCATTTTGTGAAATAGTCTATTCCTACCAAAATGTACCTTTGACCTTTAGATGACTTGGGGTGAATTTCTCCAATCAAATCTAATGCCCATCCCCTGAAAGGCCACGGTTTTATTATCGTACTTAATTCGTTTGCTGGAGCGTGTTGGATACCTGCATGTTCTTGGCACTCTTGGCACCCTTTCGCAAACTCTATGCAATCCTTTAACATCGAAGGCCAATACATCCCATAACGAAACAAGAGCCATTTCATTTTGTGCTCTGCTTGATGTGCACCACATGCCCCACTATGTACGTTCGACAGAGCCAAATATGCTTCTGCTTCACCTAAGCATTTCAACAATACCCCTTCAGGAGTTTTCTTGAATAATTCATTTCCCATCAGAAAATATGACAAGGCTCGATACTTGATTTTCCTGTCTGTATCCGTCGAAGGATTTTTCAGATAGTTAATAATTGGACTCCTCCAATCTGTGTCTGCCAACGAGTCTATATTTAGTACTTCGAATTGTTCTTTGTTGGCATAACCCAATTGTGAGTTCTCTAGATCATTTGGCGAAAGTTTAGTAAACATTGCTCTTCCTCTTACTTCAATCAATTCCTCCAACTTTTCTTTTGATACTTTATATCCTGAAACTAATTGTGCCAGGTCGTTTGCTTCCTGGTTATTCACCCTTGATACGTGTTTTAATTCCACATATTCAAATTTCTTGAGTAGCCTATTTGCAATGACAAAATACATGATCAAATTCTCTTTGATACACTTGTACTCCTTTGTCAATTGTTTGATGACCAATTCGGAATCTCCTTTAATTTCGACTCTGGTTGCCCCCAATTCTAACAAAGCCTCAAGTCCAGCAATTAATGCTTCGTATTCAGCTTCATTGTTGGAGCATAATGGACCTTCGATTTTATACTTGAGCTTTGTTGGAATTCCATCAGGAGAAATTATCAACATTCCAACTCCAGTACCTTCTCTATGCGTCGAACCATCGAAGTATAACTTCCAAGGTTTTAAATCCACATAATGCTGATGATTCTCAACCACCGCATGGTCGACAATGAAGTCTGACACAATTTGACCTTTCATTGCCTTGAGAGGCTGAAATATTAATGAATATTCAGTAAGGGCCAAAGCCCACTTGCCAATTCGACTATGTAGTATTGGCTTAGATAACATATGTTTGATAACATCACAATGAGATGAAACGTAAACTTCAACTGGCTTTATATAATACTTAAGTTTGATACAGGAGAAATACAAACAAAGGCAGAGCTTTTCTATATCAGTATATCTAGTCTCTACATCATTGAGTACTCTACTTAAGTTATAAATGGCTCTTTCGATGCCATTCTCATCTTCCTGGGCCAGCATGCTGCCTATTGTTTTATCTGACGCTGAAATGTATAGTCGCATGTGCTTCTTCCCATTTGGGGGACACAGAATTGGTGGACAAATCAAGTATTGCTTTATCTGATCGAAAGCTTCTTGATGTTCAGCGCGCCATTCGAATTTTCCTTGCTTAAGCCGTAGCAGAGGTGAGAAAGCTTGTGTGCGTCCACTCAAGTTAGAGATAAATCTCCTTAAGAAATTTATCTTACCCAATAATGATTGTAGTTCTTTCTTCGTGGATGGAGACTTGGTTTCCCTAATGGCTTTTGTCTTGTTCTGGTTAATTTCTATCCCTTTTTTGTGGACTACGAAGCCCAAGAAATCACCTGCCTGCACAAAGAAAGCACATTTGAGGGGGTTCATCTTCAAGCCATATTTCCTCATTCTTTCGAATGATTGGCTCAGATGATCGAGATGACTCATACCCGAGGTAGATTTTACCACAATGTCATCTATATATACTTGCATGAATGTTTCTATAAAGTCATGAAATATAGAATTCATTGCCCTTTGATAAGTTGCCCCAGCGTTTTTTAAACCAAAAGGCATCACAACCCATTCGTAAGTGCCTATTGCCCCTGGGCAACGAAATGCTGTTTTGGATACATCATCTTCTGCTATAAAGATTTGATTGTACCCCGAATATCCATCCAACATGCTCAAATACTCAAAACCTGCGGCTGAGTCTACTAGCATTTCTGCTACAGGCATGGGATACTCGTCTTTAGGAGTAGCTGCATTAAGGTCACGAAAGTCTATGCATACTCTTAATGCGCCATTCTTTTTAATTACAGGTACTATATTAGCAATCCATTCAACATATCTTGTAGTTTGGATAAATTTGCAACGCAAGAGCCTTTCGACCTCTGCTTTGATCTTCGAGTGAATCTCTGGCGCGAATCTTCTGGGAGTTTGCTTTATAGGCTTCTTCCCTTCTTTTATTGGTAATTTTAATTCGACTAAATCTCTTCCTAGCCCAGGCATCTCATCATAATCCCAAGCAAAACAATCTTTGTTTTCTTTCAGTATTTTGATGACCGTTGCTTTTAATTCTGGTTCTAATTTCGCGCTGATATATGTTATCCTTTTTTGATCATTGTCTCCAAGATTTACTTCTTCAAGTGGATCTTGGGCCAACATCTTTATGTTCGACGCCATTGGGTCTTTTTCGAATCCCAAAGGTTCCTCGTCGTATATTGCATCCAACCTTTGATTTGGTTCTTCTCTTATGATCTCTTCATCTGGAGCCGTGTTTTCGAAACTCGTACGTATCTCCAATTCTGTTATTCCTTCTTTGGTTAGAACCGCATCTATCTTTGTATTTGATAGTTCGGCTTCGAGAGCCGCCTTCCTTTTGTTCTCGGCCACATAGGCCGAAATCTTTTCGAAGAACGAAGACTCAGACATGATTAATGTCATCGTCCCAGCCTGTTGGCCGTACTGCTGGATAATTCTCCAATGGTGCTGTATCTGCTCGACCATCCATGATTTCTCTATCCCATTGGAATCCACTTGGGTGTAAAGTCAAATAGTACAATGCATTTTTATTTGGGGTATACATCTCTTCTGCAGCATGACAAGGGCCTATGTTTGCCAGGTTCCTATCGAAGTTGGTTTTATTCACCTGGTTGACTTCAGCCATGAAGTTGGTTTTATTCACCTGGTTGACTTCTGCACCATTATTCAGCACATAGTAACACACAGGTCTGTGTTTTGCCATTTCTTCGATATCAGCCTCTTCACAGTCTTCCACTTCAGTTTCTTGATTAAACTCGTGAGGGAGTACGGAAACAACATTGCAATTCAAGTTTATAGATGACACTCCATCAGAATCAAAATCATTTGTCATTCTATCCTCTTCTTTCCAGGAATTTGAACGCATCTTTTCTTCTTCATCCAAGAGTTTTTCAGCTTCGAATAATCTGCGTTCCACCGGAGGTTTGTTTGACTTTGCCCCCTGGTATGGGACTTGGTTGCTACTAGATTCTCCAATTTCTCTTGGCCTGTATTTTTTCTGAGCCTTTTTTATTCTCTGATGCCTTCTCCACTGGGACCGAGACATAGGATTTTTTCCTTTATAATTCTCCAATCGATACGCCTCTCGATTGGGTCTTTGAAATTGTTTCCTATATGCCATTGCAGTTCTACCACCTTGGTCCCAACTTCGCCATTTGTTGGTTCTTGCATCAGCTTGCACCCACCTGTCCCTGGGTGCATCTGCAGGGATTTTGAAAGTTACCCTTCGAGCTCTGGGGTGTGGGCTATCAGGCCTCTTTGTTGGAGTCCATATGTCGAAACCGTACAGGTTAGGACGCAACCCCTGAGTTTCTCGACTCATGTAACAGTACACACGTTCGAATGATCGTGCTAGCATTTCATCATAGACTGCCCCACATCTTGGGCACAGAGCAATTTCAGTGTTTCCTTTGTGGCATCTGACCAAAAATCCTACTAAGCTTTCCTCCATCCTTGGGTACAGTTGTAGTAGGGGATTTGGCTCTCTTCTTGGGTGTTCCCATCTTTCGCGTCGAGCCCTCTCGAAGTTGGCTTCGACCCTTCGATTCAGCATGATCGAACACCTTGGACACATCCATTGCTTACCACCATTTCTCTCGTGGCAATTCCAGAGATATTCTTTGAGGCTTTCGGTTTTTGGAGGAACTTCGATGCCCCCATTTTGCCTCGTCAGCCATGTCTCTAGTTCGCCAAATTCAGACACTGGGCGTCTGGCGCTGACCATGTTAACCGCTGCTGGAGGAACTTCAGAGATCTGGATTTTCTGGAGTTTCATCCTGAGGTCTTCAGTGGCCTCACTGTTTTCTTCCTTCGATGCTTCAATTATTTATGTCTTGGAAGATTCTTCAACATCAGTGTTGAAGACTATGTCACCATTTAGGCTTTCAGTAGCCTGCTTTCCATTGAACATTGTTTTAGTTTCCACAACTTCAACTTCAGATGCCTCCACCATGTTGATATCTTCTACCTCACAGAGGCTGGCGTCAGCAATGTTCAGGGGATTGGTATCGACCCTCATATGACTCTTGGTCTTGTCAGCAAACTTCAACCTTCCATCATTGAGAGCATTTTGAATTAGATCCCTGAAAAGGAAACATTGAGAAGTTTTATGGCCTAAAAACCCATGATATTTACAAAAACCTCTTTTCTTCCGTTGTTCCAACGGGGGAATTTTGGAATTTGGAGGTAGTATCATTTGGCCATCTTTTACCAATAAATCAAATATTTCATCACACTTGGTAATGTCGAATGTATAAGTTTTCTTAGGGAACCTATCATTCTTATCGTTTTCTACTGGGTTTTTTCCATTTGCAGGATTTAGCAATTTACAGGCATAAGGTGGCGCTTCTTTCAACTCAGCCAAGTCTATTTCGACTTCTTCAGGGCTATATGAGTCATTGAAAGACTCATCATCAGCGTCCTCGGCTTCGACGTACGCTACTCTTTCCTTCTTATAACTTTTATTCGCCCTAACTTTTTCTGCCTTCAGGCGTTCGACCTGTCGAACCCTGTCTGCTAATTGGGTCATGTCCCTAAGGTATTGGGTATCTAGTTTCTTTCTTATTGAATAATCTAGACCACCTGTAGCCATTTCGACAAGTTCATGCTCTGGGACTGTTGTAAAACACCTTGATTTCAACAGACGGAACCTATTCAAGTAGTCATCAATTGTTTCTGTGAATTTTCTTTTAACACTGGCCAATTCTTTCAAACTTATCTTAGTTTGGCCCATATAGAATTGCTCATGGAAAAGCCTTTCTAAGTATGCCCATGCATCTATCGAATTTGGTGGCAAAGTAGTAAACCAAATGAAGGCATTCTTTGTCAGCGAACTAGGGAAATATTTGATCCTTAAATCCTCGTTTCCCGCTAAGTCTCCTGCTTCTGTCAAATATCTAGCAATATGTTCCACCGTTGACTCATTAGTTTCGCCTGAAAATTTTGTAAATTTGGGTACCTTAGTGCCCCTAGGCAATTCTGTCTGCATGATATAATCTGATATAGGGGATGTATAATTTGGACGTCTAAGTCCAGTACTAAGGCCATTATTGGCCATAACCCTTTCTATCATGGCAGTTAAGTTATTTTCTGTAGCCAGATTTTCTCTTCTGACTCTTTGGACAACCTCATTTGGGTGTTCGTTCCTAGCAACAATCCTCAACCTTGGTCGCTCTTCCTCCGTTTCCTGTCGAACGGGGACGGTTCTTTGATTTGAAGCCTCTAAGTTAATTACTGGAGTTCCTTCGAACGTCTCTGTTCTTCGTGAGGGGCCTGCATCCCTAGTGGCTGTCCTAGATGACGGAACTATATCTTGTACACGTTCCAAAATGGGCCTCTCTTCTTGATTCGAAGGTTGTTTGTCTTTCCTTTTAGGTGGTGTTACTCCCATGAATTCTGCCATTCGATTCATTTGAGATGATATCTTTTGGAAAGTCTCCATGTTTTCTCTATTTGTAGTAGTAACATTTGCCATTAGTGGGCTTAAAACTGAAGTCAATTCTCTGGCCAAAACCCCTACCATATCATGGTTGCTTGCATCCATTTCTTGTCGAAATGCTGCTTGGTTATTTGTGGTAAAGTGGGGCACCTGGGTAGAAAAACTAGTGTTGTGTGCACTTCGACCCACTGAACTAACATTCGGTGAAAATGTCGTATTGTTAGTTGGGGCATATATAGATCCTGCCCCTCGTACGCCTGTTCCATATGGGTATGGCATTCCATATGAACTATTTGGTCTCCATTCGAAAGTAGAATTCGTGCCTTGACCAGACAAATTATTTGCAGCATTTGTCGATGAAAACAGTACGTCTTCTGGACTTGTGGATGAGGGTGCGGTTGTCGACGCTGAAACTGGAGTAGTCCCTGAAGGACGTGTATTAGTTTCAGGCATGGCCTGGGAATTATCTGCAGGTCTCGATCCATTCGGGCCCGTTGCATCCCGTGTTCCTTGAGTGGAAGTCGAATTTGCCGCTCATGATCCTGAACCTTGTGGGGGATCTCGATCACCCCCTGCACTGGCCATAGCGGCCATTTTCTTGTTGTACCTTCGTTTGGGAATCGGTTGTGCACTGTTCTTTAATTTACCGTTCCTAAGGTTCATACAAGATCTTGATATTGTCTAGACAAAAATAAAGCAATTGATTAAAACAATCCGCTTGACACAGTCCCACCGGGTGTGCCAATTTGTTTACGGTGATTTCCGGTAAACAACCGTTAGTCTTCCAAACTATAATAAATATGATTTGGTTACTCGCAGGATCGACTAGATTGATCCTAGGACACATAGTCAAGAAGATTGTTATCAATGTTCATTCGAGCCATATTCATGATTCGTCTTCTTCAATAAGCGTTGTTCAATTAAAGAACAAATAATCTTGATAATCACTTTGTTATATGTAAGTGTGATTTCAACGAAAAGATAAGTAACATAACGTATGAAATTGAAAGGACTATTAAAACGTAAGGAATCTTAAAATGCAGAAACGTTAAAGACTTTTGAAAGTAAATAACATGAAAGTAATTCGAAAGTAAATGACATTAAAGTAAAGATACGAAAATGTAAATGACAAGAAGTAAACGAAATGCAGTAATTCTGGAAGATATTTGAAAACGAAAGATAATACACATGTATTAAAGTGGTGGTGTCATACGTACATTTTCTCAGCGAACTCTTTCTCTTAACGCTTGATACTTGAGTAAATATGTGAGTGATTTGTACAAAATGAACACACAGAATCCTAACATTAAGACTCCTATTTATACTAGTTTCGACCTTAACGGTCCTACACTAATCTGCTGCCACGTCTCTCATAAAAACTTCTAGCGACGCCATCTGTTACTTGGACAGTTACGAAACCGTCTTCGAATTTCAAATCTTCCCGCCTGAGTCCGTCTTCGACGCGTGGCAGTGTATTTAAAAACACTACGAAAACACGCTAAGTAGTAATACTTGAATATATTTTATAAATTTTGTCTAAGTCCCCGAAGACACATACTTTCACTAGCTTTCAGTATTCACTATCTTCATAACGAACTTAGAAATCTTTATTCTCGAAGCATGACCATCAGTAGCCATTCTTTTATTTTTAAGGGATGGCCATCAGTAACCATCTTTCCTTCGATTTTCCACTTCTTCGAAGGACAAATATTACAAAACGAAATCTTTAGCTAACAGATACCCAAATCCGTTTGGGTCGTGTTTAAATTTTAATTTTTCATCTCTGTTAAAGATTGGGGCAAGGAATGAGGATTGTTTAGAGATTCGGATTTGCATATGAGGGAGATAAAAATCATCCCTGATTCGCTCTGTTGGCATGCCTATCAACAAACACTTCGACGTCTAAATTAGTGACGAGTGTAAGTGATAGATTTTATGGTAGATAAGTGTTATCTAATGATTTTCAAGGAGCTAAAACCTTCTGTTTGTTCTAGTTGTATGAAAGTACATATGTGAATGAATCCTTGAAAGTATAATCTAATGATTTTTTGTCTTCTCTTACTCTAATAAGGCATCCTTTTAGGGTGGAATCATCTTAGGTTCAATAATATTAAAACCTTCTTTACAGCAAACTACTATAGAAGAGTGGTGTTAGCGGAGTAATATCCTTAAGTTTTGATCTGACGACCCTTGGAAGTTATCACATACTTTAGTCTTATGTTTTTTAAGTCACACAAGCATACATGTGCACAAGCGCCCACACAGTCACACACATTTATATAACATAAATGGACGAATACAATGTACAGACGTAATCACAAAAACATAAAGGGCTAAACATCCTACACAAGGTTTGACCCCCACCCTCCCGCAATGTCGGTTCAAACTTTTATTAATTCTCACTCTCGTGACAAATCATGTTAAGTAACCTCTCACTCTCGTGACAAAGCTATTTAAATTAAACAAGGAAACAAAAACCACAACAGATTTTATGAAAAACTTATGCCAACTTTGTTACTGAGTCCCACCGCACATACCAGACTCAAGACAATTTAGCTAGACATGGAATTAAGCGTAAACCAACTAAACATGATGATTGGAAATAAAAACAACATGGTAATTAAATTAAACAAAGCGATAAACAATAATAATAAGTGTCGCACGCTCGCAAAAAAATGAACAGAGTCGCCACCAATATATTTATCCCATAAGGGAAAGGAATATCAGAAAACCTAGCAAAGGAAGGAACAGGGTATTGCGACCAGAGAATCTAGGAACGGGAGCCGGTTACGCAAGGGGAAGGTACTAGCACCCCTCGCGCCCATCGTACTCGATGGTATCCACCTATGTTTGTTTCTATCTAAAGGGTGTGTACTATGTCTATGTCTACATGCGAATGAATGCAAAAGAAATACGGGGAAAAGAAGGAATTATTTACAATTGTGCTCGTTCAAGCCCCGCGACTTGATGCCTACGTATCCTTTTCAGGAATCAGAGCGTCGTAGTTCGGCTTAATATTTTCTGTTTATTTTTGTGTTTTTTAGTTGGGCGGAGTTAACGCTCGCGCTCTTGCATAAGGGGACAGCCTAGGATGCAATAGAGCGGAGATAACAATGCCCTTAAGAAAGGAGGTGAGAGAGTGATTTTGAGCGTTTCGAGGAAATCCCTTAAGCAAGGGAAACTCGAGTTACTCTTTGGTTGGTGTTTTTTAGAAGTTGGGAACTTACGCCTGAATGGTACCCTTAAGCAAGGGAGATCCAAGCACTCGAACATTCCCTTAAGCAAGGGATGTTCAAGCTTCCATTCCCTTTTTAAGAATTTTCACTTTGATTATTAGTGTTTTAAGTATTTTCTTTGTATTTTTTAAAGGGGATTTTATTTGAATATTTTTAGATGTTTTAGTGTTGAAAAAGAAAAAGAAATGAGAAAGTGGGGGACTAGCCTAATTTCTAAGCCTAATTGTTGTTCTAGTTTATGTACAAATCTAGCCTAAAATTATGGTAACTAAATTCTAAAAGGAGCATGAAATGATATTAACATAGGCCAAAATTATAGGCCAAAATCAAGTAACAAAATGACAAAAAAAATTATACGAAAATAACATAGAAATGATACAAAATGATAAAAGAATCAATTCAAGATTAGTACAAAATTTAAACTAAAAATACCACTATTTTTATGAGTTTTTTATGTCATTTTATTACCAAAAAAAAGGTATCAAAAAAACTAAGTAGAAAAACCTAAAAACTACCAATTAAATGTGAATCAGGGGGTGTGAAGAGTACATGCGCAGGCCTGGTACAGAGGCCCAAAAGGTTTTTTGTTGTTCAGGTTTTTGGCCAAAAAGTGGAGGTGTAACGGGCCTAACTTAGGTGCGAATAGGGGATTTCATACCAGAGATAAGGATCTTTCAGAGTATTCATGAACATGTCTACAAGCTCTCGTTCCAAGAGAGGAGGTTGGACTCTAGAAGCTAATTCTCTCCACCTTTGTGCATACTCTTTAAAAGACTCATCAATCTTCTGAGTTAAACTTTGGAGTTGTAGTCTAGTAGGAGCCATGTCACTGTTGTACTTGTAATGCTTGAGAAAAGCCTCTGCTAATTCATCCCATGTGCGGACATGGGTTCGTTCAAGTCGTGTATACCATTCAAGAGATGCCCCACTTAGGCTATCCTGAAAGAAGTGCATTAGGAGCTTGTCATTTTCTGCATACGGTGCCATCTTGTTGCAGAATGCCTTGATGTGACTCATCGGACAAGTGATACCCTTGTATTTCTCAAAACTGGGGACTTTGAACTTAACAGGAATCTTGATATCAGGCACTAGGCACAAATCAATAGCATTTAAACCAGGGGAGCTTCGACCTTCTAAAGCATTCAATCTTTCTTCCAGGAGGTGGAATTTTCTCTCATTTTCCTCGATCGGGAACTTGAAAGCCTCAAGTTCAGAATCGTTCTCATGATGTGAGTCCTCCTTGTTAGGAACTTCCACGGGCACAGATTTCGATCCCCCATTAGCAACAGTAGTTGGAGTACCATTAGTCAACTTAACAACACTTTGTCTGAGCTCTTCTTGCCCCTGGATAACAACATGGAGGGTCTCCAAGAGTTGGGTCATCCTTTCTCCCATAGCATCCATGTCCTTACGAAGTGCAACCTGATTTTGTTCAAGATGGTCCATGATTCTCCTCTGATTAATCCTTGTATGATACAGATGTAGGGAAGTCAGCTTTGATGATGAAGCAGAAATCTAGATTGAAAGGGACCCTAATAAGCTTCTGAGAGAACCATGGAATGCATGATGGTATGAATGCAATGTTTCATTTCCAAGGGATCCTAAAGTCCTTTCACACACTTTTTGTTTTGTTCTTTTTTTTTTGGAATCAAAGCATTTTTGTATAGAATATCTTTTCTTTTTTCTATTTCTTTTTTTCTCCATTTTTTTTGGAAATAGACTTTAGGATCCCCCACAAATGAAGTGGGTAACAATGATGTTATGCAATGCAAAAACATGGGATCCAGGTCCAAATAATCTTAGAAACCACTGTACAATCCTCTGAATAATTGATGTAGGTCAGATGTCACAGGATCAAAGGTTCGACGCCTTTTTAGAATACTATAATATCAAGCACCATGAGAGCAGACCAAATAAAGGTCCGACCTCAACTCTGAAGAAGCAATGGTATGTAGGAGCCAAGGTTTCCTGTCCCACCCCAATCTCACGGGTATGAAGTCTAGACACGGACAAGTGGTCCCTAATGGTCACTAGGGTCTACAGTTCCCACGGGGTACAAAGTGTTTGAGGCAACAAGCGTGCCAGACACAGTGTTCCATGAAAGAACCTCGCCCAGTTGTGGTACCCCATGTCAAGCTCGATCGTAGCAAGAGCCACGGGAGTCAACATGAGCATCCACGCTAATCCTAGGTGTCACTGGCCTGGGTAGTGGGCCTTTTACCTCACAAAAACCCCCCACCTGCAAAACAAAGCAGAAAAATATGTGGCCCCCACGGGGACCCATAATATAGTCCAGATGCATGATGTGCAAGCAGAAGTAAACATGATATGCAAGCGGAAATAGACATGATATGCAAACATATATACAAAATGTAAGCATATAAACAAACAAAGAAACACCTAATAAAACGAAACAAACAAAGGCTAGGATCGACTTGCTTAGGTATCCCCAGCAGAGTCGCCAGCTGTCGCACGCTCGCGAAAAAATGAACAGAGTCGCCACCAATATATTTATCCCATAAGGGAAAGGAATATCAGAAAACCTAGCAAAGGAAGGAACAGGGTCTTGCGACCAGAGAATCTAGGAACGGGAGTCGGTTACGCAAGGGGAAGGTACTAGCACCCCTCGCGCCCATCGTACTCGATGGTATCCACCTATGTTTGTTTCTATCTAAAGGGTGTGTACTATGTCTATGTCTACATGCGAATGAATGCAAAAGAAATACGGGGAAAAGAAGGAATTATTTACAATTGTGCTCGTTCAAGCCCCGCGACTTGATGCCTACGTATCCTTTTCAGGAATCAGAGCGTCGTAGTTCGGCTCAATATTTTCTGTTTGTTTTTGTGTTTTTTAGTTGGGCAGAGTTAACGCTCGCGCTCTTGCATAAGGGGACAGCCTAGGATGCAATAGAGCGGAGATAACAATGCCCTTAAGAAAGGAGGTGAGAGAGTGATTTTGAGCGTTTCGAGGAAATCCCTTAAGCAAGGGAAACTCGAGTTACTCTTTGGTTGGTGTTTTTTAGAAGTTGGGAACTTACGCCTGAATGGTACCCTTAAGCAAGGGAGATCTAAGCACTCGAACATTCCCTTAAGCAAGGGATGTTCAAGCTTCCATTCCCTTTTTAAGAATTTTCACTTTGATTATTAGTGTTTTAAGTATTTTCTTTGTATTTTTTAAAGGGGATTTTATTTGAATATTTTTAGATGTTTTAGTGTTGAAAAAGAAAAAGAAATGAGAAAGTGGGGGACTAGCCTAATTTCTAAGCCTAATTGTTGTTCTAGTTTATGTACAAATCTAGCCTAAAATTATGGTAACTAAATTCTAAAAGGAGCATGAAATGATATTAACATAGGCCAAAATTATAGGCCAAAATCAAGTAACAAAATGACAAAAAAAATTATACGAAAATAACATAGAAATGATACAAAATGATAAAATAATCAATTCAAGATTAGTACAAAATTTAAACTAAAAATACCACTATTTTTATGAGTTTTTTATGTCATTTTATTACCAAAAAAAAGGTATCAAAAAAACTAAGTAGAAAAACCTAAAAACTACCAATTAAATGTGAATCAGGGGGGTGTGAAGAGTACATGCGCAGGCCTGGTACAGAGGCCCAAAAGGTTTTTTGTTGTTCAGGTTTTTGGCCAAAAAGTGGAGGTGTAACGGGCCTAACTGAGGTGCGAATAGGGGATTTCATACCAGGCCCAGATGCTGATTGCTTTGATTCACTATATCCAATTTTTATTCAGATTTTTATTTAATAAAATTAATTGAATTAAAAAAAATTAAAAAAAGAAAGGGGATTAGCGTTCATTTTGAGACGATTCATCTCACTCTCAGACTCCTCCTCACTCTCGCAACAAACGGCGTCGACGGCGCCCTCCCCTATCTCCGATTCAATCTCCGACCACCACAAATTGCATCCCCTTCCTCACGACCTAAGTCATTCTCCCTCTGAATTCATTTTCTCAATTTCTTATTGATTATCAACTTAAACCTAAACCTCCAAATCTACATCACAAAACCTTACAGACTCGAAATCAAAACCTAAGTTGAGAAGGAACCTGGATTTGAGCGATTAGCGAGGAATTACGACCCGTGCAATCAATAACGCCATCAATTGCGTCCAGAACGAACGGAGAAACTTTGCGTCATATCTCAACGGCGGCGAGGACGTCGGTCTCGATGGAAGATTCTCAGGTACCGACATGTTTCATTTCGATTCAGCACCTCATCTCATTACCTTCTTCTCTTTCTTCTTTGAGTCTGTGATTCGATTTCTGTGAATTGTGTTATTGATGTTGCGTTGAGGGAGTGCTGAGGGATGATGATTGAAGGTGTGATGGAGGTTTAGCTCGCTGCTTAGAGCTTCAGATGTTGAAGCTCTAAGAGTTGTTGTTTTGAGCGTATGGTGATGGTGAGGGAGAAGAGCGAGAAGGAGTTGCAGAGAGAATATGAAGATGATGGAGATGAATTGAGAGGGACTAGTGGGAGTGGTGAAAGAATAAGATGAAGAGTAGTGAATGGTGATGTGATGATTATGGAGAAAATGGCGTGTCGAGGAAAATGGTGAGAGATGATTCTGTTATATAGAGATTGAGAGGGAGGAAGAGTTAGTTAGAAAGTGGTGGTTGAGATTGAAATCAGTTATGAATCAATGGTGAGATTGAAGGGTGAGATTGAGAGTTGGTTATGAGGGAGAGGAAGTTAGTTATGAAGGTTTAAACTTGTTAAAAGTTAGTTATTGAATTCTGTTACAGTAGTTGGAAGGTGTTAAAAGTTAGTTATGGAGAGGAGATGTCAGTTACGGATGGAGGGTGAGGATTGAGTTGGTTGAAGTCAGTTATAGGTGATAGGAAGTTAGGAGGTTAGTTCGGTAGTTATGTTTCTGTTAGAGATTGCTACAAAGTTAGTTGCAGTTAGTATATGCTGCTGCAGGGCTGCTCTCCCTTTTTTATCTCTTTTTCTTTCAATGACCGACTTCATATCGCATCCGTCTCGATTCTTTGCCTTCTTCGGTAATCAACTTGTGACTGTCCTGACTGCTTAAAACTAAACCCTGGGCTGGCATGAATGGATATGTTAACTTTGTATTTTGTTTGGTTTTCTGAATTAAATTGCAGGGCTGCAAATGTATGCGAATATATGCGTACGCATGACTGGTTTTGGATTTTCTGACATGAATTTTAGTATGGATATGGGACTGATTCTGACTTGTTTTTTGGATTATGTTTCGGTGTTGTGCAGAGATGAAGGTTCGATGAAGATGATGAACTCTGAAGTTGTCACGTGGGGGAGCGGCTTCGGTGATAATCGATTTTTGCGGAATGAGTAAGCTGTGAATCCAAAGAGTGACGCGAGATGGTCCATTGAAGAGAAGATTCAATCTCAAGTCTGTCACAAAGTGAGCGATAGTTTGTTATGATTGTGCTGCAAGTTTGGACTTGTTTTTTTTTTTTGAAAATGTATGGACTGTTTATATGAATGCAGTGTAGGTTTTTTCCAGGATTTCTGAGGTGAATTGGTTTCATGTTTTGGTTTGCTAAATGTTAGCCTAGTAGAGTAAACAATGTGTATGCAATGTCTTTGTGAATGAAGTATATGGCTGATGTGAATTTGTGGGTAAGTTTGGACTGTTTGAAATGCAGGGCTGCCTCTGTATTATTTTTAGTGGCTGTTTGGCAGCAGCAGGTTTATGTGATGTAGTTTTTTGTTTTGTCTAATGGTGCAGGTTCGGTATGCAGTTTATGGGATTTGAAGAAGGGCATGGCCTGGGGTGTTGGATTCAAAGCTTGTAAGTTTGGTACACATCAGAGTTTGAAGTGAAGTGAAAGCTTAAGGAGGAATTTGGAGATTAAGTCAAGGGTTGTAGAATAGGCTTAGGATGTAGTAAACAGAAAGTCAAATGATCAGTAGTTACAGATTTGTGTTTTTCTTGTAATTCCTAGTAACTCTTTTCCTTGTAATTCCGCTTTTGATTTTGTAATGACCTTGGTAATGTAACATAACATTGTTGTAATGGAATACTTCGAACCTTTAAAGAGAATTCTCTTTCTAACTTGAATTCGATGTCCTCATCTTCTCTGGTAGATGTTTTGCATAGAATCTCATGATCATGGTGTGAATTTACCAAGATAATTGTCAAAACAAAAACTTTGGACACTTTTTATGTGTTGACTTCTGTACTGCTTCTTGAATTAACCAACTGAATCAATTCCTCTTTGACACTTGAATAACAAACCCAACGATGATGATCCAAAAATATGGTCAAAAAGTCAACCTTCTTTGGTTGAATTTGACCAAAGATCCAGGTAGGGGAATAAACCCTAATTCTTATCCCGGATGAAGAATGGCCTTTGTAATCTGAATGAGGATGAGAGTCTCGAAGCAATAGCAAAACCTTACCACATCAAGATCATTGATCCCGTTCTTTTAGATGTTTTAGTTAATGAATGAATGCATGACATGTTAATGACCTAATAGGAGGTATGTACATGAGATTATGAAACGTATAAGCCTAAGCCAGATAAAAGTTAAAGGGTAGGACAAATTTGGGGTATGACAATAAGCAAGACGATAAAGAACCTATAAAAACTCAAAATAAATGTGGAACTAAAATAACTTTGATTAATGAGGGCAAGATTTGAACTAAGCAATTAGGAATATTATGGGCCTAAATACTAATGGTGGAGTAGTTCCTCGATGAGAAACTACTCCTTTTACATATGTAATTTCTGCCTAAAAACTACGCCATGGTCTTAAAATGTGGAGAACATGGCTTTTGAGTCCATGGCGAACGCCATAGGCTCATGGTGAATGCCATGCACCAGAAACTTTGTTTTTGCTGCATTTTTCTTCCTTTCTTGTTCCTTTTCCGATTTCTTTGCATAGTTGCTCTTTATACTTGAAATACAAACAGAAGAAGACATAAAAGCGATAGAAGATAACAAAAGGACATCAAATAACATGCCACACGGGTCTAAAAACATGATACATTTTCACGTTATCACTTACTCATTTCAATGAGACTTGTTTTATGTGCCGACCAGAAAGAGTAAATGAGAGCCAAATGAAAGTGAGACTTTTTGGATTTACTTTAATCAAAAGAGTAGAAAACTGGATGCACTGTTTACCTAGTGGAACTATCCAAGATTGAACATAGTTATTTTGAAGCGGTAAAGCGGCAAGAAAAAAGTAATAGGTATATTATTACCGGATGATATAGGTTATATTGTATCGTCTACACAGGGACTAGTGAGAGGGAAAAACTATCGTTCAACAGTTTCAATCCTTCTAAGTTTGGTTTTGCATGCGGAAGGTAAAATGCGGGAAAAGTAAAACAAATAAACAATCTATTGCAACTAAAGAAAATTCATTATACAATCGTATTTCATTCTACCCGTCAAATACTTAAATCTGAAGAGCTATTGCACTACACCTACAATACGCATCAAAATCACCAAGCATCTCTGAAGTCGTACCACAACAAAGGTTATGTATAACGCAAAGTTGCGGACAACCATATCACTCGCGTTAGTGATTTCCCAACTGACACAAATAACACAGAGGCATTAAGCTCTGATACCCATAAAGATTATCAGCCCTAAATCTATGTCTATATTTAGAAACTAATAGATATCATCCTTAATCAAGATTCATGAAGCATATGTCTATGACAACACAAATCCGAAACATTTAAGCAAAAAGATCAAGAACAACATCAATAATGATTTGTAAAGCAAATATAAATATGATCCTAAGATCGACAAATATACATACAATAAGAGCAAAATATGCATATAACACCCACCATTGGAATGGGTCACAGGGAAGAAGGAGAACAAGCATAACTTCTCGCATTGTCGGCGCGATCGGAGACAACCCGCAACCAAATAACGTGATGAACCACCCAATGATGTTGCTAGAACCTCTAAACTACAAATAAAGGATCAGAGCTCAAATTTGTCAAAGAAGAGATGATAAAAAAACTAAAAGAAACAAAGTTGTCCTATAAATTTAAAAACCAGAAAATACAGACCGCACTAAGCACGACTACTGTGTTAAGCGCGCTGTCACTTATTGCTAAACCTCCAGAGCGCGCTAAGAGGGCTCTTCTCTGTCAGAACCTTCTCTTCAGCTCCTAGAGCGCACTAAGCGGTCTCAATCGTGCTAAGCAAGCTCAATAGAAAAATTCTTTTTACTCTCCAAAATTCTGTCTTCAAAGTCGTGTCTTCGACACTTTATTCCTCAATGCTCCAAAGATGCAACAAACACATTAAAACTATCAAACGGTACGTTATATACATCCAATAAATACGAAAACTCAATTATATACAAAGTAAACGAATTTATAAACAAAGTTGGGATTTATAATTCAACGAATATTAACAAAAACATAGATAACTGCAACAAAAATTATATACAAAAATATATACAATTTGCACTTATCAAACTCTCCCCAATTTATTATATTGTTTGTCCTCAAACAAAGTCAAACAACTCAAAGAACAAAAGTAATCAACTAAATAATCATGAGTCAATAAGGTTTGAAAAACGAAACAATTGTATGGTTCAAAGTTCAAAAATGTAAATGCCAGAGAATGCTTACTACTATACTACAACGATGCATAATAACGAAACAAATCCTAAGTACAAAAATCATGCAAAATATTCTAAAACAAAACAAGTTCATTCAAGAATCACACATAGCAAAAATTCATCGGTAGATGAAGAACACACAAAAAATGAGGGACATTTCACTCACCCGACAATCTTGCAAATAATAGACAAAATTATGAATTCATCTAAAAATTCATATTAAGACATGAAAGCAGTAATCACAAGGGATTTTAAAGTTTGTAATGTGGTTGGGCAAACAAACAAGGGATAATTCCTAAAGTTAATCGAAACAAAAACTTACCTAAACCTAAGGGAGTAATTACTTCCATAAGGTTTCAAACAGAGAATTCCAATCAAACTTTTTCTTTCAACCCAAGTGTAAAGCCAAACACACCAAACTTACTAGCATAATTATTCTTTGATTCTCTTTTTCTTTCCTTTCTCAAGGAATTTTTTTCTTTTCTTTTTATTTTCTTTTTCTCAACCTCATAGCAATCAACCAATAAGCTAGTAATCATTTTTCTTCCCAACTTGAATTCAACCAACATTAATGTGTGAATACTACCTATTTTCTAAGGCAAGGCAAAAACTCATACATCAACACAAAGTTGTGGGTTCAAGAAAAAACCAATCAAAATCCTTCAAAAAGTGAACTAATTCTCAAGTTAAAAAACATAATGGATAATGACAAAAATTTCAAAGGGGTTACGAATGGTCACACACTCATAAGGTGAATTGACTATTTGGCTATGGTTATTGTACTAAAAATCAAACAAATGCCTTGATCATTCTCATTATTTTACAAAATTCAATACAAACAAAAGATTAAACATAAGAAAATCTAGTTAAAACAAGAATTGTCGGTCTTCAGCATATATGAACAATAGAAAGCTTCCTCACATGGAAGAAGGGAACTAAAGAAACTCATATCATGAACAAGTAATGCAAAAAAAATGAATGACATGATAAGTGTATAAATGACAAGTTTCATAATCATGTTATGCTATAGAAAGCGATAAACGAGTCTCTTGCAACATACAACTTTGAACAATATCATTACCGCACCATTGGCATGTTGAAACAATCAAACTCGGAGAAACACCAAATGTGGCTTCAAGTGACTGGGCCAAAAATTGAGTCCAAACAACAACAAAAATAATTAAAAATATTACTATTAATTACTATACTATAAAGCCTTGGTGTAAGTGGGAAAAATGAGAGCCAGGTGACAAATAAAAAAAATTCACTGGCTGAAAATAGTAGGGTTACACCAGAACTAGAAAAACCAGTCCAACAGACTATAGTTCTAGTGTAGCCTCCACTCATCACCTACATATCTCATTAATAGAAATAATAAACAAAATTTACAACCATTGGGGTGCCTCCCAACAAGCGCTTGTTTTACGTTGTTATCTCGACGCCTTTATTGTGCTTGGGTAGTAACTTCCTCCACGACACGCCAACACTTTCGCATCAATGCAACCTAAAGAAAATGTCCTAACCACACACTTGAACAAACATTACGAAACAATATAATTTACAACAATACATAAAACACATATGTGCACATACTTGAACAATAAGAAAAATGCAATTTTCACAAAACGGAATGGTGAAAAGGATTAAACAAGTTGAAAAGTGAAGATTTGTAATTAAAGAGCTAATCCGAGTTCAACTTGTTTAGTTAGTTTACCAAGCAAAATTGAAGTATATATAACTATAATAAAAACTATACAAGAATATACAAGTATTATAAAATGCACAAGATATACGATATAGACATATTTACGAAACTTATAAAGCAAAATTATCACGATGTAGTTAATATATACACCAATCGCCGGTAACGGCGTCATTTTGTTGAAGCGGTAAAGTGGCAAGCAAAAAGTAATAGGTATATTATTACCGGATGATATATGTTATATCGTATCGTCTCCACAGGGACTAGTAAGAGGGAAAAACTACCGTTCAACCAGTTCAATCCTTCTAAGTTTGGTTTTGGGTGTGAAAGGTAAAATGCGAGAAAAGTAAATAAAGAAAATAAACAATCTATTGTATCTCAAGAGAATTCATTCTGGAATCGTATTTTATTCTACCCGTCAAATACTTAAATCTGAAGATCTATCGCACTACACCTACAATACGCATCAAAATCACTAAGCATTGCTTGAGATGTACCACAACAGAGTTTATATTTAGCAAAGTTGTGGACAACCAAATCCCTCGCGACGGCGATTTCCTAACCGACACAAACAACACTGAGGCATTAAGCTCTGATACTCATAAAGATTATCAACCCGAAATCTATGTCAAAGAGTTTAGAAACTAATAGATATCATCCTTAATCAAGATTCATGAAGCATATGTCAATGACAACACAAATCTGAAACACTTAAGCAAAAAGATCAAGAACAACATCAATAATGATTTGTAAAACAAATATAAATACGATCCTAAGATCGAAAAATATACATACAATAAGAGAAAATTATACATACAACACCTACCATTGGAATGGGTCACACGGAAGAAGGAGAACAAGCAGAAACTTCTCGCGTTGTCGCCGCGATCAGAGACAACCCGCAACCAAACGACATGATGAACCACCCAATGATGTTGCTTGAATCTCTAAACTACAAAGAATATATTAGAGCTCAAATTTGTCAAAGAAGAAATGATAAAAAAAACTAAAAGAAACAAAGTTGTCATATAAATAGAAAAACTAAAAACGGAAACCGCTCTAAGCACGACTACCACGCTATGCATGCTGTCACTTATTGCTAAACCTCTAGAGCGCGCTAAGTGGGCTATTCTCTGCCAGAACCTTGTCTTCAGCTCCCAGAGCGCGCTAAGCGGGCTCAACCGCGTTAAGCAAGCTCAACAAAAAAATCTTTTTATTCTCCAAAATTGCGCGTCCAAAGTCGTGTCTTCAACACTTTATTCCTCGATGCTCTGAATATGCAACAAATACCTACAAAAGACCTAAAAACTATCAAATGGTACATCATATACACAAAAACTCAATTGTATACAAAGTAAACGAATTTTTAAACAACGTTGGGATTTATTCAACGAATAAACAAAAATGTAGATAAGTCAACAAAACTTATATACCAAAATAGATACAATTTGCACTTATCAAGTTAGATAACAAGCTTTTGGACGATTTTTCACCATCTTGCGGTTTGTAGAAATGAGAGCAAAAATTTATACTTTTGAGCAAGAATACTCATAATCTCTTTATGATTGTTGCCCTAGGTTTAAATATTTTTTGAGAAGGTGCCATAGTCACAATATAGACAACGTGGAGAATATTAAACATTTTTCTTGAGGTTTGTAGGTATAGACAAAAATGCTTCTCGATGCCTTAACTAAAGATAATATTATAACCGAAAAAGAAGATGAAGTTAGACAATTGATTGAAAGAATGTGTCAAAATGAATACAAAACTCATAATGATGGCGGTATAAAGAAGAAACTTATGATAGAGTTGAATACTAATAATATTGTGTTAGCTTAACTAGAAGTCCTTACCGAATAGTTAGATGCGGCTACTACTTTTCCAACAAATGATAGTCAAGTTCAGATGTTGCGTTGTGATTTTTATGGTGAATATCATGCAAATGGAAACTGTGTACCAGAGGGATATGCAGAAGAAGTGCATTATGTTATAAAATTTTCACGAGGTAATCCTTATTCTAATGCTTACAATGGAGGTTGGAATGATCACCCAAACTTCAAGTGAGTCAAAAACCAGAGTTTAAATGCAAACCAAGCAGTTTCTTAAGCTCCACCACCAAGGCAGTCATCCCAATTAGAAGAAAAATGAGCAAGAACCGTGGAGCCTCCCACAAAAACCTAAAAAAAATGAAAATTGGGCAATTATCTCGACAAGTTGCATCTCAAAACAGTTGGGGTTTTATTATAAACAATGTGAATAAATCCTTTGAATGATAGTTAAAATGCTATTGAGTTGGGAGATGAGTGAAAATGAGAAGAAAAATCTAATTGAGGGAGAAGTTGAAAACACAAAAAAACAATAAAATAAAGGGAGCAAAAAGAGGAAGACGGTGATAGGGGATACACACTTGGTGAGCTAATTGATTGAAACTCACCTTTAAGAAGAACCAAGACAAAAATTCTCAACGAACCAAATCCCAAACTCCTTTATTATGTCAAACCACCTTAATTTATTTTGAAGAAAAAGTTGAAGAAAGAAAATGAAGATAGTCAGTTCAAGAAGTTCATGGAAAATGTCACCAAGTATTAACTCAACATTCCGTTTGGTGAAGCTTTATAAAAAATTCAGGTGTATGCAAAATTCATGAAAAATTTATTACCCGAGAAGAGGAAGCCGACGTATGATGAGAATATAGCTTTGACTGAATAATGCAATCATCTATAGAAAACTTCCACCAAAGCTCAAAGATCTAGGGTGATTTACTATTCCTTATACCAAAGGTAAGTTAAATATAGGGAAAAAACTTTATGATTTAAGAGCAAGTATCAACTTGATTCCTTTTTCCATGATGAAGAAGCTTGATTGAGGTGAAATTAAGCCAAATCAGATGTTCTAATATTTGCATATCTATCAGTTAATTATGCGTATGGTGTGCTTAAATATGTGTTGGTTAAATTTGATTATTTACTATTTCCATTTGATTTTGTTATTTTGGACCTAAATGAAGATGAAGTAAATATATACCTCTAAATTTTTGGAAGACCTTTCTTAGTAACAAGTAAATCTTTGATTGATGTGGAGTTAGGTGAACTTATAATGAGATTTCAAGATGAGTAGGTGATTTTTAATGTGTTTAAGGTGACGTGGCATCATAATGAAAATCCTAAATGTTACCGGGTTGATGTAGTTGATGATGTAAGTGGAGAAATGTATCAAAAAGAGCCGCCCTTGTTGCCTATTAAATATATTATGGTAAATTATATTGACACGCTTGCAGAAGGACAAGATAAATACGTCAAGAAATATGAGCGTCAAGTAAAAACATTTCATAGTGAGAAGGTACCAAGATAAAGTGAGGATTTTAGTGATCATGGACAAAGTTTCTTATTGTCAACTGAAGTTCAAAAATTTAAAACTTTGGAAGTGAAAGAGTTTCCTCCACATTTAAAACATGTTTTCTTGAGAGAAAAACCAATACAACATGATCTCATTAGTAGTTTTTTATCTAGTTTGAATAAAGAGAAGCTTAAGAGAGTGTTGATATAGAATACAGGTGCACGTGGAGCGAACATATTCGATTTGAAGGAGAGAAATATGACTAATTGAATGCATAAGATCAAGTTTTATTTCAAACCAATTAGATACACTAATACAAGTTTGAAGAAAACACTTGATTATAAAATCAAACTCTCAAGATAAGGACATTATGGGAGGCAATCCACATAATTGTGTGATTTAATTTTTTGTTTTGTTTTTGGTTCCTTTAATGCATTCAAAGTTTTTAATTTCATTTTCTTTAATTAGTGTCTTTCCTCTTTTTGTTAACTACATTACTACTTGAAATTAATGAACGGTTGTTTTCTAAGTTTTCGTTTCAGTTAATTAACAACATTGCTTATTTGTAAGTGATGCCATACTAGCAAAAGAAAGCATAAATTAGATAAAAGAAAGGGAAAAAAAGAACTTGGCTCCTATGGAAGTTCTTAAGTAGATTGACAGATAAATAAAAATAATAATATCATTAAAAAGTGTGCTCAACTTTAAGATACATCAACAAGTAAGGTTTGATCCAAATAATTTATTGTTTACTTTTTCCTTTTTATATAGAGTATCCATGTAATTGTTATTTTCAAGAAGTTGCGACTTTTCTAAATGGTTTATTGATCTATTTAATTTATACATTGAGACACTTGTTTGCTTAAACTTTGGGCCCTTTTTTCGTTGACATATCCTCTTATTTAGTGATATATTGACTTGAAAGATTAATACGTCCATCCTCTTTAGAATTAGGTAGATTTTTTAGTTTTTTTCGTAGATGCAAAAGATTAAGTTTGAGGTTGCTCTTGGAATTAGCAATGTTATAATTTGAGATTGAGGTACTAAAGAACATGATTAATAAAAATATGAAAATAAAGAAGTTAAAATTCCTTCTTAAAAAATATTAAGAAAAAGAACCAAGAAAATGTTATTTTCTAATAATCTTGAATTGGCAATGTTTATTATGTTAATTTTGTAACTATCTTGATTGAAGCAAGGAATAGAAGTGACATATGAGCTAGATAAATATATTGTGGTGATCATCTGGTTCAGTAAGCATGTTTTTACAATGATTAAAATTTTTAGTTGGCAAGCATGCTCCTTGAGAACAATTAACCGTTCAAATTTTGAATTGTGATGACAATCATCATGTAATTTTTTCAGTAGCCTTTTATATTTTTACTAGTAATAAGTGAAGAAAAAATGAATTTGGAGTGAAAACTAAAAATATGTGAGATGGATATTAAAGATGTCAAAAGAAGAAAATAATTTGGAATCAAGAAAAGGATGTTGATGGAAATATCATGGTGCGATTTGGATGTGTTTGAACCCATAATATTAGCACTTTTTATATCATAGTGTTTATTCAATAATTTGATTATAACTAGAGTTTCGTAACACTAATTGAGGCGATACTAGCAGAAAATGAAAGCTATCCATCGAAAAAATTATGGCACAATTTTTACCATTAGAGAGACGATTATAACATGTTTTTCTGACGCGTTCAAAATTTTAGGGTTCACAGTTTTGGAGAAAATTCTCACAAAGAGGCATTGCAAGACACATCTAGAATGGATTTTTTTTCCATCGAAGACCAAACTCTTTCTCGAGCCTCAAGTGTGGTTTCTTTAAACTTATTGCTATGAATTTTTACACTAAGAGTAGCTAAGTTACTTTAAATTAGGTTTTATGAGATGAACATGTATTAATCTGTTGAGACATATGGATGATTTTTATATTATTTGCATGAATTGATATTTCAGTTTTCTATTCAGTTAATATTGTGTTTATTGCTTTTTGTGCATTGACGAAACTATGAAATGAACATAGGTTTGTAGAAATTATTGATCTTAACTTTGTAAACCTAGACCAAATTATTTGTTCAACTTAGTAAATGATTTAGGAAAAAACAATTCTAAATCGTGACTTAGGAATTAACGTATTAAATTTGTCTGTTTTAGTTTCGATCTAGTCTAATGAATCAGGATGTGTTGTTAAAATAGTGAGTTATACACCAAGAAATAGGGTATAACAGCTTTGTTAAATCATTGTAATTTTAGAGAACTCAATTTAGAACAAATAGATATCGTAATCAACAATGATATGAAAGAGATTCGAAAAAAGGCATGAATTGTCTTTTTAAAATGATAATTTTTCATCAATTTTAATATATTTATGTTCAAACAAATTTTCCATAAAACCCCCAATTTTACTATTTTAGTGCATTTGCAATTACTTGGTTAAAAAAAAACTTTAGGATATCAATTTTTTTATTTGCAATGAACTTAGTACATTTGCCAAATACTCATCAAATTTTTGGTGTCGTAGTCATAAATTATTTAATTATATAAAAAAATATTTTTTTTTGCTTGATTTGTTATTTTAGTTATAAAATATATATTTTTAATTATTTGTTGTTTTTATTTTGTTTTTTTTGTTTTTTCGTCTTATTATTTAAAATTTTTACTTTTTGTTTTTATTTTTAATTTTATTTATTTTTTTATTTAGTCAATGTTAATTAGTTTTATTCTATTAAGGTATTTTTCTATTTGCTTTTGCGAGGTATTGAATCGGGCAAATTGTTCTAAATTAAGGTATTTTTCTATTTGCTTTTATTTGCTTTTATTCTATTAAGGTATTTTCTATTTGCTTTTGCGAGGTATTTCCACAGGCAATCAACTCTTTGAAAGTTTTATTAGAGACCCATGGGAACCTCTTACTTGTTTATATGAGAATTGTGAGATATTGGATCGAATCTAGTATGGTTGAAAGGTAGCTTCTTGGTTCGACAGGATTAAGCATGAAGTCGAAGGTTGTTCACA
Source organism: Vicia villosa (assembly GCF_029867415.1). Classification (NCBI taxonomy): domain Eukaryota; kingdom Viridiplantae; phylum Streptophyta; class Magnoliopsida; order Fabales; family Fabaceae; genus Vicia; species Vicia villosa. The sequence continues at coordinate 171,884,267 of NC_081180.1, forward strand.
TGCTGGTGTCGAAGATGAATGATTTCGGTCTGTGGCGCTTGAAGATGAAAGCCCTACTGGTTCAGCAAGGTTGCTTGGAAGCGTTGAAGTGAGCGGCGGCTATGGACGTTGCGTTAACGGAAAGAGAGACGACGGCCATGATCGAGAAAGCACACATCATAATTTTGTTGAGCCTTGGTGATAAGGTTCTTCAACAGGTATCAAAGGAGACGATGGCATCGGGATTATGGTTGAAACTTGAAAGTTTGTACATGACCAAATCGCTGGTAAATCGATTAGACCTGAAGCAAGCTTTGTATTCATTCAAGATGATTGAAGACAAAGTATTGGCTGAGCAGTTGGATATGTTCAACAAGTTGATTCTTGATCTTGAAAATATTGATGTGAAGATCGATGATGAAGATCAAGTGTTGTTACTATTGTGCGCTTTGCCTCGATCACATGCTCACTTCAAAGAAACTCTCTTGTATGGAAGGGATTCCCTGAACTTTGAAGAAGTTCAATCAGCCTTGTATTCTAAGGACTTGAACAAATGAACGGAGCATAAACCTTCGAGTGTTGGTGAAGGTTTGCGTTAAAGGAAAATTCTTGCGAAAGGATGGTAAGTTCGACAAAAAGAAAGGCAAAAGTCAGTAGAATTCTTATAGTGGCGAAGCATCTGGTATTCGATGATATCATTGTAAGAAGGAGGGCCACACAAGAAAGGTGTGCCCTTAACGCCTGAAAGATCATGGAGGTAAGGATAATGGCAATGCAGCCATTGTTCAAGTTGATTTCGAATCATCTGATGTCCTTGTGGTTTCGAGCAGTGACTCTAGGAAGGAGTGGATTATGGATTCAGGTTGCACTTGGCACATGAATCTAAACAAAGACTTGTTTGAGGAATTATGTGATCAAGATGGTGAATCAGTACTGCTGGGAAACAACAAAGCTTGCAAGATTGTAGGTGTTGGATCTGTGAGATTCAAGCTTCATGATGAGTTAATAAGGTTGTTGACTGAAGTCAGGTATGTTCCTGATTTGAAGAGAAATCTGCTTTCTCTTGGTGAATTCGACAAGAAAGGATATGTTTTCCAAGGAGAGAAAGTATCCTAAGAGTCATGAAGGGGTCGAAGGAAGTCTTAAGAGGTGTGAAGAAACAAGGCTTGTATACCCTTGAGGCTGAAGTTGTAAATGGTTCAACAAATGTTGCATCCACGAAACCATTGTTGAAGACATAAATTTGGCACATGAGATTGGGCCATGTCAGTGAAAGGGATCTAGTCGAATTAGGGAAACAAAATCTGCTTGGTGGAGACAAAGTCGAAAAGCTGAAGTTTTGTGAACTCTGTGTACTTGGAAAATCTTGCAGAGTGAAGTTCAACAAAGGCAAACAAAGAACACATGGATCCATTGATTATATCCATGCTGATCTTTGGGGGCCTGCAAGGTGTCCATCATATTCAAGAGCGAGGTATTTTCTATCCATAATAGATTATTATTCCAGAAAATTATGGGTTTTCATCCAGGAGACTAAGGATGAAACTTTTGAGAATTTCAAAAGTTGGAAGACTCTGGTCGATAACCAGACTGGCAGAAAGGTCGAGAGGTTGAGAACTAATAATGGCCTTGAATTTTGCAATGAGGCATTCGACAGTTTTTGTGTTTCCTCTGGTATTGCAAGGCACATAACTACTGCAGGTACTCCACATCAAAATGGTTTGGATGAAAGGTTTAATTGAACTATTTTGGAGCGATTCAGATGCATGTTGACTAGTGCTGGATTAAATAAGGTGTTTTGGACTGAGGCCGTTTCGACAGCAACATATCTAATAAACAGATGTCCTTCGACAACATTAGATATGAAGACACCTGAAGAAGTTTGGTCGGGACATCCACCAAATCTTGACAAACTGAGAGTATTTGGCTGCGTAGCCTATGCTCATATTAGGCAAGACAAGGTCGAACCTAGAGCTCTGAAATGCATATTCATCGGATACCCTGAAGGAGTCAAAGCTTATAGACTATGGTGCCTAGAGCCAGGTCACAAGAGGTGTATCACCAGCCGAGATGTAGTTTTCAATGAAGCTGAGATGGCTTTCAAGAAAACAGATGATGATGATGATGATGATAATGGTCGAAGAAGAAGCAGAAGATGCCGAAAAAGTTGAAGAAACTGTCGACGACTATATATTGGAAAGAGATAGGTCGAGAAGAGTCATCAAGCCACCTTAGACACTTGGGTATGCAGATTTTATAGCTTATGCATTAATCGCTGCCAGTGAGGTTCTTGATGATGAAACTAGAGATTATAAGGAAGTTATGAGGAGTCGAAATAAGACTGAGTGGCTGAAGGCCATGGATGATGAGATGAAATCTCTTCATAATAATTACACCTGGGAAATGATCAAGAAACCTAGTGGAGCAAGGTTAGTCAGCTGTAAATGGATTTTCAAAGTTAAGGAAGAAATCGAAGGAGTGATGTCGAAGAGATACAAGGCAAGGTTGGTCGCAAGGGGTTTCACTCAAAAAGAAGGTGCCGACTACAATGATGTGTTTTCTCCTATGGTGAAGCACAGATCCATTCGAATGTTGTTTGCCATGGTGGAAAAGTTCGACCTAGAGCTTCAACAGATGGATGTGAAGACTGCTTTCTTGTATGGTGATCTAGATGAAACAATCCTCATGAAGCAACCTGAAAAGTATGCAGAAAAAGGCAAGGAGAATTATGTGTGCAAATTAAAGAAGTCTTTGTATGGCCTGAAACAATCTCCCAGGCAATGGAATAAGAGGTTCGACAGGTTCATGGCACACATAGGTTTCACCAGAAGTCAGTTCGACCACTGTGTTTACTTCAGATTTCGACCTGGTAGTTCATTTGTGATATTGTTGCTATATGTGGATGATATTCTCATAGCCAACGACAGTTTCGAAGAAGTATTGAGGGTCAAGGCTGAACTCAGTAAGGAGTTCGAGATGAAGGATCTTGGTAAAGCTACTAGAATTCTTGGGATGGACATCAGGAGAGATAGAAAGCAGTCGAGATTATGCTTATCTCAAGAGGTATACTCGAAGAAGATTCTTGATAAATATGGTATGTCGAATTCAAAGCCTGTTGTGACTCCGACAAATCCTCAATTCAAGTTAAGTATTGATCAGTGTCCTAGTACTGAGGTTGAAAGAACTTATATGAATAGCATTCCATATGCTAATATAGTTGGTTCTTTGATGTATGCTATGGTCCGTACTAAACCTGATATAGCTTATGCATTAAGTCTTGTAAGCAGGTACATGGTAAATCCGGGAAAGACTCACTGTCAAGCATTGAAGTGGATTTTAAGGTACATAAATGGGTCTCTAAACAGGATCCTAATTTATGGTGGAGCCTTGGGTGAAGATAGTAAAGCAGTAATCGAAGGATATGTCGACTCTGATTATGCAGGTTGTATGGATTCCAGAAAATCTATTTCTGGATATGTTTTCACTATGTTTGGCACAACAATTAGTTGGAAAGCAACACTCCACAAGGTTGTTGCTCTATCAACCACTGAAGCAGAATATATTTCCTTTACTGAAGATGTGAAAGAAGCATTGTGGCTTGAAGGATTTTCTAAGGAGCTGGAACTTCAAGGTAAAGGTATCACTGTTAAATGTGATAGTCAAAGTGCAATACACCTGTCGAAGAATTCATCCTATCATGAGCGAATTAAGCACATTGATGTGAGGCTGCATTTCGTCAGAGAAGTAATCGAGCGTGGAGAAGTCCAAGTGATGAAGGTTTTAACTGAGGACAATGCTGCTGATATGATCACAAAGACATTGTCAAGTTACAAGTTTTTCCACTGTATGCAGTTGATAAATCTGCATGAAGAAAGCTAGTTTGTTTCCCTGACGTTGTAGAGTTAGGTTCAAGGTGGAGATTTGTGAGATATTGGATCGAACACTGTTGGTAGTCAAACTTCCGAAGAAAATCCAGAAGGAGATATGGTTCCAGAATCAGAAGGAGATTCTGAACTATTGGGTATTGAAGAAGCACTCGAGAAGAAAGGCTGACTGAATGCCATAAAAGAAGAACTTGAGAAGGAAACAAGGGTGAAGAGCGAAATTTTCTACTTTTGAGCAAAAATATCCAGAATCTCTTTACGATGTTTGAAAAAGATTTAAATTGTTAGTAACAAGGGTGTGCTTGTTATAATATGATCAACATGGTGCAAATTCAATATTCAGAAGTTGTTGTTAATCAGACGAAGATGCTTCTGATGTTCTGGTGTTGCTCAGAAGCAATAGAGCTTTTGAGGTTGATTAGCTAGAAGTTATTGTTAGTCAGAAGCAGTAAAGCTTATGTGTCAATTTTCTTTTGTATAAATAGCCTTGTAGTAGCTATCATTTATTAACAACACAAGTAATAGAATATACAACTTTATTCTCTCATCTCTTTTGCGTCGTTATTCCTTTTGTTATCATCTTTATTCTTGTGCACCAACCATTCTAACAAAAAGAATACTGTTTTTACAACACCACAAACTCCAACACATTGTGAACCAAACCACAAGAGCCTTATGGGGCATCATCCTTCTCCCGACAGAATTGAAGAACATTTTGACACGAGGACAACCCAACCACGACAATCATTGAATGAATTTTTAATTTTTGCATTTTCAAAACAAAAATAAGAAATGCAAACTATTAATGCGTGGTCAATTATAGCGTGCTCCCCCATGTGACTCATAACACGTGTCCAATGTGATACAGGCAAGTGGACGTGTGAAAATATCCACACACTTTCCAAAGTTAGATTTGCACTCACTACTTATAAAGCTAGTGTGCTTTTCTTTTCTAATAGTATAACCAATCAATCCATGCATGTAGGAGAAAGATAATATAAACAAACAAACCCGAAGAAACTAGAGAAAGTTTGAGAAAATGGAATTTATAGGAAATGGAAATGGAAATATGAACGGTTTTTTAAAAGTTGTGGACAAGGTTGAAGAGAGTGATGTTTCATTTGTTCGAATATTTTGGGTTACTCATTCAGGACAATATAGATGTCGTGTGAGTTTCATCATGTTTCATAAAATACATGTTATTTTTTCTGTTTATATTATTGTGTTGTGAAGTTATGTCAAATTTTGTTTCAGGCTATTCCTAGAAAGCATTTCTATGATGTTGTTACGAAGAATGGTGTTGCGTTACCGCCAGTGACTATGGTAATGTCATCTTTGTTGGAAAAACCTGCACCTGGTTCTGGTGTGGGTTTTGTTGGTGAAGCAAGAGTTACACCTGATTTGTCTACTATAAGGACTATTCCATGGTATTTACTCGAATTCTTTCGAATAATTTTGAGTTTAAGTTTGAGATTATTTATTAATCTAGTTAATAGAAGGTAGTGTGAATTATTATAGGTGTAAACAAGATGAAATGGTTTTGGGTGATCTGAATTTTAATCCTGGTCAAGCATGGGAACATTGTCCAAGAGAAGTATTTAGAAGAGTTACCAAAATTCTCAAAGATGAATTTGATTTGGTAATATCTATTAATTATCTATCAAACATAAATTAAGTATTTGTTTAAATTATTGTTAAGAGTCCCTCGTTCGATAATATCGGATAATATATGACTTAATATATACAGGTGTTATTATATATTGTCCGATGCGAGAATCTTACTGCAATAAAACATGTTAATATTTTTTTTATTCAAAATCATAATTGTTAATGTATAGTTTATTTTCAGATAATAAGTGCAGGATTTGAGATTGAGTTTTATCTTTTAAAGAGCATAACAAGGTAAATGATATATTCAATAATATATAGTAATTTGAATAATCCAATTTACCATGCCAATTATGTCTAAATATGAAAAATTCATTCAGGGAAGGAAAAGAAGAATGGATAGAATTTGACTCCAGTCCTTACTGCTGCTCATCAACACTTGATGTTGCTTGCCCAATACTTCGTGAAATTGCATCTGCTTTGCACTCCATGGACATTCAAGTAGAACAGGTAAAATATTATGGATTTTTTAACTAGATCTATTGTAAATGAAATAAATTTATATTGAAAAAATAGTAGAAAGGAAAATTGTTGTTATTAATAACATAATTACTTTTATTTAATTCTGAACTTGTTTCTTTTATACATGAATTGAAATTGCAGTTACATACAGAAACTGGAAAAGGTCAATTTGAGCTGGTTTTGAAGCATACCATTTGTAATAAAGCAGTGGACAACTTAGTTTACACACGTGAAATTATTAGGGCAATTGCTAGGAAACATGGATTGCTTGCAACTTTTGTTCCAAAGTAAGTGCCAATGTAATATGGAATGTCAATGTGTAGCCTAAGTATTTATTATTAGCTTAATTTTTAGGATTGATCAGTATGATATTTTTTGAAAATTTGGTATAATCTTTCAATTCATTTCAAAAAATATATTTAAATAATTAATTTCATCAATTTTGAAGAGATTAATGAGTTAATTGACTACGGGCCCGTTTGTTTTGGCTTTTTTTAAAATGATTTTTATAGTGTTGCTAAATTTTGTGAAAAAAATTTTTACAAAGAAACTTTTTATAGAAGCTTCAAATGAAAATTTTGTTTGAATATTTATTCTTAAAATGTGATTTTAGGTATTTCATTTATTTATGGCAAAAAAATTTGGATATCAAAATTTCAAAAAATCACTTAATTTTGAAGCTATTTCAAATAGATTTTCATAAAAATCATTTTTGAAATTCAACTTTTTGAAAAAATTATGATTTTGACTAAGTTTTGGTCTTCAATTATGTATGTTTATGTTATAGGATGTCAAATTAAGTGTTTCATTTTAGGAAAAACGAATATAAAAAAACTTGTAATATTTTGAAAAACGGTTTTAGAAAATCTATTTTCAAAAATACAAAGAAAAAATCCATTTTTTTAAAGCTGAAACAAACTGGCCCTACATTTCTTGTCTCTTTAATATTTTTTAATGAAAATTTATAACGTGTTTATTTTTTAATGACGTGTAATTTTTTTTTATTCTTCATAGTTTCAAACATTTTTATAGGATGATATGTATCACAAATGATACATATTTAATAATTGGTGTGTAATCAATTCTAAATGCTAAATTGTGAGAAAAAACTAAAATTGTTTCAATTAAAAATAAAATAATTTTTTCATAATCAGTTAGAATAAGATCATAAAATCATAATTAATTAATTTTAGTATTAAAAAAATATTATAAAAAATTATTTTATTTTTAAAAAATTCTATTTTAATATAAAAATGTGTGCTTACTATCACTTTAAAATGCCCAAGATAAATTAAAATTTATATAGTATGTCTTTGGCTTATGATCTCTTTTTTTCCTTCCTCCTTTATAGAGCACATAACAGAGTTTTGTGGTATTATTGAAGGTTCAATTTAGATGATGTGAGTTCTGGAATCCATGCACATCTAAGCTTATGGCAGAATGGCAAAAATGTGTTTATGGCATCTGATGAATCATCAAAATATGGAATATCAACTTTTGGAAAAGAGTTTATGGCTGGAATTCTACATCATCTTCCTTCTATTTTGTCATTCTTAGCACCACTTCCAATCAGGTTTGAGATTCACACTCTTCAATCAATAGAAGCTCTTTGATCATATAAGAAAATAAATTATGCTTCTTGTTTTTCTTACATGAGTATTGAATTTGATTGCAGTTATGATAGGTTACAATCGACAACATGGGGTACATATTTGTTTTGGGGGAATGAAAATAAGGAAGCTCCATTGCGAGCTTCATCTTCGCCCGGAACTCCGGATGGTTTGAAGAGTAATTTCGAGATTAAGTTAATGGATGGCTGTGCAAATCCTTATTTGGGCTTATCGGCTATAATTGCTGCTGGTGTTGATGGTCTTCGTCGACATCTTACTCTTCCTGAACCTGTTGGTATGATAATATTAATTTTGATATCTTTCTCTTCTTGAAACTAAGTCGGTGTCGTATGTTTTTGATATTATCAATGTTAAAATGTCTGCGTCGTGTTGCGTCATGGTGTTTTATAGATGTTAATAATAGGCATGAACGGAATAAATAATAAACTTTTTATTTGTATGTATGAAACAGATAGGAGTCCAAATCTGGAAACTCTTCAAAGATTGCCAAAATCATTATCTGAATCTTTAGAAGCTCTCCATAAGGCTGATTTTCTTGAGGAATTTTTTGGTGATAAGTTGTTGACTGCCATAAAAGCAATTCAAAAGGTAAATATTTTTACTATAGATGCTTACTAGTGATGTTAGATTATGAGTTTGTCTCTAAAGTAGTAGAGACTGTTCTAATATGTGTCTAAATGTGATTCACCTTGAACTATACTAACGTGGATGCCTAATTAATGTGGTTTATGATGGCAGGTTGAAATTGACCAATACTCGAAGAACAAAGATGCTTACAAACAACTCATATATAGATATTGATTTTGAGAATTAATGTGACTTGTGATTCCGTATTTATAAATTACTGAGTTTGGCTTTGTATTGTATTGCGAATGTTTAATATATGATGGATTGTATTCTCTCTATTTCTTTTTTTTATAAATAAATTTCACTTTTTAAAGTTCATTCAATAAATATATCTAGTCTATATGTAATCAAAAATATACATTATTTATTGAATTAACCTAAAAAAATTAAATTTGTTTATAAAAGACACTACAAGGAAAGAGCCACCCAGCGTCCATTTTTTGTGTCGTGTTATTCATGTGGGAAAATAAAGGGTGTTCCGACGTGTATACCACGTCACTATAATATTTTAACGTTTAATAATAACAATCAGACAAACAAGTGGGGTGTCAGTAAAAAAAAATTAAAAAAAATGCTTGTGACATACAATCCACGTCGCAAACTATAAATTAAATATTCAACCATCGTAAACTGTAAAGTCAAAAGGTGGGAAAATAAAATATTCAAATTTTTTTGTTGTGACGTGTTTATCACGTCGGAACTAATAAAGTCTGTTTTTGAATGGACATGAGCAGGGAGTGGCAGGTGAGGGCAGAAGAACAAATTAAATATTATGAACGTTATAGAATTAGCGACGTGTTTGCCTAGCCTGAAAATAGCGACGTGAATAACTAGACGCAAAAGATCTGACCTTTGGATTTTCTGACGTGTAATACACGTGGGAACGTTTTGACGTTCTAATCACGTCGCTAACGTGAAACAGATATTTTTCAAAAGCGCTCCCTTTCTCTTCCTCCCTTCTCATTTTCTCTTCACTTCTCTTCTTCCCCTTGTCTCATTTTCTTCTTCCTCTGCATTTCTTCCTCTCTTCCATCTCCATTAACAATTTCTATCTTCAACTCTTCTGATTTTGTTCCTCTTCCTCTGCATTTTTGAAGGTATATTTTTTCCAGTTGTATTTTTTATTTAGTTTATTTATTATTTATTATTTGTATTGATTATGATTATAATTTATGTTAATTTTTTTATTCCAGATTTTGAAGTATATTTTGAAGATTGAGGAGATATAAAAATTGAACTAGAAGATTGGAGGAGATTTCAGATTGAGGTATTTCTATAATTTTAAATCTGATATATTAATTAATTTATTGGTAGATTTAAATTAGATTGTTTTTTATGTTATATTTGTGTTAATAGATAAATATTATATTTTTTCTGTAATATTTGTGATATATTATTTAGATTATTGAATATTATTAGGTTAATTTAGTATGTAATATTTGTGATAGTAGATAAACTTGGAAAATTTGTGATAGTAGATAAATATTATATTTTTTCTGTAATATTTGTGATGTATTATTTAGATTATTGAATATATAAAAAATAAAGTATTTTGAAAAATTATTTCTCCCCCTCAGACGTTAAGTTTAAACTTGGAATATTAGTTAATGAAAAGATATGTTTCCTAATTAAAATATTATCCTTAAATAATACTTTAATGAAAATTAAGACCTAAATAATGGAATTAATTTAGTTAAAATTAGTGTTTAATAAAATATATGAAACATTTAAATAGAAAGAGTAATAAAATATCAATCATTAACTATAAAATATCAATCATTATTTAGTTTACAGTATCATTATTATTAATTTCACAACATAAATTGGTTATAAATGACACAATTATAACTTTTTCAATTAGAAATCTAACATTTAAACCTATAAAAATTTTAAAATCAAAGAGTTTTAACAATTAGACGAGGCGACCAAAGGTTAATAAAACAAAATCAATAGAAATTTTGTAATTTTTTTTAAACTTATAAAATTACTAAAACAAAACAAACTCTTTTAAAAAAAATGATAAATGGTAGTCATGACAAAATAATGATAAATAATAATCCTTCAAAAAATAATGATATGGGATAGAAATTTATTGATACACTCCTTTTTATAAATGAGAATAAATTATAATTATTTTTTGACTTAGAAAAAAATTATATGTTATATTATTTATATAAGAAATACTTGTGTGTATTACAATAATTCTTAAAAATACCAACATAGACTGATAAGTGAAAAAAAATTAAAATAATCATCTTAAAAATAATTATTAAATTCTTTAACATTATTGACATAGTTTTTAAAATTCATTTTCTTATGATTTAACCATATATTAAACAGTGTTCAATTAATATTATTTTTATAAAATAATATTTAATTTAGGTTTTTAGTCGTTCACTAATTTGTCAATTATTTATTTAAAAATGAATTATAAAATTTAAAATAGATTAAAAGAATAAAGTTTATATATTATGTGAGAATATGCTTGTTATATGTTATAGATTTTGTATAGCTAATATATGTGAGAATATGTTATATATTATGTGAGAATATGTTAGATAAAAAAGTTATATATATATATATATATATAGATTTTAGTAGTTTAATATATTTTTGTATTTAGTTTATTATTATTATTATTAATTTAACTAAATAAATATTTTTATTAATATTTATTAATTTCTAACAAATAATATTAATAATAAAACTTTTTTTATAATAATAAAAATTAGATTTTTTTAAAAATAAATTTTAACGTTTGTGGCGTGTTTTCCATGTCACTGATTTGTGACATGTAAAACACGTCGCAACTTTCAAAATTAATTTCAAAATTAACGACGTGTCTTACATGTCACAAATCAGTGACATGGAAAACATGCCACAACTTTTCTTCGTGTACTGTGCCATTCTGCTTTTTGCAGACTTTGTCTGTCCCAGTTGCAAATGAGGTTTGGTAATTGTGCAACATTAGCGACGTGTTTTCCATGTCACAAAGTTGTGACGTGATAAACACAACACAATAAATTTCCCACGCACTCCCAAGCGACGTATATCATCATGTCGCTAATTTTACGTTCTGACGTGAATTTCCATGTTGTGTCATGGATTCCACGTCGCTACAGACGTGATTTTTTGTAGTGAGAGAATAGAGAATGGAGGAAGTATTAAATTCCATCTCTTCAAATATTTATTTTTGACCAAGTCATCATAATCTTCTTGCTGCTTTTACAAGTGTGTAGTGGAGCCCTACCTATATTTAATTAGATTCTTATGGGTCTTTTCTTTAGTTCTGTATTATTTCTTTTAACTGTTTTATTTTTATCATCTTCTTCCTAATGGATTAGAGTAATAGATTACACTGCTTTATTTTCATCGTCTTCTTCCTAATGGATTGTAGTGCCACTCAATATTGTCAAAAACACGATTTAAAATCTAATATCTATAAATTTTATTTGTTTAGATCATAATTTTGTATTAAATAACATGTAAAAACACTTTTATATAAAATTGTATCCTAGAACAATTTTAAACAATTTAAATTGCTCTAAAATTGATGAAATCGTGTGAAACAATTGGATTTTATTCTTTGACTTGCTTTTACCTTTTTGTCAAATTTTGAAAATCTTATCTTATATTTTAGCCCATGAAAAGAGACCGATTGCACCAACAAAGAATGAATGATTTGGTTTATGTGATGGCCAATATGAGGTTTACAAAGTAAGAAACTAGAAATAGAGAACCACTTGAATATGTTGATATTGAATTTGATGATGAATTTTTAACTATCTCTAATGGATATGCTAATAATAATAATAATGAGAATATGGATCAACCTATCATTAATGTTGAAGCTAGTACATGTTTTGAAACTTCTGGTTCAAGCAGACCTCCGGTTGGCACCTTCAAATAATTTTGTCTTTGGCTCTAATATTGAAGAACCTTTATTATCTGGAGATGAATTTGATATAGTTGAAAATGAAGACGTGATGAAGATGATGTTGTAGAATGATTAAACTTTCGGTTAAGTTTAAGATGAAGATTAAAACACTTTTTTTAACTTGAGAAACTTATGATATTCTTGTTTTTTGAATATTCTTGATATTGTGATAAAGGCTCTAAAAGTTGAAGCCTTCTCACACATTCCTAGTCCCTCCCTTAATTTGTAGAAGGTTTCAACTTTTAGAGCCTTTATCATAATATCAACTTGCTGGTCTTGAGAATTGCAGAATTTTAGCTCAATCACTCCATCATTGTTGAGTTCTCTAAGGAAATGGTACCTTACATCAATATGTTTGCATCTTCCATGCATAATGGGGTTCTTTGAGAGTTTGATAGATGAATTGTTATAACAAATTATGGTAGTGCTGCCACTTTGTTTCAATTGCAAATGATTCAGCATATTTCTCATCCAAATGCACTGACATGCACTAGAGACAGCTGATACAAACTCAACCTCAGTAGTGGACAAAGTGACAACTGGCTGTTTCTTAGAAGACCAACAAACTACACTCAATCCCATTGTGACCACATAGTCAGACGTGTTTTTCAGTCATCAAAATCGCATGCATAATCAAAATTAATACAGCCTTGCATCCTTAAATCACCATCAATTGTATTCTTGTACATGATACCAATGTTCAAAGTTCCCTTCAAGTACCTCATAATTCTCTTTGACAGCAGATACATGTATCTCAGTGGGTCTCTCCATGTATCTTATAGCTAAACAAACTGAGAATGTCATTTATGGCCTTGTAGCCAACAAATACATTAGGCAGCCAATCATTCTCTTGTACATTGTGGCATCAATAGCTCTTCCTTTTTCATCTTTCACAAGTTTATTTCCATGTACAATGGGACTGCAGACTTTGTTGTCGTCTTCCATACCAAACCATTTCAGAATCTCAGAAGCATACTTTTGCTGATGAATGAATATCCATTGGTCACTTTGACTAACTTCAACTCCCAAGAAATACTTCATTTTCCCAAGGTCAGTCATGGCAAACTTTGTTCTCATAGATTGTTTGAATGCTTCAGTCAATTCTTCATCATTGCTAGTGTAGATGAGGTCATCTACATACAAGCTCACAATGAGAATCTTGCCCTTACTTCCATGTTTGACAAACAAAGTTGGTTCATGAGAGCACTTGAGAAAGTTTTATGTAGGCGTGGCAAAACGGGACGCCCGCCCCGCCTAAAGCCCGCCAAAAAGCGAGCAGGGCGGGCAAGCCCGCCAAGTAAAATGGGCGAAAAAATCATGCCCACCCCGCCAAGGTGGCGGGTTAGCGGGCGGCGGGCTTGCCCACCTATTTTTTTATTTAATTTTTAATAGATCAATAGTCTTTTTTTTACCTTTCAATTAAAATTTTCACTTGTTTTTTAGAACAATTTTTTATAAAGCATCTTTTAAATAAATTTTACCTAGAAAAATATTGCATATATTTACAAATAAATGTATAAAATAAAACCATCTTGAATTTGAATTACTAGAATTAACTAAAAAAGGGCGGGCTTAAGGCGAGACGAACTTAACAAATAGGTGAGGAGGGCTTTAGCGGACGGCGGGCTTTGGCGAGGCGAGCTTAGGCGGGCAGTGGGTTTTGGCAGGGCGGGCTTTGGTGGGCTGCGGGCCCAAAATCCCACCCCAACCCGCCATTTTTTAGTGGGTGCGCGGGTCGGCCTGGCGGGCCACTGTTCGTTTTGCCACCCCTAGTTTTATGTACTGAAGTAAGATTAAATCTTACTGTATCAGGCTCTAGGTGCTTGCCTTAGCCTTTACAAAGCCTTCTTGAACCTATATACTTGATCACTTTCTCCCTTATTGTTGTACCTTAATTTTTTACTCTAAGATCCCACATCATTTTTGTGCATAGCATGGTCGTCATCATACTCATTATCATCATCATTATTGTTCATATATCATTTGCTAACAAAAATACAAAAAAAAAGAGATTGTGTTTTGCTTGTTGCTTGTTTCCCAAGGCAGGTAATTGATCAAGAGGCTCAAGCAAGATTAGGGTTTTGAGGCCCACAAAGGAGGTCAAACATTCTCATATGCTCAAGTGGTTCTCTTTATCAAAATCAAAGTCCAAGAATGGCTCATTTCAAGATCAACAACTTTCAAATTCATATCGTGCACAAATTAGGGTTTTGACCTAATTCATCTGAGAAAGTTGACTTTTAATCAGGATATAGCTCCATGGCTTAAAATATGATTCAATGATATTCAATTCAACATTATAATCTACTCACATCATATATTTGAAGAGAAAAGCTTGATTCAATTAGAATCCATAAGATTGCAGTTCATTTGGAAAAAGTCAACTATGTAGGTCAACCTTTGACTTTTGAGGAAATTGGTCAACTATGGACTTTTGAAGATCAAAATCATCAACATATGATTATTCAATTCATTTGATCAAGAAAATCAATAAAATCAATCAAGAATCGAAAAGTCAACAAAAGTCAAAATTAGGGTTTTAAGTGATTTTAACCTCATTTTGGGAACTTTCAAATTCACCTACAAAGTCAAAAATCTCCCAACATAAAAGTTGTAGATTTCGATCAAACAAACAAATTCGTCACTTATAGTATTTCTTTAAAAAGTGATTAATTTGGAAGATATTGGATCAAGAAGTTTATGTTCAAAAAAACTTAGAGAAATTTCAAGTGTTTTAACATGGATTTTTTCCAACTTTATGGCCATTTTTCACCAAGATCCAAAATGAGTTTGAGAAAACTTTTAAAAAGTGGATTGAATTATGTAGCAAGGGCTTTCCAAAGAGACCATTAGCATGGAATTTCATCACTTGAGCTATGAGATATGATTTTGCCAATAAGGCTTCATGATACTTGAATTCAAGCTATGAACATGAATAAGTTATGAACCAAAGCCATTTCAAATGCAATGATTCCTTTCTTGCAGCCCATGTAAATTGTTCCAAACACTAAACTCAGATGATTTCACTTGCTTTTAAGCTATGATTCATGTGTTTTAAGCATTGTCCAAAGTTTCATTCCATTTCAAGCATAAAGCCATGATTTCCATTCTTGAAAAGTGACTTTAATTACAAAGTCCACTCTCCTTGAGCTTCCAACTTATTTTTGCTGCATACACTCAACCTAAAACTCAAACCAAACATGTTTAAAACAACCAACAACTCCAAGCATGCTTGTACCTTCTCTTGGAACCATGTATTTTTCATTTCTTCATGAATAAGCAAAGTAGTATAACTTTCACATGTGAAGGCCAATTGATCTGATTCCTTCACCCACAAACCCTAATTTATGCCTATAAATAGAGGGAAAGGCCCATGGCATCAAACACACCAGAATTCTCCAAGTCACCCTCTCGCTTGAGATTCTCATTTTTCACCATTTGCATTTCACTAGTCATTTTGAGTTAGAGAAGTTCTAAGTGTCAAATAACCTCTCAAATAGTCTCTATACACTTCATTGAAGTTGTAGCAAACCTCATTTGAGACCTATAACCACCCTAACACCAACTTCTATTTTTACATACTCAATTTGCACTTAGGATTGAGTTAAGCTATACAGTCCATTTCAATCCAAACCAATCATCCAAATACCTCACGTATCACTTATAGAAGCTATTCAAATCATAAAATAGCATATGTAAGTGCATAATCATCATCCACCATTGTTACTTGACTGAGTTGCAAGAGCTATCGGATTTGGAGTTCTAGGTACTTTCAGTTTATTTCAAACATTCAGTTAGCATCCTTAGGACCTAAGGAAGCTATTTGGATCATCACAATAGTTCTGTAACACCTCTAAGGCAAGGTTCAATTTCCAGTTTTGCAAGGTAAGAGCTTAAACTCTAACTCCCTCATTCGTGTACCTATTTGCATAAAACTTGATACCATCGTGTTTAGAATTGTTCAAGGATCAAAAGCCCACTAGTTTCATTAATTTATTCAAAATGTAGATCATTTAATTTGATTTTGAAGTTTTAGGGTTCTTAGTGTTTTTCCAGAAATTCAAGAGCTAGGGTTTAAATAAATTGTTGATTGATACATGGTTAGAATTGTGAGAAAAAACTGAACAATATCCATGTTTTAATTTTTGAAAAGGGTAGAGATTTGATGATGTTGATTTTCCAGAAAATTTGAACGTGAGGTTGAAGAAGTTCAAACCATTTTAAAAACATGTTTTATTTTATATATATTTGCGCGCGTGTTAATATCAGTTAGAGCGCATTGGCTCAGTGGCGTGGGTTCAAACTATGTTCTTTACCCTTTTTATTAAATTTTGAAAAATCATAAAAAATATCAAAATTAATTATTTTAACCTCATTTTTTTGTGTTGTTTATTTATCTTGTCCATTTTAATAATATAATTTAAAAATCCAAAAAAATATTATTATTTTTATCATTTAAAATTAAAACAAAAAAAAACAAGTCTTTATATGTTTAAAAACCTAAAAAATCATTTCTCTTTTATTTTCTTCACCAAATAAATTGTTAATATTTTTGTGTAAATATTTTTAGGATTAGGTTTATGTCTCCTTGACAATACCATGTACCCATAGACCAACTCTCTTTTAGGGTTTGGTATTTTAAATAAATTAAAATCAATTAGGTTTAGGTGTGATTCTAAAAACCCTAAGTTCAAAACCCTAATTTCAAAATCCAAATTCAAAACTTTTTTATCTTTGCCTCACCATGGTAATATGACTTGTTGCTTTGATCACTTTGTCTTATATACATGTACATATACTTGTTGATTTTATCCTTGTACACTTGTACTTTTATCCATGGTATTATCATTGTGTATTAACCGTATTTCATGAGATATTTATCCAACCATCATCCATCATATTCATTCATACATGAAATGATCCAAATGTATAAACATCCTTTTATCCATTATCATTTGAGATTACATTGATCTCTTTGTTATACTCACTTGTTTGTCTTTTGTGACACATGTCATCACACACACACACTTGAGGTATCCATTGATTAATTGCTTGAGTGGTTGTTGAAAAAACCAAAGGAATGAGAATGGTATTGACTAAAATTGTCAAGGTACTCAATCTCTTTTCAAATCTCTTTTACTTTGTGCTTAGTATTGTTAAATGTAACACCCCAAATCTACCCGATAAATTATACAGAAAATCCGAATATAAATTTCAAACAAGTTCATTTGAGGTATCACGTATTCGTCATTTCAAACACAGTTACGACTTATTTGCCTTCCCACCGCTATCTTGAGTACCTGTCCGTTTCCCACGGTAAGGGAAACATCATTCAGAAGGGGTGAGATATCGAAAGATATAAATAAAAGTATGATAATTAATATATTAGATCAGATCATATGATTATCACCACCTTCAAACAACAGTTATAATAACATCTAGCAACAAATTATAACAACCATCAGCAACAACTATTATCACAATAATTACAATAAATATTTAGCAACTCAAACCAACACAACTTATATCAACATCAACTCATATCAACATTAACTTCACAACGACTCAAAATGCGACACAACTATGACCATGCATGTGGTACCCAGGGCTTCAGCCCCCATCGCTAATTGCCAGTTAAACCGAGGCATCAAGGCATAAGCCTTCGTCACTAATTTGCCAATCCAGGCCATCGCCAAAAATGCATATGTATATGAATGCAACAAACACATACAACAACAACAACATCATCGTCACGAAAGGCATAAGCCTATATCGTCGCTATAACAATAAATAGAGGTATACATCGTCACTGAAACATCCTTCAACTTCGCATAAAACAACAACAATATACACATCGCTCAGAAATCACAAAGAAATAACAACACAACATACTCATCATAATTCACAAAACAAGCCGATCACAATCACCTACTAGCATATACGAACTACCTCTATAATTTTCAATTAATTTCGGATAACTAAATACACCTAATCTCACATACAATCATCATATTCCCGGTTATATAATTCGAACCCCACCCTTACCTTGGATATGAGATTCCTCTACTCTCCCGGTTGCCATAGCTTATGCCGTCGCTTCCAACTTTTCTCCGAAAATCTTTTCTAACAACGTGCTGAGACGCACCAAAAACATGTTCGTAAATCGCTTTGTCAGACGGGCTTAAAATCATCAAAACGAAAATCGCTCCGGTCAGAAGTTACCTCTACGAGTCTGGAACATTGTGTCCAAGTACCATAACGATCCAACGGTTAGATTGAGAGATATACCCGATTTGCCAAGGTGACTCTATGCTGAAACTTGCTGCGAAAATTAAGGCTTCCTCCATAATTTTCTTCTTCTCTCAAGTGCTCCTCCCTTCTTTCTCTTTTCTTTTCTATTTTTCCTTTCTCCCCAAAAATAAGTTATGAGACTCCAACTCTAAAACCCTAATTTTCTCCTCTTACTATCTCTTTTCTCTTAATGGGTTTAACCCGTAATCCATCTATTACGTTTCTACTCCTAAGGCCCAATTAATTATATCTCTGATACAACTTAATTAACCCAGATAGCACAAACACACATATAATTAAATATTTCAAATATTATTATATCACATAATAACTAAATAAATAAATAATTATTAAAAATACCAAATAGTATAATTACTAATATAATTAATAAAAATATTAATAAAATGGGATGTTACAACTCTCCCCCACTTAGAATATTTTCGTCCTCGAAAATCTATACATCACCATACTTAACACATCCTTCACATCCAATCCTTCAATCAAACGACAATCCGGTCACGGTTTAAATCTAGTACTTATACCATCAATCTTCTAATACGATTGCAACATAATCCTTACTAACTTGCCAACCATTTTAGCAATATCTTGAAACATCTTACAACGTAGCAATAGCTACCACTTGCTTACATCTGGTTATACAATCTCACTTCATCATCCTCAGCAACCGATTCAACACCAAACCCCATACGCAATTCTTATTTCCATATTCAGGTGTCCTTCGCTACCGAAGCACCAACAACTTACAACCGAATCATAACCGAGGAGCACAACTTCTCCCCCACTTAGTTCCAAACCAACTCCTACAACAAGCAATCAAAAACAACAAGTACCGACAGTGTTGTACACACTTGTCGCGTACTAAGGGATAAACAACAATTAGACCACTCTGGCCGGACGGACCGACCTGCTCTGATACCACTAATGTAACACCCCAAATCTACCCGATAAATTATACAGAAAATCCGAATATAAATTTCAAACAAGTTCATTTGAGGTATCACGTATTCGTCATTTCAAACACAGTTACGACTTATTTGCCTTCACATAGATACATAGCACAGAAATTTAAAACGATAATCAAATCATTACTAAAAATCACTTTGTTTAAATTCAATAATTAACTCGCAGCGGAATCAACAAACTTCATAAATATTCAATTCAAGTCGTAGCATCATTGCACGGTAACTTTAATTTACAATTTAAACCAAAACCATATAAAAATTCAGCAAAATAAATAATAATTAAAACAATCGTTTTATCCCCCGAGTGCTACGTATCAGAGCAAGACACCAACTCGACTAACAGCAACTAAAGACTTCATAAAATCACTTCAAAACTCCCACCGCTATCTTGAGTACCTGTCCGTTTCCCACGGTAAGGGAAACATCATTCAGAAGGGGTGAGATATCGAAAGATATAAATAAAAGTATGATAATTAATATATTAGATCAGATCATATGATTATCACCACCTTCAAACAACAGTTATAATAACATCTAGCAACAAATTATAACAACCATCAGCAACAACTATTATCACAATAATTACAATAAATATTTAGCAACTCAAACCAACACAACTTATATCAACATCAACTCATATCAACATTAACTTCACAACGACTCAAAATGCGACACAACTATGACCATGCATGTGGTACCCAGGGCTTCAGCCCCCATCGCTAATTGCCAGTTAAACCGAGGCATCAAGGCATAAGCCTTCGTCACTAATTTGCCAATCCAGGCCATCGCCAAAAATGCATATGTATATGAATGCAACAAACACATACAACAACAACAACATCATCGTCACAAAAGGCATAAGCCTATATCGTCGCTATAACAATAAATAGAGGTATACATCGTCACTGAAACATCCTTCAACTTCGCATAAAACAACAACAATATACACATCGCTCAGAAATCACAAAGAAATAACAACACAACATACTCATCATAATTCACAAAACAAGCCGATCACAATCACCTACTAGCATATACGAACTACCTCTATAATTTTCAATTAATTTCGGATAACTAAATACACCTAATCTCACATACAATCATCATATTCCCGGTTATATAATTCGAACCCCACCCTTACCTTGGATATGAGATTCCTCTACTCTCCCGGTTGCCATAGCTTATGCCGTCGCTTCCAACTTTTCTCCGAAAATCTTTTCTAACAACGTGCTGAGACGCACCAAAAACATGTTCGTAAATCGCTTTGTCAGACGGGCTTAAAATCATCAAAACGAAAATCGCTCCGGTCAGAAGTTACCCCTACGAGTCTGGAACATTGTGTCCAAGTACCATAACGATCCAACGGTTAGATTGAGAGATATACCCGATTTGCCAAGGTGACTCTATGCTGAAACTTGCTGCGAAAATTAAGGCTTCCTCCATAATTTTCTTCTTCTCTCAAGTGCTCCTCCCTTCTTTCTCTTTTCTTTTCTATTTTTCCTTTCTCCCCAAAAATAAGTTATGAGACTCCAACTCTAAAACCCTAATTTTCTCCTCTTACTATCTCTTTTCTCTTAATGGGTTTAACCCGTAATCCATCTATTACGTTTCTACTCCTAAGGCCCAATTAATTATATCTCTGATACAACTTAATTAACCCAGATAGCACAAACACACATATAATTAAATATTTCAAATATTATTATATCACATAATAACTAAATAAATAAATAATTATTAAAAATACCAAATAGTATAATTACTAATATAATTAATAAAAATATTAATAAAATGGGATGTTACAACTCTCCCCCACTTAGAATATTTTCGTCCTCGAAAATCTATACATCACCATACTTAACACATCCTTCACATCCAATCCTTCAATCAAACGACAATCCGGTCACGGTTTAAATCTAGTACTTATACCATCAATCTTCTAATACGATTGCAACATAATCCTTACTAACTTGCCAACCATTTTAGCAATATCTTGAAACATCTTACAACGTAGCAATAGCTACCACTTGCTTACATCTGGTTATACAATCTCACTTCATCATCCTCAGCAACCTATTCAACACCAAACCCCATACGCAATTCTTATTTCCATATTCAGGTGTCCTTCGCTACCGAAGCACCAACAACTTACAACCGAATCATAACCGAGGAGCACAACTTCTCCCCCACTTAGTTCCAAACCAACTCCTACAACAAGCAATCAAAAACAACAAGTACCGACAGTGTTGTACACACTTGTCGCGTACTAAGGGATAAACAACAATTAGACCACTCTGGCCGGACGGACCGACCTGCTCTGATACCACTAATGTAACACCCCAAATCTACCCGATAAATTATACAGAAAATCCGAATATAAATTTCAAACAAGTTCATTTGAGGTATCACGTATTCGTCATTTCAAACACAGTTACGACTTATTTGCCTTCACATAGATACATAGCACAGAAATTTAAAACGATAATCAAATCATTACTAAAAATCACTTTGTTTAAATTCAATAATTAACTCGCAGCGGAATCAACAAACTTCATAAATATTCAATTCAAGTCGTAGCATTATTGCACGGTAACTTTAATTTACAATTTAAACCAAAACCATATAAAAATTCAGCAAAATAAATAATAATTAAAACAATCGTTTTATCCCCCGAGTGCTACGTATCAGAGCAAGACACCAACTCGACTAACAGCAACTAAAGACTTCATAAAATCACTTCAAAACTCCCACCGCTATCTTGAGTACCTGTCCGTTTCCCACGGTAAGGGAAACATCATTCAGAAGGGGTGAGATATCGAAAGATATAAATAAAAGTATGATAATTAATATATTAGATCAGATCATATGATTATCACCACCTTCAAACAACAGTTATAATAACATCTAGCAACAAATTATAACAACCATCAGCAACAACTATTATCACAATAATTACAATAAATATTTAGCAACTCAAACCAACACAACTTATATCAACATCAACTCATATCAACATTAACTTCACAACGACTCAAAATGCGACACAACTATGACCATGCATGTGGTACCCAGGGCTTCAGCCCCCATCGCTAATTGCCAGTTAAACCGAGGCATCAAGGCATAAGCCTTCGTCACTAATTTTCCAATCCAGGCCATCGCCAAAAATGCATATGTATATGAATGCAACAAACACATACAACAACAACAACATCATCGTCACAAAAGGCATAAGCCTATATCGTCGCTATAACAATAAATAGAGGTATACATCGTCACTAAAACATCCTTCAACTTCGCATAAAACAACAACAATATACACATCGCTCAGAAATCACAAAGAAATAACAACACAACATACTCATCATAATTCACAAAACAAGCCGATCACAATCACCTACTAGCATATACGAACTACCTCTATAATTTTCAATTAATTTCGGATAACTAAATACACCTAATCTCACATACAATCATCATATTCCCGGTTATATAATTCGAACCCCACCCTTACCTTGGATATGAGATTCCTCTACTCTCCCGGTTGCCATAGCTTATGCCGTCGCTTCCAACTTTTCTCCGAAAATCTTTTCTAACAACATGCTGAGACGCACCAAAAACATGTTCGTAAATCACTTTGTCAGACGGGCTTAAAATCATCAAAACGAAAATCGCTCCGGTCAGAAGTTACCTCTACGAGTCTGGAACATTGTGTCCAAGTACCATAACGATCCAACGGTTAGATTGAGAGATATACCCGATTTGCCAAGGTGACTCTATGCTGAAACTTGCTGCGAAAATTAAGGCTTCCTCCATAATTTTCTTCTTCTCTCAAGTGCTCCTCCCTTCTTTCTCTTTTCTTTTCTATTTTTCCTTTCTCCCCAAAAATAAGTTATGAGACTCCAACTCTAAAACCCTAATTTTCTCCTCTTACTATCTCTTTTCTCTTAATGGGTTTAACCCGTAATCCATCTATTACGTTTCTACTCCTAAGGCCCAATTAATTATATCTCTGATACAACTTAATTAACCCAGATAGCACAAACACACATATAATTAAATATTTCAAATATTATTATATCACATAATAACTAAATAAATAAATAATTATTAAAAATACCAAATAGTATAATTACTAATATAATTAATAAAAATATTAATAAAATGGGATGTTACATTAAAGCTTTGCACTTGTTTTGAAAATGGTTTTGTAATGTTAAAGCTCAACCTTTTTAAATCAACCCTTGGTTTTGTATTGGTAAAGATCAACCAACCCCCTTTTTAAAACCTTGGTACTAAGAGGAGAATTGTTCCCGGTGAAACTACTCTTAGACCATTGGACCTTGTATTGTTAAAGCTTGATTCATTTTAAAACTTGTTAAGTATTGTTAAAGCTTAACATTTTAAAAACCCATTGAGTATTTTTAAAGCTCAACACCCAAAAAGATTTTAGCCACTTGGCTCTTTTATTTTCCTTTTTAAGAGGAACTACAAAATCTCTGACTTCCCTATTTCACTTAAGGGGTATGTAGGCCTAAGATGCGATATCTTATCATTCTCACTTTTAAAACCTTTTTTTCTCATCCCCCCACTCTATTTAAACAAAAAAACACAAAGGCATTTTCAAAATAACAACAACAATAATAACAGTATTTTCAAAGAGGTTCCTATGGAGTACCATAGATGTAAGGGATGCTTAAAACCTTCTCCTTGCATAACAAACCCCCCGTACCCAAATCTCTGATAAGTTTATTAGTTTTGATTTTAAAAACTTCTGTGGGTTTTATTCGCTGTTTCTCCCATTTCCTTTGGAAATAATAAAGCGCGATGGCGACTCTATTTTTTTTAAAACAAATGAGCTAAGTCTATTCAATGGCTTTAGTCTCACAAATTTCACCGCTACAATTATGATATCCCAATGGTTGTTCCACATACACCTCCTCAGTTAGATCTCCATGTAAAAAGGCACTTTTTACATCTAACTGAAATATACACCAATGTTTGTAAGCAGCCAAAGCAAGAATTGTTTTTATAGTAGTTCATCTTGCCACTGGAGCAAAGACTTCACTATAATCAATTCCCTACTTTTATGTGTATCCCTTTGCAACCAGTCTCGCTGTTTGCTTCTCTACCTGTCCTTTTTCATTGTATTTAGTCTTGAAAATCCACTTGACAACTATGGCTTTCACCCCTTGAGGAAGGGTTGTTAACTTCCAAGTATCATTTTCTTCTATTGATTGTATTTCACTGTCGATATCCTTCTTCCAAGTGAATGACTTTGATGCTTTTTCATAGGAGCTTGGATCATCATCTACAACATTCTCATATTGGTTATTTTGTAGCTCTCTTTCATCATTGTCTTCAGCCTTACTTACATCATCAACTTGTTTGGATGCACTTGACTTGTTTCTAATCCACCCCTTGGACTCTTCAAAAACAACATCTTTGGTAACAATTATTTTCCTCTCTATGGGAATATATAGCTTATAAGCCTTTGACTCTTCACTAATGCCACGAAGGACACACTTGATGCTCTTATTATCTATCTTCCTTCTGTGAACATCAAGAACATGAACATGAGTCAAGCATCCAAAAATCCTAAAATGATGCTCAAAGGGCTTAATTTCAATCCACGCTTCTCCTGGAGTAAGGTCTTTAACAGCATGTTCAGGACATCTGTTCATTACATATGTAGCCCATTTTACAGCTTCAGGCCATAATTTTTTTGGTAAATTTCTAGCTGATATCATGATTCTAACCATATTTAGTAGTGTTCTGTTTTTTTCTCTCACATACTTCATTCTGTTTAGGAGTATAGGCTGCAATTAATTTCCTTTTCACACCAAGGGAGTTACAGAAGTTGTTGAACTCATTTGATGTAAACTCACCTCCCTTATCAGTTGTAAGGAACTGAATTAAGCATCCAGATTCATTCTCAACTAAAGATTTGAATCTTTTAAACACATCTAAAGCTTCTGACTTTTCTTGCAAAAGATAAATCCATGTTTTCCTACTGTAGTCATCACTAAAAGTAATAAAATACCTATTTCTAGCATTTGATTTTGGGGTGATAGGTCCATAGATGTCAGTGAATTAATTCAAGCTTCTTGGAAGCTCTCCAGCTGGCTTGCTTTGGAATGTTGTCTATGTGTTTCTTCCCAACCAAGCAGTCATCACACTTGCCTTCAAAGTCCTTTAGGTCTGGCAACCCCTTAACTATTTGCTTCTTGTGTTGAGTTTTCAAACCCATAATGCTGAGGTGAGCATATCTACCATGCCACATACTAGATTCTTTTGAGGTGGTGACTTTAAGACAGTTAGGAGAAATCACAGAAGCTTTGACAATATACATTTTATTGTTTGTCATTTTATATGTCAAAATCAACCCCTTCTCTTCATGAAACAATTGGCATGCATTGTTTTTTTAATACAGCTGTAATATTCCTTTGTTGCAATTGTCCAACACTCAGTAAATTATTCCCAAATCATGGTATATAGTACATATATGTGATGACATGGATCCTACCTTTAAGACACAACTTCACATTTCCTCTTCCCATAACATCCATTTTTAAATCATTTCCAAGTTTCACAGATTCTCTAAACTTATCTTCAAAATTGAAGAACCACTCTTTGGTTCCTACCATGTGATTGCTATAACCATTATCAATATACCATGTTTCTTCCTTGACTTCTCTATTTTCTTTAGAGTATGCCATCAAGAGTATTTCTTCTTCTTTGTACTCGATGTAGTTGGCATTATCCTCCTAATTAGGACATTCATTACGATAGTGTCCAAGCTTATGACACTTATATTATTCAATGAATTCTCTACTTTGTCTTCCTCGACCATGACCTCTCGAGATGTTTCTCCCTCTACCTCTACCAGCATTACTCATCTTGAGAGCTTGTTCTTCACCATGCTCCTTTTGCCCTTGCATTCATTGTTTATGAACAAGAAGACTACTCTGAAGCTCTTTAATTAACATAGTTGTTACATCATTAGATTCTTCTATAGAACACATCATGTAATTGAATTTCGAGGGCATTGACCTCAGGATTTTCTCTACCACCGCCACCTGCTCCATTCTTTCTCCCTGTGCAGTCATGCTATTTGTAATGGCTAGGGTTCTTGCAAAGTAATCATTGACAAATTCACCTTCCTCCATTGCAAGAACCTTAAATTCTCGACGCATAGATTACAAGTACGCACGTTTCACCTTCGTGGAACCTTGATATTTCTTCTGCATCGCCTCCCAAATATCCTTCGTTGTGTCATGAACTAGAACTGTTTCAAGAATTTTCCAATCAATCAATTAGAATAGGTAGTTCTTGGCCTTGAAATAACGCAATTTGTTCTCATCTATTGCTTTGCATTGTTCCGACATTGCATCAGCAGGAATGATGGTGACGCCCGTTTCAAACAAACTCCAATACTCCTTGGAGCGGAGAAGATTCTCTATCAGCGTAGACCAATGCTCATAATAACTATCGAATTTAAGGACTGTTGGATGGGTGAAGTTTGAAGATTCCTCCATGATGAAGGTGGAGATGAGGACGAAGAAGATGATCGGAAAGAGAGAGAGAGAGAGATGATGGTTGTTACAAAAAAGCTACAGCTTTTTTGAGTTCAAGGCCTTTGGATCCTGGCCTCACTAATACCACTTATTGTGTGAAAATCTACCCAACTGTAATACGGTGGGAGGAATGACTTTTTGAAATGTCGCGGTTAAGCAAGAGTCGCACCCACCTTTTATTTTATCCAATATATAGAAAGGCTAAAAGAACAGAAAAAAACCTTTTTGAAAGAGATTGAGTTCGGGGGGTGAGTTATACAAAGGGAAGGTGTAAGCACCCTTTGTATCCATGGTTATCCATGGGCTCTTAATTGATTAGCTCACTTTGTTTTCAAAATGTTTGAATTGTGGTGTGTGAATGGGAAAAAACTTTGTTAAGGACTTTAGCTTGTAAATAAGCGTAGCCTTGTTTTGAAAGTATTTGAAAAGAGAGTGTGAAAAAGATTTTGAATTTAGAGCAAGCAATTAGTAGCAACTACCCTAAGTTTTAAAATTGTTCTTTTATACTTTAATGGGAAAGGGCTATCCATACCATAAAGAGGGAAGGTAGTCCTTTCATTGGATTTAGAAAGGGTCATCGAAATTATCGTTCGCCACAAGATTGTCCCTGCCATAAAGAGGGCAGGTAATATAGGGAAGGATAGAATAGTCACTTTTGCAACAGGCGAGGATACCTTAGCAATAGGGACAATCATCATTTACCGAGGCAACATCGAGGGACAAAATTTATGATGATAATGAACTGAGGGCAACGTTTGTTTTGCTTAGGTATCCTCGGAATCGAGGGACTTGGCTATTTTGAAATTCACAAGGCAACAGGCAACAAGGCAACAAGAAGGGTTACCCTAAAGGTGTGTGGGTGCACAATTAAGTGATTCAGTTCAGATATTTTATCTTGTAAAATTAGTGATTCTATGTTCCATTCAGGGTTTATCACTCCCTAGGATTACTAACCATGCAGTTATAATAAAGCACTTTAAAAGTCCTACGCTATTACAATAAACACCTGCGGGGAAGGGGAAATAAAGGCAGAAAAATAAACCTAATTACTATTACAATAAAACCCTGAAGGGTAACAAAAAATAAAGGCAGAAAGAAAGGTAGAAAACCTTTTCCAAGGCTTTGGGGAAGATACATTATAGATCAAAAATTAAAATTGTAAATAGATAAGGCAAAAGGCAAACAATAAAAAGCAAGGCAAAAGGCAAACCCCGAACGGGGGGAAAGTTAACCATGGTTAATAAAAGAAACAGGTAAAAACCTAAACCTTAAGGGTTTGTAAAAAACCTAATGGTATTAAATTAAATATTACTATTAAAAATCCTAATGAGAAACTAAGGGAAACCTAAAGGGAAGGTCTAAGCCTACAGTTTCTCACATTACTGATAGTCACATGGTTTTGATTCTAACCTGATCATTTAAATTATTAATCCTAATAAAAAAAATGTATCTAACAATTAAAACTTAAATTATTAAACCCTAATTATTAATCTAATCCTAATTATCTAATTAACACAATTATTTTTAAAACATAAATTCATTAATAATTAAAAAAAAGTTTTTTGAAAATTAAGGAGAGAAAAAAGTTATAATAATAAAAAAAAGAGTTTATGAAAATAAGGTTTAGTTAAAAAGGATAATACTAAAATAAAAAACGAAGCTTTTAAAGGAGGATACATAAATAAATAAATAAAAAAGAAAATCTGGGCGTTTATAATCCAGTGTGTGAGGTTTCTGAGTGTCCATGGTGGGGAAGCAGGTTGTGGAGCGTTGGATCGGAATCTGAGGAGATCTGATGGTTAAGATCTGAGACTGCATGGTGATGGCACATGGGTGGTACACACTGGATCAATGTCCTATTTAATTGAAAAATAAAATTGTGGAACCTGGGGATCGAACCCCAGTCTTGTACGTTACACACTCCTTCCCTTTGCCACTCCAGCTGCATTGGTTAGTTGTAATTGAAATTCACGCAATAAAATAAATAAACAAATGAATTAAAAAACAGAAAAGTCCAAAAGCTGAGTCAAAGTGGGTCCATGTGGTGTCTGATTGACGAATCAGAAGAGGAGAGATGGGATGGTTTCTTTGACCAGCCAGTAACAAAACCCCACGTGTGGTCAAGGGGTCAGCCGTCCACCTCATCATCTTCCTCCTCCGCCCCTGCGGAATCTCCTATGGATTTTCTTGCGAAAAAACCTTCGAGATTCAAAACTTGCAAAAACGATGTTAAATAAAAAGACTAAATGCCCATATCGATGTTAGCGTACTCCCTGATCATGAATCGGTTGTCCGTTTGGATTGAAACGTCATGAAACATGGAAAACTAAAAGGCTTCTTCTTTATGCCCTAAGAATGGGAAAATAGGATTCGGCCATCAAAGCTTATCAACGATCGACCTAAACTGATCCATGGGACCTCAGGAAGCTATTAGAGGTGGTTGGTTCAATCAAAACACAACAAAATTAAAAATACAATAATCACAAAAGTGTACAAACTGAGTTTATTCATGGCACGATTCAGGGCGAGTTGGTCGTGGTCTTTGCTCCATACTTACTCTATGCTGTATGAGGAACACTACCAAATTCTTAAAAGCTCTTGAAACATGCTGCAATTAGGATTTCAGTGGTGCGACTTCACTTGGAAAATTTGAATGGAAACTCTAGTCCTTGGGCTGCTCCTTCTTCATTTTTTTCGTCCCCTAATATCTTGACTGAGTTGAGAATAAATAGAGGAAGCAATTAGGGTAAGAATCTGGTCAAAAGAATAAGTTACTTGATTGGAAAAAATTGAGAAAAGATTTAATTGATAATTGATTCAAATCATTCTATTTTTGTTCCAATCCTTCTCCAATCAAATATTTTCGAATTTTCCAGCTTTAAATGATTATCTTGAGCCTCAAGGATGCTAAAAACAAATCTTGTGCATACTGATTTAGTTTTTTTTTCATTTTATTTTAATTAAAATTGAATTAATTTGAATTAATTAAAATATAAATAAAATAAATGTGAGCATGTCGTGCCAATGGGCTTTAGGGACTCTTTTCCATGTTAGAAACAAGTTTGAATCAAAAAAATATGGGCCCAATAGTTCAAAACATCAAACTTCTCCATTTCGCATTGAGTGCATTTTCTCAAAATTGACCAACTTGTGCAAGCCATAACTCATTCAATATTTATCATATGGAGATGATCTAGGACTTTTTGGAAATCCCAAGATGTCCTCTACAAGCAACATAGGAACATATTTTGCATTTGAGGATTTTATTTTGAAGATATGGCTCCTGACAAAAAACTGCTTTTTGCGATCTTCTAGAAGGACCTATAATGTTTTGACTTATATCTCTTAGACGGAAGCATTTCTTGACCTTGGGCCCAACATCAAAGTTGCAGAGAATTGAATTTCCTTGATAATGAGCCTTGGTTAGGGAATTTCTGAGAAAGTATGAAAGAGATATGACCAGTCAAAACTAGGTTGACTTTCTCCTTAAAACCCTAATTTAGCAACTTGTCCTTTTGTTGATTTCTGAGCTTTCCTTGATGAATCATGATCAATAATTTATCAAATGATGAATGATACTTCAAAATAAGGATGTTTACCAAATATCAGGAATTTTGACTGTACTTTGACCACAGTTGACTTTTAGGCCAAACTAGTCGACTGTTGACTATCTGAGCAATTGACTGAGTAATCTTGGGAATCGGGGATTGAAACTTGGCATAGAGGTTCTTTGAATCATATGAGAGGTCATGGAGTCCACTTGAGGTATCAGAAGTTGATTTTTCTTTGAGAAGATCAAAACCCTAGTTGGAGGGTTATTGTTTGGGAGAGCGCTCGTTCAGTCAAGTCTTGAGCTTTTGACATTCAGATGAGCTTGAATATGAAAATGTGGCGGGAAAATTTTGGGGTATGACAGCTGCCCCTGTTCCATTTTCTTAAACCTGAGGATGTAGGTTGGCTTGTATGCCAGTCAGAATCTGAAGGTGGAAGAAGATTGAACACTAGAATACCAAGAAATTTTCCCTTGATGATGCAGGGACTTTTTCGGAGATGGGCTTAAAGATTCCATCAGTTAATGTATTGTCGTGTGTTACAATGAGTCATACATTAGACTGTATCTGTGGTGTCATAATTAAATTGTTGGCTCGATTACCCTGAGCGTCGGGATCATATAAGTGAATTGATTGAGATGGGCTTAAAAGATGCCATCTGGATGTTGGAAGTATGAAGTGGGCTTAAAGATGCCACTTGACTTTATAGGTTGAAAGTCAGAATGAGTCGTACGTTAGACTGTATCTGTAATTATATACTTAGGATGAGTCGTATGTTAGATTGAATCCACTGTATTGATAAATGTCAAAGCAAGCCGTATGTTAGGTAGAAGGATGGGTCGTATGTTAGACCGGATCCAATTTGCATGGTTAAATGTCTAGAAATCGGTGCGTTAGGCTGAAGTATGGATCGTACGTTAGACCGGATCCAATTTGCATTGATAAATGTCTGGAAAGTCGTGCGTTAGGCTGAAGGATGGGTCGTACGTTAGACCGGATCCCCTGTGTTGATAGTTGTCAAAATACAACATACGTCAGGTTGTACCTGTAACACCCTACGATTTTAATTTTAATTTAAATTGGAAATTTAATTAATATTATAATTATGTTGATTTATGGAAAATAAAATTAGAAAATAAAAGGTTTAAGGCATTGGGCCAATATATGATGTTAGCAAGAAAGGAGGTGTGAGTTAGTAAAAAGCCTTTTTCTAATTAAAGTTATTTTTTATAAAACAAGAAGGAAATTGGGAAAGAGGAGAGAACGTGAAAGAACAGAGAAGTTGGAACACGAAGAAAGTGAAAAGAGGAACAAAGAGGAAGAGACCAATGATCAAGAAATTTGGCTAAGGTAAGGGGGGACTCTTCCAATTACCATCTCTTATTGTAATTATGAGTGATAATGCATGATTGGTTGTGTTGTTGAGTCAATTTGATTTGTATGTCAGAGTTAGGTTTTTGGGGTTCTAAGAATTGATTTGGGAATTGGGTTTTTGATGTATGGATTGATATGGGATGATAGTCTAATAAGTATGAATGAATCCTAAGGATGAAAGTGTGAAATTGGACTATTTTAGACTCAAAATCATGGACTGATATGAGTAGAAACGAGTGAGAATTGGACTGGTGCAAAATTGCAGGTTCTGGAAAATTTACTGGTGTTTCGCGTATGGAGTAGTGTCATACGCGTATGGGATGAGGCCATACGCGTATGAGGGACAATCCCCAGGGGCAATACGCGTATGATACGCAGCTACCCTGTCCCAAAGACCATGTGCTGGTGATTTGCGTATGAGGAGCGTATGGGAGTGGCCATACGCGTATGAGAAATTTTAAATAGGATTTTGGTTCTGATGATACGCGTACGAAGAGGCTGATACGCGTATGAGATGTTTTCTGGGCAATTTTGACTCTGGTGAAATGCGTATGATACGCGTATGGTAGAGAGCGATACGCGTATAGGCTTGGTGATACGCGTATGGTCACTGTGTGTTAAAAATCCTGTTTTATGATTTTCTTTGAAAGTTCAGTGATGCGTAACTTTCGATCTGTAGGCCTGTTTTGTGTGCCGTTTGAGGATGATGAACCTTGTGATATGATCTTGTGTTATTGATGACAATTTGAATTGTACTGAATGATTGCTAATATACATGTGAACATGCTTAATGATGATGATGATGATGATGATGATGATGATATAAGTATGTTGTGTATGTTGCATTCATTTCATAGTCATTTGATGAGGGCTGAATTCCTAATGATGAGAGGATTCAGTGAAGGGCATAATTCCCATCGTGTGGAATTTTATGCTGGCAGGGCCGTATCTGGAGGATGTTAGATCGGTCGGTGGGTTATTCCCATTGATGATGTTTGGTACCACATGCATAGATTCAAATACATTCATATGCATGAATTGGATAATATGATTGAATGTGCTTCATTATTATGATTGGTATTTGTCATACCCCAATTTTTGACCCTAAGGTCATACATCATTTGCATTTCAATCATCAATCAAGAGTTTCATCTTAAAGCTCTGCTCTCGGTGTTATGCTCATTTCATCTGTAAGAGGGATCATCAAACACCAATGTTTTTTGTATATATATGTTTTACTAACCAAAATACCAAAAATATTGCCTTGTGCTTTTGTATGTTTGTGTTTTGTAGGTATCAAGTCAAACTACCCATCAAAAGGAGCATTTTTCAACAATTGCACTGTGCAAATCGATTTGCATAAGGTGTAAATCGATTTACACAACTGATTTTGCCCAGATTTTGCTTCTGCCATCAGTGCAAATCGATTTGCATAATGTGCAAATCGATTTACATAACTGTTTTTTCCCCAGATTTTGCCTTTTTCAGCTATGTAAATAGATTTGCATAAGATGCAAATCGATTGCACCAGTGCGAATTTGGAAAAATGAAGGCAAATTTCAGCTTTTGAAAGTGTTGACATCATTTGCAAGCATGGGAAGCATGACTTAGTTCTCACATTGGATTTCCTACATCATTTTATCATGAGCCCTCATGTGATTGCATCAAGACCATTGGATTTCATTTTTTGCTCCAAAACCTTTCTCCAAGCCTAATTCTATTTTCCAATCCTAACTCCAAGCCACAAAAATTCCCAAGCCTAGCTCCTATAAATTGAGGCATTCCCCTCTTCATTTTTCAAGCTTTGATAGCCAAGAAACTTATTGCAAATTCTCTCCTCACCTCTTCCAAACCCATCACTCAAAGCTCTTTTTCTTCCACACAAATTAGTGAGTCACATCTTGAACCTCACTAATTTAGAGCTAAACCTCAACATAAACACTACTTTTCTTCATCAATTGTGAGAGATCAAGGCTTGTGGTTGTGTGTTCTTGAAGAAGATACAAAGTTTGTGAAATATTTGGTAAAATTCTAGATCCAATCCATAATTCAAGATGTGATCCATTGTTGTTTATGCTTGATGCACCTTTGGTGCTACATTGATGAGATTTGCTTGCTTACTTGATACATTTTCATGCACAAATTGATCCAAGATCACAAGGTGTTTGGTTTTATGTTTAAACAAGTTTTCTTCTCTTTATTTGCTGTTTTTTTTAAAACTGTGTTGTGCAAATCGATTTACATCTGGTGCAAATCGATTTACACAACTGAAAACTGCGCAGATTTTGAAAACAGAGTTATGCAAATCGATTTACACTCTGTGCAAATCGATTTACACTGGGCAGAATGCTGATTTTTGTGGTTTTTGACTTGTTTTTGGTTCTAACTCATCTTCTACTCCTTTCTTTTGATATTTTCATTGAATCACAAGTTAGAGGCCTAATTTCTCTCTAATTTCAATGGACTTAGGGCGTCGATAGGATGAGAATCCAAATCCGCAAAATTAAGTGATTGAAATTATGGATGAAAGGAGCTTTTAATGTGGTTCCATCTTTTGTTTCTCTTTATTTTGATCGATGAAAGTCTTAACACCTTGAGGATTCTTATGGATTCTTGGTAAAGACTAGATCACTCACCATTTTTCTTTTCGTGCGGTATTGCTTTCGGAAAGCGATCTACATATCGTTCTTCTCGCATGCATTAGCACATAAAGTTTTGACCGGCCTCGTTGTAGGGTGATTTCTACATAAATCACTTGGCGATCTGCTTAACATAGCGCAATATTTCGTGTCCTGAATCAAAAAGATCAAATATGGAAAAGAATTGTATGCGGTTGATTTAAGACTTATGGAGGTTTATCGTGTAGTCGCTATGATTTTATCAAGCTTCTGATAAACCCCATTGAATTTAAATCCGAGAAC
Source organism: Vicia villosa (assembly GCF_029867415.1). Lineage (NCBI taxonomy): Eukaryota > Viridiplantae > Streptophyta > Magnoliopsida > Fabales > Fabaceae > Vicia > Vicia villosa. Next base: position 171,919,149 of record NC_081180.1, read on the forward strand.
ATCATTCACTCACCATCGATCTTTATTACTAACTTTGATAACATACTTGACAAGTTTCAAGATGGTTATCTTTAACATCTAACAATTGACTTTAATTTCCGCAATTTACTATACCGCTCTTTATATTTCTCGCTTTATCGCTTTATTTTATCATTTCATCATATTTACATTCCGCTATTTTTCTTTTGTCCACTTGGACCATACTTTACTTTTATGCTAAAACACTAATAAATAACGAAAATCTAAAAAACACCTAAGGCTCTCTTTTGGACTATTGGTTACTATCCCGAGCATTTTGGAGATTCGGGCTTATGGACTTAGTACCTCTGGACCCTTATGACATTGTTACTCTGCTGTTATTCTGTCTGTCTGGCATTGGATTGTTGTTTGTTTGTATGTGCAGGTATTTCCTTGAAAGCCCTTGATGGTTAATTCCAAGGCATTGATATAAGGATTTTACCTGAAAACAGCCGTTACTCTGCCCGATTTTCGTCAGAATTTTAATGTGCTTAATGCAAAGTGGTGCTAAGATAATAATTTCATCTGGATCCCCAAGTGATAATGTTGGTTTAGTATTGATATTCCAAAGGATGGGAAATCTACCTTGACTCACAATGTCAAGTGTTGGCTTCTTATTTCGGTTAGACCGTTTCTTTCCTTAGCTTTTATTTTACGCAATAGGATAGCCTCTTCATCTCCTCCCATTCTTAAATTTTCAAAATCTTCTCCCTTTTTCAAAAACCTTCTTATGTTTGCAATCATTTTCAAAATGTTTTCTTTAAAAATATCTTTTGCCCTTAGTGGCTTTTTCTTCAAAGTTTAGACACTGTTAATTGTCTAAACGAGTGGTTATACCCCATGATTTTGAAATTGATTGATATGATGAGATCTTTTCCGCGTGAGAGAGCTAGTGGCATACTCGTTGATTTTATCCGAGTTGGAGCCCTTCTTACATTTGCGATGCAAAGAACTCGTTTGTTCTCATGCTCAAGATCAATGGCTGAGTATTTCTCTCCGACGATGATAAAGTGTTTATTCGTTTTTAAACTTTTTTCCCTTTTAAGCGGAACTACATTAGCTCTGACTTCTCCATTGCACCGAGGAGGTATGTAGGCACAAGGTTTAATGCCTTGCCGAGCTTATTTTAAAAATAAAACAAACCGTTTTTAGCACACATGACACAGATTTTCAAAAAGGTTCCTGTGGAGTACCACAGATATGAGGGGTGCTTAAAACCTTCCCCTTGTATAAACAACACCCGTACCTAAGATCTCTTTTGTTTTAAAAACAAACTTTGGGTTTTTTCGTTCTTTTCCCTTTTCCTTTGGAAACAATAAAGCGCGGTGGCGACTTTCACTGAAATATTGAGTCGAGTCAATCCTAAGGCTTCGATCTCAGATTTTCCCCGCTACAGAAAAATGGCGACTTCACTGGGGATCCAGTTTTAAGTGTGTTAAGCCTATTTTTGTTTATCTGTGTGTTTTATTTGTATATATTATTGTGTGCTTTGTTTGTTTATTTTCTTCTTATTTTTTTTCTTTTTGGTGCTCGATGGTTCCTCTGTGATGAGATAAAGTCCTAACCTGGACTTTGGTGAGTAACTTGAGATAGGAGGTGGTAAGACCAATAGTTGCATGTCAGGAGCAATCCTTAACATGAGCATCATATGGTGGAACCCCAATCAGTGGAGGCCTCATGGAAGGTAGTAGATGTTGTTACGAACTATCGTAAGAACGCTATTACTTTCAATAGTGAGTGTCCGTAGAAGCTGAATGACCTAGAACCCTTTTAACCCATCTAAGCCTTTTTAGGATGTAGCGCAGAAACAAGTTCGAGTACCAATTTGAGCTTGTTGTCATGCGATGCTACGCTCAGACGAGGTCTTTTTAGGCATATTATTGGCGCCCATGAGCAATTGTGCGAGTCGGTAGTATCCGATAGAAGATTGAAAACTCTGGGAACCTTTGTAGAACTCGTTCGGCAGGTACAAAATTCCTTAGTACATACCGTTGTGGGTGGTTCTTAACTTTGACTCCATGCTCGTGACGTCGAACCTTTGAACTTTGTTCGTGCGGCCATGTGTGATCTTGATTGTGATTGATGCATAAACCATTCATCCATGCATTCATTTGATTTCCAAGGAAATCATAGGTCTTTCTTTGTAAACATCATAAGTTTCATCAAACTCAATGGATCTTGGGTGTTGATGAGGTGAAAACCTTAATCCACCAAAATGGATGATTGATCTTGATGATAACTTGATCAAAGCTTTGATCCAATATAGGGTTTACCTCCTTCATGTTTTGATGTTTACAAATTGATAACTTGAATTCCTTGAAAATCAAATAAATAAAAAGAGACAACAACAATTGCATCATTTGCATACATACATCCAGGTTGTCCAGAAAACTTATCCTTGTCTGTCTCCATCTTCAGAATTTGTCTGTCTACTGTCAAGCTGATTCCTCCACACAAGTACGGAACTAGAGCTGCTGTTAGACAAAGAATGGCAGATCAAGAGAAACATAACATGGAAGTCAGAATGGAAATTGATGAGTTGAAATCAGGCATGATTAAGCTTACCGAGATGATGCAAGTGTTGATGGCTAGGACTGATCCCCCTCAGAGGACTGTTATTTCCGAAGTCTCCACTGCTGTTGTTGATCCTTTACAGGTTCAGAAGCCACCGTCTACTTGGCCAGAATTTGGGTTACCTGAGAATTTCTCTCCAACATATGTCAATGCTTCTATGGTGGGTCAAACTTCGAGGCAGATATTCCAACCTCCGGTCTTTTCTGAACCTCCACCTGTTGTTCATACTACTGCTCAAGCTGTTCCAGTTCGCTATGACAATCCTCTCTATGATTACCGTTCTGTTGGTTCTCGAAGTGTTAGTCAAGGAGATTGTGGTGAAGTTGAAGAAGTCCGTGAGCAATATCAGGCATTGGAAAAGAGGCTAAGAGCCATGGAAGGAAGCAATTTCTTTAGTGTGAATGCTGATAATATGGGTCTTGTTTCAAATCTTGTCATGCCGTCCAAGTTCAAAGTTCCCGAGTTTGAGAAGTACAAGGGGCATACTTGTCCAAGGAGTCATTTGACCATGTACTACAGAAAGATGACTGCTTACACCAACAACCAGAATTTGCTCGTTCATTGCTTTCAAGACAGTTTAAGTGGAGCTTCATTGAAGTGGTACATGAGTTTGGAAAAGGGTTGTGTTCAAAACTTCCAAGATTTAGCTGATGCATTCATGAAACAATACAAGTATAATCTGGATATGGCACCTGACCGTCGTCAACTTCAGAACATGGCTCAGAAGGAAAAGGAATCTTTCAAAGAATACGCTCAACGTTGGAGAGAATTGGCTTCCCAAGTTGAACCACCATTGGCTGAGAAAGAATTGACTGGAATGTTCATGGATACTCTCTCCCCTTTCTACTGGGAGAAAATGATTGGAAGTGTGTCCTCAAACTTCACAGACTTGGTTACTATTTGCCAGAGACTCGAAGAAGGAATCAAGAATGGGAAGGATGCTAATGTTGCTGAATCCTCTGGTGGATCGAAGAAACCTTATGGAAACTTCCACAAGAAGAAGGAGCATGAGACTAATGCTGTGTCAGATGACAGAAGGGGATCTCGTCGTAGACCTCAAAATGGTGATCAACCTTATGTAGCCGCTGTCGCTCCTGTGCGAATTCAAGCTCCTCAACCTCAAACTTCTAAACATAATCAGATTCGTAATAGGATCGACTTTGATCCTATCCCCATGACTTATACAGAACTGTACCCTGCTTTGGTCCAGAAAGGGTTGATTACAACAAGAGCTATGCCGCCTCCTCGAAATCCTCTCCCTGATGGTTTCAGATCTGATCTCCATTGTCCTTTCCATCAAGGTGCAGCAGGCCATGATTTAGAAAGATGTTTTCCTCTGAAGGAAAGAGTTCAAGAGTTGGTGAGATCAAAGATGCTCTCTTTCAAGGATATGGGTCCCAATGTTGTCACTAATCCTTTGCCAGAACAGAGTGGCTGAAGACAGATCAAAGCCAGATACTCCTAAAGCCAAGTGTTTCAGACGAGATAGCTCATCTTTGTTGCTGATTAGTCACTAGGCCTTGTTTCTGTACTGTTTGCATTTCCTTTATTGTGTTGTTTACTTTTAGACTTTGTTTGTTTCTGAATGGTGATTTTAATGAAATGAGCATTGCATATTTTGAATTCATTCACATACACTATGTCTATGCTTTCTTTTACAAAACTTTTTCTTCCATTTTCTCTCTCTATCAAACTTGTGTTTTATACAAAGATTGGAGGGAGGATGATGACAACGAAATACCCAAGTTGTTGATTTGTATGCTTTCAAATAAAACTTTGTTGATGATGTACAGGCATTGTTTCAATTCCCAAACACTGGAGAAATAAGGAAGTTAATCCCTTGTCAACCCCTCTGAGCCTTCGAAGTTGGTGTTTCTTTCTGTACGAAAAACCCGCATTTTTAACCTGGGGCAGGGTAGTTCTCAGTTAATTTGGATGTGCATTCTATTTTAAGAGAATCATTCAGTACACCTTTTAACAAAGGTTTCAATCACAAGCTTTCCTCCGCATACATCAAAGAAATGTTGGAGATTCCAATCAAAAGCCAATGATGGTTCATCAATCATTAAGCAAGGCAGTCACTATCTTTCAAAAAAAAATGAAAAAAACATATATACAAAGATAAGCCTGCTAAGTCAAAACCATAAAATGACTTAGGCAAAAATAAGGGCATCCCGCTGACTGTAAGATCAAAAATAAACAGTTCAGGCAAAAGTTAGGGATATCAAAAGAAAAAGATGAAAAAGAGAAGTTAATAAATTCCTCAAGCAACAAAATGTTGTCACAACAAAAAGGAAGAAGTGACTGCAATCTCAAAAGTTCTCTTTGCTTGTGAACTATCATCATTATCAAAGGTGCAATTCCAGAAGCCTCTTGGAACCTGAATGCATAAGTTGAATTAACTGAGTTGTAGGACTGGAGATCATCACGAAGGGGGTGGGAACAATCAAATTTTGAGCCTTATATCCTTTGTTTCTTAAACCGTGAACCTGGCCACGTTACAACCTTTAAAAGACCTAATTGAAGCAAGGTTTATTTTGAAAGCATACTACAACAAGGTTGCGTAAGCTGACTCCCATGAGATTTTCCAATCATTTGTTTTGATATCATGCCTTTGCTTTATCTTTCACTTTGAATGTCTTAACCCTTTGTTTTTACCAATGATTCCATTTCCTTTACATCAATAACATCATTCTAATAATGACTTTGATTTCAAAAAATATTCTTTGAGCATTGCATTAAAATTACCATTCTTGAATGAACATTTTATTTGTAAGTAAGCACTCATCTTTCAGGAAGTTCAAACAGTCGAGAAATTTGATCAGTGATCCTATCAGGGGCACATTACTTCAAGATCCTGTTGTTCAGATGTTCAGTTCAAGATTTGTTGATCAGAATATCATTTCAAGACTTGTAATGGGGCAAGCCATCCCAACATGCATTTAAAGAATTGAAGCCATAATCAGTTCATCCCAAATACAGTTCAACTGAAGCCATGACCAGTTAACTTACAACAATCACTCAATCAGGGGCAATCTTCTTCAGCAATCCCCAAGCAGTTTTATCAGCCCTTCTCAAAGGATCATCAGTTTTGATACAGTTACCGGTGTAATAGAAGTGTGTTTAAGCATCTTCTTCCCAAGCAGAGTTGACAGAGTTCTCGTGTTGAGGAATCGAGTTCCTATCGTGCCTCACAAAAGAGTCTACCTCAGTTATAACAAACAATTGCATTGCATTGATCATATATCATGCATAGAAAAATTCAACATCATGCATTGAAACAAATTTCATACTCATTTGCATTCTTCGAGGTTCTGTTGCTATCAACATCTTCACCTTGAGATCAAAATCCAACTTACTTGGCACCTATCCAAAACAGATACTTGTTTGTCTTGTCCGTCTATTGTTGTTCCTTGATGTATCCTTTCTTCATTTAGGGCCATTCCTGGATGTTATGATTTCTCTCTCTTCTTTCACTGTCATTCCTGAAAGATTTCCACCATGTTTTATCTTGGTTCCCTTCAATCATGTTTTATCTTGATTGTCTCTGATAATGCTTTATCCTGATCATTTACACCATGTTTTATCTTGATTCCCTTCAATCATGTTGTATCTTGATTGTCTCTGATCATGCTTTAACCTGATCACTTACACCATGTTTTATCTTGGTCCCCTTCAATCATGTTTTATCTTGATTGCCTCCAATCATGCTTTATCCTGATCGCTTTCGACCATGTTTTATCTTGGTTACCTAATCATGTTTTACCTTGATTGTCATTTGGTATTTTTTCAATCATGTTTTACCTTGATTGTCATTTGATGTTATCCAATCATGTTTTACCTTGATTATCCCTTAATGACATCCAATCATGTTTTACCTTGATGGACCTGTGATGATTATCTAATCATGTTTTACCTTGATTGTCCGTTGATGATTATCCAATCATGTTTTACCTTGATTATCCTTTGACGATATCCAATCACGTTTTACCTTGATTGTAAGTTGGTGTTGCCCAATCATGTTTTACCTTGATTGTCATTCGATGTTGCCCAATCACGTTTTACCTTGATTGTCATTTGATGTTGTCCAATCATGTTTTACCTTGATATTCAATTGATGTAGCCACATTCATGTATGCCTCAGATGTTCTCTATTGATTCTTCCCGAAGTTCAATCATGTTTTATCTTGAAAACTTCTGTCGACTGTCTCTTTCTCCTGTGGAATCCAAGTTTTATCCCTGGATGACACATACCTTTTCCCCAGTGGAATCCTTTCTTATCTCCCCAGTGGTGTTATACTTCCCTCTATTCCATAATCATACTTGATGCATCCATTAGCATCGCATCATACCTTAGGTTCAAAAATTGTGTGTTTTATATTTAAGTCTCTTCAATAACGTCGAGCCGAGGATTTTAACCCTCACATCTCCGGATAGAAGAAACTTAAATAGGGGCATCTGTCATACCCCAATTTTTGACCCTAAGGTCATACATCATTTGCATTTCAATCATCAATCAAGAGTTTCATCTTAAAGCTCTGCTCTCGGTGTTATGCTCATTTCATCTGTAAGAGGGATCATCAAACACCAATGTTTTTTGTATATATATGTTTTACTAACCAAAATACCAAAAATATTGCCTTGTGCTTTTGTATGTTTGTGTTTTGTAGGTATCAAGTCAAACTACCCATCAAAAGGAGAATTTTTCAACAATTGCACTGTGCAAATCGATTTGCATAAGGTGTAAATCGATTTACACAACTGATTTTGCCCAGATTTTGCTTCTGCCATCAGTGCAAATCGATTTGCATAATGTGCAAATCGATTTACATAACTGTTTTTTCCCCAGATTTTGCCTTTTTCAGCTATGTAAATAGATTTGCATAAGATGCAAATCGATTGCACCAGTGCGAATTTGGAAAAATGAAGGCAAATTTCAGCTTTTGAAAGTGTTGACATCATTTGCAAGCATGGGAAGCATGACTTAGTTGTCACATTGGATTTCCTACATCATTTTATCATGAGCCCTCATGTGATTGCATCAAGACCATTGGATTTCATTTTTGGCTCCAAAACCATTCTCCAAGCCTAATTCTATTTTCCAATCCTAACTCCAAGCCACAAAAATTCCCAAGCCTAGCTCCTATAAATTGAGGCATTCCCCTCTTCATTTTTCAAGCTTTGATAGCCAAGAAACTTATTGCAAATTCTCTCCTCACCTCTTCCAAACCCATCACTCAAAGCTCTTTTTCTTCCACACAAATTAGTGAGTCACATCTTGAACCTCACTAATTTAGAGCTAAACCTCAACATAAACACTACTTTTCTTCATCAATTGTGAGAGATCAAGGCTTGTGGTTGTGTGTTCTTGAAGAAGATACAAAGTTTGTGAAATATTTGGTAAAATTCTAGATCCAATCCATAATTCAAGATGTGATCCATTGTTGTTTATGCTTGATGCACCTTTGGTGCTACATTGATGAGATTTGCTTGCTTACTTGATACATTTTCATGCACAAATTGATCCAAGATCACAAGGTGTTTGGTTTTATACTTAAACAAGTTTTCTTCTCTTTATTTGCTGTTTTTTTTAAAATTGTGCTGTGCAAATCGATTTACATCTGGTGCAAATCGATTTACACAACTGAAAACTGTGCAGATTTTGAAAACAGAGTTATGCAAATCGATTTACACTCTGTGCAAATCGATTTACACTGGGCAGAATGCTGATTTTTGTGGTTTTTGACTTGTTTTTGGTTCTAACTCATCTTCTACTCCTTTCTTTTGATATTTTCTTTGAATCACAAGTTAGAGGCCTAATTTCTCTCTAATTTCAATGGACTTAGGGCGTCGATAGGATGAGAATCCAAATCCGCAAAATTAAGTGATTGAAATTATGGATGAAAGGAGCTTTTAATGTGGTTCCATCTTTTGTTTCTCTTTATTTTGATCGATGAAAGTCTTAACACCTTGAGGATTCTTATGGATTCTTGGTAAAGACTAGATCACTCACCATTTTTCTTTTCGTGCGGTATTGCTTTCGGAAAGCGATCTACATATCGTTCTTCTCGCATGCATTAGCACATAAAGTTTTGACCGGCCTCGTTGTAGGGTGATTTCTACATAAATCACTTGGCGATCTGCTTAACATAGCGCAATATTTCGTGTCCTGAATCAAAAAGATCAAATATGGAAAAGAATTGTATGCGGTTAATTTAAGACTTATGGAGGTTTATCGTGTAGTCGCTATGATTTTATCAAGCTTTTGATAAACCCCATTGAATTTAAATCCGAGAACATCATTCACTCACCATCGATCTTTATTACTAACTTTGATAACATACTTGACAAGTTTCAAGATGGTTATCTTTAACATCTAACAATTGACTTTAATTTCCGCAATTTACTATACCGCTCTTTATATTTCTCGCTTTATCGCTTTATTTTATCATTTCATCATATTTACATTCCGCTATTTTTCTTTTGTCCACTTGGACCATACTTTACTTTTATGCTAAAACACTAATAAATAACCAAAATCTAAAAAACACCTAAGGCTCTCTTTTGGACTATTGGTTACTATCCCGAGCATTTTGGAGATTCGGACTTATGGACTTAGTACCTCTGGACCCTTATGACATTGTTACTCTGCTGTTATTCTGTCTGTCTGGCATTGGATTGTTGTTTGTTTGTATGTGCAGGTATTTCCTTGAAAGCCCTTGATGGTTAATTCCAAGGCATTGATATAAGGATTTTACCTGAAAACAGCCGTTACTCTGCCCGATTTTCGTCAGAATTTTAATGTGCTTAATGCAAAGTGGTGCTAAGATAATAATTTCATCTGGATCCCCAAGTGATAATGTTGGTTTAGTATTGATATTCCAAAGGATGGGAAATCTACCTTGACTCACAATGTCAAGTGTTGGCTTCTTATTTCGGTTAGACCGTTTCTTTCCTTAGCTTTTATTTTACGCAATAGGATAGCCTCTTCATCTCCTCCCATTCTTAAATTTTCAAAATCTTTTCCCTTTTTCAAAAACCTTCTTATGTTTGCAATCATTTTCAAAACGTTTTCTTTAAAAATATCTTTTGCCCTTAGTGGCTTTTTCTTCAAAGTTTAGACACCGTTAATTGTCTAAACGAGTGGTTATACCCCACGATTTCGAAATTGATTGATATAATGAGATCTTTTCCGCGTGAGAGAGCTAGTGGCATACTCGTTGATTTTATCCGAGTTGGAGCCCTTCTTTCATTTGCGATGCAAAGAACTCGTTTGTTCTCATGCTCAAGATTAATGGCTGAGTATTTCTCTCCGACGACGATAAAGTGTTTATTCGTTTTTAAACTTTTTTCCCTTTTAAGCGGAACTACATTAGCTCTGACTTCTCCATTGCACCAAGGAGGTATGTAGGCACAAGGTTTAATGCCTTGCCGAGCTTATTTTAAAAATAAAACAAATCGTTTTTAGCACACACGACACAGATTTTCAAAAAGGTTCCTGTGGAGTATCATAGATATGAGGGGTGCTTAAAACCTTCCCCTTGTATAAACAACACCCGTACCTAAGATCTCTTTTGTTTTAAAAACAAACTTTGGGTTTTTTCGTTCTTTTCCCTTTTCCTTTGGAAACAATAAAGCGCGGTGGCGACTTTCACTGAAATATTGAGTCGAGTCAATCCTATGGCTTCGATCTCAAATTTTCCCCGCTACAGTATTATGTGTTTTGTGTGATGATGGATTATCTGAATATAGATGGATTTTATTAATAATGTAACTATTGATGTATTGTAATTTGTAATGCAATAATATTTGTTAATTGCGAATGAGACTCACCCTTACACTATAGTTTTCAGATTGAGGATAGCGGCTTCGGCTTGGTGAGGATTAGCTCATGAGTCAATGTGTTTATTTAGCGTCGGGTCATGCTTTGATAGATGTAACACTGAGGGAATGTTGTTTTAAGTTTATGACAATAACTCTGTTTTGTTTAATTCATTTTGAGGATTAAAAGCATTGACGATGTGATGCTAGTTTTGATGATTTATTCCGTTGTGTAAACATGAGATGTTTGATTTATGAGTTATGTTAAGATGTTTCTTCAGTGAATGCATGACATACGACCGATGATGTTTATTTTATTATGAATTGTGACGCCCTTGTGCATGTTACTCTGATTTTAATTTGTTTAATTGTCGCGGGGTTTAGAAGGGTGTTACAATAGTGGTACCAGAGCATAGTCGATCGTTATGACCAGAGTCTTAGTGTCAGTCCTTCCTGTGTATGCGACTAATACGAGTTATTTGTCGATACTTTTGTTCTGACTGAATTGTTTGTGAATAAGCAGAGCAATGGCTGGAAGAGATGGAAGAAACAATGATGCTATCGCTGAGGCTTTGGGCATGACTGCTGGTGTGCTGGGTGGAAATGTAAATGGATCTGGGATTGGTGCTGACAGGCAATTGGGGAATTTTCAGAGGAACAATCCTCCATTGTTCAAGGGCACGCACGATCCTGAAGGTGCTCAAAAATGGCTGAAGGAGATCGAGAGGATTTTCAGAGTCATCGATTGCGCTGAGAACCTGAAAGTGAAGTATGGTACGCATATGTTGTCTGAAGAAGCTGATGACTGGTGGATGTCGACCAGAGCTGAACTAGATGCTAATGGTATAGATATCTCTTGGGTTGTGTTCAAAAGGGAGTTTCTGAGGAGGTACTTTCCTGAGGACGTAAGAGGTAGAAAGGAAGTTGAATTTTTAGAGTTGACTCAAGGTAATATGACAGTGCCAGAGTATGCATCGAAGTTCGTTGAGTTGGCAAAGTACTACGTTCACTACAATAATGATGAAGCTAGTGAGTTCTCAAAGTGTGTCAAATTTGAGAATGGTCTTCGCGATGAGATCAAACAAGGTATCAGGTACCAGGGGATCCGGAGATTTGTCGACTTAGTGGACTGTAGCAGGATTTTTGAAGAGGATAACATTAAGCTGAAGTCATCTCACTCTCGCGAGTTAGTTGACAGAAAGGGTATGAAACCTATGGGTAGAGGTAAGCCATACGGTAGAGGTAAAGCTGCTGACTGGAAGAAACCTAGTGGAGGAGATTCCAGTGCTCGTATCAGATGCTATAATTGTGGTGATATGGGACATCATAGGCATGAATGTAAGCTTGATCAGAAGAAGTGTTTCAAGTGTGACCAATTGGGTCATGTTGCTGCTGACTGTAAGAAGAGGGTTGTGACTTGCTACAACTGTGGTGAAGAAGGTCATATTAGTCCGAATTGTACTAAGCCAAAGAAGAACCAATCGGGAGGAAAGGTTTTTGCTTTGACCGGGTCAGAGACTACTCCAGAGGATAGACTGATTAAAGGTACGTGTTTTATCCATGGCACACCTTTAATTGCGATTATTGATACTGGAGCAACTCATTCTTTTATTTCTTTGGATTGTGCTAAGAGGTTGAGTTTAGAAATATCTGAAATAAATGGAAGTATGGTTATTGACACTACTGCATCGGGTTCAGTAACTACTTCGTCTGCTTGCTTAAATTGTCCGGTTGATATTTTTGGTAGAGAATTCGGAATGGACCTAGTGTGCCTTCCGTTGAAACAACTTGATGTAATCCTGGGAATGAACTGGTTAGGGTTCAATCGCGTTCATATCAACTGTTTTTCAAAGACGGTAATATTTCTTGATGATGTTAGTTCTGAGGACCTGGAAATGACTGTTAGACAGGTGAAAGAGGCTATCAGAGATGGTGCAACGGTGTTTATGTTGTTCGCGTTGATGGATTTGAAAGAGAAAGTGGCGAGTAGCGAACTACCATTGGTATGTGAGTTTCCAGAAGTTTTTCCGGAAGATGTGAACGAATTGCCACCATAAAGAGAAGTAGAATTTGCTATTGATTTGGTTCCGGGAACTAGTCCAGTGTCGATGGCGCCGTATAGTATGTTGTCGTCTGAGTTGGCTGAACTGACGAAACAATTGGAAGAATTGCTTATGAAGAAATTCATTCGTCTGAGTGTTTCTCCGTGGGGTGCGCTTGTGTTGCTAGTAAAGAAGAAAGAGGGTTCGATGACGTTGTGTGTGGATTATAGACTATTGAACAAGGTTACTATCAAGAATCGGTATCCATTGCCGAGGATTGATGATTTGATGGATCAACTAGTTAGAGCGTGTGTATTTAGTAAGATTGATCTGAGGTCTGGGTATCACCAAATTCGTGTGAAGGATGACGATATTCAGAAGACTGCCTTTAAAATGAGGTATGGACATTACGAGTATTCGGTAATGCCATTTGGAGTTACTAATGCACCTGGTGTTTTTATGGAGTATATGAATAGGATCTTTCATCCTTATCTCGACAAGTTCGTAGTGGTGTTTATAGATGATATCCTGATATATTCTAAGAATGAGGAAGAACATACGGAACATCTCAGAATTGTGTTAGAGTTGCTATGAGAGAAGAAACTTTTTGACAAACAGTCGAAGTGTGAATTTTGGTTAGAGGAAGTCAGTTTTCTTGGACATGTGATTTATAATAATGGTATTGTTGTTGATCCTACAAAAAATAGAGGCGGTATCTCAGTGGGAAGCCCCAAAATCAGTGTCCGAGATTCGTAGTTTTCTTGGCCTTGCAGGTTACTATAGGAAGTTCATTGAAGGATTTTCGAAGTTAGCGTTACCGTTAACCAAATTGACCAGAAAGGGACAAGCATATATTTGAGATTCGAAATGTGAAGAAGGATTCCAAGAGCTGAAGAAGAGGTTGACAAGTGCTCCTATTTTGATTTTTCCGAATCCGACATAATCATTTGTGGTTTATTGTGATGCATCACTGATGGGTTTAGGTGGTGTATTGATGCAAAATCAATAAGTGGTCGCTTATGCGTCAAGATAACTCAAAGTGCATGAAAGGAATTATCCGAATCATCATTTAGAGATAGCAGCTGTGGTTTTCGTTTTGAAGTTGTGGCGACATTATTTGTATGGTTCGAGGTTCGAAGTGTTCAGTGATCATAAGAGTCTGAAGTATCTCTTTGATTAGAAAGAGCTTAATATGAGGCAGAGGATGTGGTTAGAATTTCTTAAGGATTACGATTTTGGTTTGAATTACCATCCTGGTAAGGCAAACGTTGTTGCTGATGCGTTGAGTAGGAAGTCTTTGCACATGTCTATGATAATGGTGAAGGAATTGGATTTGATAGAACAATTCAGAGACTTGAGTTTGGTGTGTGAAGATACTCCTAATAGTGTTAAATTGGGTATGCTAAAGCTGACTAGTGGTATTCTCGAAGAGATTAGAGAAGGTCAGAAAACAGATGTTGAGTTGATTGATAAGATAACCTTGATTAACCAAGGTAAAGGCGGTGAATTCAGAATTGACGAGAATGGTATATTGAGGTTTGGTGATCGATTTTGTGTCCCCGATGTTGCTGAGCTTCGGAAGAATATTCTGGAAGAAGGACACCGTAGTGGTTTAAGTATTCATCCTGGTGCTACCAAGATGTATCATGATTTGAAAAAGCTGTTTTGGTGGCCGGGAATGAAGAAAGAAATTGTTGAGTTTGTGTATTCTTGTCTGACGTGTCAGAAGTCAAAAATTGAGCATTAGAAGCCATCTGGGTTCATGCAACCGATGTTTATTCCTAAGTGGAAGCGGGATAGTATATCCATGGATTTCGTTTCTGGTTTGCCGAGAACTGTCAAGAATTGTGAAGCTATCTGGGTCGTGGTGGACAGGTTGACGAAGTCTGCACATTTTATACCGGTAAGAATGGATTATCCGATGGAAAAGCTGGCTCAGTTATATATTGACAAGATAGTTAGTCTACATGGTATTCCTTCGAGTATCGTGTCTGACAGAGATCTGAGATTTACGTCGAAGTTCTAGGAAGGTTTGCAGAAGGCTTTGGGTACTAAGTTGAGATTGAGTTCTGCTTATCATCCGCAGATGGATGGACAGACTGAGAGGACGATTCAATCATTAGAAGATCTGTTGCGTGCTGGAAAAAGGAGGTGCTTGGGATAGTTATCTGCCTTTGATTGAGTTTACCTACAACAACAGTTTTCATTCAAGCATTGGTATGACTCCGTTTGAGGCCTTATATGGTAGTGAAGGATAGAAAAACACTTAGAAAGGGGGGGTTTGAATAAGTGTAGTCTAAAAACTTGGACGATAAAAATAAATTGCACAATTATTTTTATCCTGGTTCGTTGTTAACCAAACTACTCCAGTCCACCCCCACGGAGTGATTTACCTCACCTGAGGATTTAATCCACTAATCGCAACAGATTACAATGGTTTTCCACTTAGCCCACGACTAAGTCTTCTAGAGTTTCCTGATCACAACCTGATCACTCTAGGAACAAATGCTTAGACACAAGCTAAGACTTTCTTAGAGTATCCTGACCACCACGTGATCACTCTAATTACAACTGCTTAGACACAAGCTAAGACTTCCTAGAGTATCCTGATCAACACTTGATCACTCTAGTTACTTACAAATTAATGTAATCAATTCTAAGAGTATTACAATTGCTTCTGAAAAGCTATAATCACAACAGTGATATTTCTCTTAACGTTTAAGCTTAATCTCACTAATATATTACAACAGCAATGTAGTGAGCTTTAATGAAGATGAAGTTTCTGAGCTTTGAGTTCAACAGCGTTTCAGCAAGTTTTTCAGAATAAGTTCTTTCAGAATCTTTAACCTTGCTTCTCATCAGAACTTCATATTTATAGGCACTTGAGAAGATGACCGTTGGGAGCATTTAATGCTTTGCGTATTCCGTACAGCATTGCATTTAATGTTTCACGCTTTTGTCAACTACCTCGAGCCTTGTTCACGCTGTGTCTACTGACGTTGCCTTTAATAGCTTCTAACGTTCCTTTTGTCAGTCAGCGTAGCCTGCCATTTGTACTTTCTTCTGATCTGATGTTTGTGTATACAACGTTTGAATATCATCAGAGTCAAACAGCTTGGTGCAAAGCATCTTCTTGTCTTCTGACCTTGAAGTGCTTCTGAGCGTGATACCATGAGAACTTCAGTGCTTCTGCTTCTGATCTCAAGTTCTTCTGATGCTTCCATAGACCCATGTTCTGATTCTGCCTTGACCATCTTCTGATGTCTTGCTAGACCATGTTCTGATGTTGCATGCTGAACCTTCTGAGTCAAAGCTTCTGAGCGCTGATTTGTGCATACTCTTTATATATTTCCTGAAAAGGAAATTGCAATGTATTAGAGTACCACATTATCTCACACAAAATTCATATCCTTGTTATCATCAAAAATAAGAATATTGATCAGAACAAATCTTGTTCTAACAATCTCCCCCTTTTTGATGATGACAAAAACATATATAAATGATATGAATTTGCGATCAGAAAGAGCAGACGGCTAAAGACAATTTACACAGCTATAGCATAAGCATGTGAATATGTCTCCCCCTGAGATTAACAATCTCCCCCTGAGATGAATAATCTCCCCCTGAAATTAATACTAGAAGAATTTTATAAATAAAAGACTTCCCTGATTATTTCGGTAGAGACGTTCACATGTGCTTGATCTTCAGAACCTTCATGACTTCTGATTTCTGCTTCTATAGGACAGCTTCAGAACATTGGATTTCTTTAGATCCTCAGAACATTCACAGCTTCTGACATCTGCTTCCATCGGACAGCTTCAGAACTTGAATTTCTTTGATCTTCAAAACATTCCCAGCTTCTGACTTCTGCTTCCATCGGACAGCTTCAGAACTTGAATTTCTTTAGATCTTCAGAACATCCACAGCTTCTGATTCTTGCTTCCATTGGGACAGCTTCAGAGCTTGAATTTCTTCTTACATCACTTCATGCTAGATTGTATCAAAACATTGTTGAATGTACCAGAGCATCATCAGAGCATCTCTACATCCTGAAATGTTACAGAACAAAACTAAACGACAAAAGTCAGCATGAATGAGACAAAACATAGAATATGTTTCAGAACACATAATATGTATCAGAGCCATATAGAATGTATCAGAACAAATAGACATAATGTTTCAGATCATATTCTATCATCAGAATATCTGAACATTCTTCCTTCTTGCTTTTGATTCTGATTCTGAAGCTTCATAGCACTCAGCTTGCTTCAAGAATCCAAGAACTTGATTCATCTTGTTGCTTCTCATGTTGATCTTTAAAGAGAATCTTCAATTCCTGCAACAACACAACTTAAAGCATAGAACTTTGCAAGTTCTGTTAGTAATGTGGGGGCTTTCTTCCCAGCAACTGCTAATATAGATCAAATCATTTATCACTATTTCTCCCCCTTTTTGTCATAACATCAAAAAGAATATAAAAGATTCAGATGTATAAAACGACAAAGGAAAGAAACAGAATCAAACTTTTCATTGATTAAGCAAACAGAATTACAAAAGATGTATGCAGAAAACAGATGCAACAAGGAAAGAAAACTACAAAGACCAAAGACTAAGACCCTAGCTTAGACAAAATCTGCGCCAGAGTGTCATGAACCCCGTCAATGCTCTCAGTTTGCCTTGCCATGAAGGAGCGAAACTCAGCGTTGACTGCTTCTTGCGCGTCCAAACGAGAAGCCAGCATAGCTTGATTCTGATGCAGAGCTTCCAAGGTTTCCATCAGAGCTGAGGGTACACCAGAAGAAGAAGCACCATAATTTCTGCCAACAGGGACAGCAATCTCTGCAGGACAAGATATCTTGGTCTCCATACCACGATGTCTCTGCAGGGATTTTCTTCTACCATCTCATCTGCAGGTATCCTCTCTTCAAGAACTCTTTTGTTCCTGATGAGATGGTGATAGCTGCTTTCACCAACTTCCAAGAGACAACCACGAGCCCCAGGTGCTTCAGTCATGATCATTCTCTGGACATCCGTAGCCCTAACCAGAAAATCCTGGCGAAAGGCTTCCCAGAGGTTGCAGGTAGCATACTCATCCAGATGATTAAGGTGAGCAGCACCCAGAATCTCCAACCAGCTATTTACATCTGAGTGTAAAAGCTCTAGAAAAGAATGAGTGGTAGGTGTTGGAGGGTTGACAGTGAATCTGGAGTCAGGAAACACAAAATTGTAGGGGTTAGGTGTTCTGGTGGGAAAAGGGTGTGAGAGAGATGAGGAGATATCTGTGGGATGGGTTGCAGGAGAAAGGATATCAGATGGTGATGATGGTGGTTCCAGAGAGGTGAAAGAAGAGGAAGAGGTGGTGGAAGTCTGTGAAGAGGGAGGTGATTGAGGGATACCATCAAGGGGTTGATACACACGTCTAGAGTAGTTTCCAGACATCATAGCTTCAAAGGGATTCACCTTGAGAGGGTCATAGGTGATCCTTACTCTTTTTGGTTTGTTTTCTGGTTCATCAGTTGCCTTTCTCTTTTGTTTACGATCAGTTTCTTGATTTGCAGAACTTGACGAGGGATTCATGATGAAGTTGCAGATAGTGAAAACTGCTAGGGTTTATGATATGAATGCAAAGAGAGAGAGAGTGAAAAGGAAACTGAATGCAAGAGAGAGAAATATAAGAGGGAAAAGAAACGTTTGAAGAGTATTAAAAGAAAAAGAAATAAAAGGAAATTATGGATAGCATTTAATGTTACATGACATGAGGAGAGATAATAATGACAAAAGAAGTGATTAGCACAGTTACCTAAGTAGGCGTCCCCTCAACTGCACGCACGCTTGTCCAGAAATAGTGAACACGTGTTTACCATCTGGATAGCCAGTTACAGCTGTTTGACTTTTAAAGAGATTCTGAGTCAACTTAGACAATGAAACGTTAGTAATAACATAATCACTACTTCTAATTGATTACAATCAGAACTTCTTATAAAAGACTAATCCAATCTCATTTCAGAAGATACTCATACATAAGATCTTCTCATCTTCTCATTCTGGGCATAAATCCATACTGATATTCTTCAGAATGAACTTAAACCTATCTTCAGCAAGGGGTTTTGTAAAGATATCAGCCCATTGATGGTCTGTATCCACAAAGTTTAAAGATATAACACCCTTCTGAACATAGTCCCTTATGAAATGATGTTTAATCTCAATATGTTTAGCTTTTGAATGTAAGATAGGATTCTTAGATAAACATATAGCAGAAGTATTATCACAGGAAATAGGAATGTTACTCTCATATATCTGATAATCTTCTAGCTGACTTCTCATCCAGAGCATTTGTGTGCTACATCCAGCAGCAGCAACATATTCTGCTTCTGTTGTTGAGAGGGCAATAGTAGCTTGCTTCTTGCTGTACCATGAGATCAGATGACTTCCAAGAAATTGACAACTTCCAGAAGTGCTCTTTCTTTCTATTCTATCTCCAGCATAGTCAGCATCACAGAATCCTACTAAGTTGTAATCTTTGGATCTTCTGTAAACTAAACCAACATTAGTAGTACCTTTCAGATACCTCAGAATTCTCTTAACCGCAGTTAAATGAGATTCTCTTGGATCTGATTGGAATCTAGCACACAAACAAACACTGAAGAGAATGTCAGGTCTAGAAGCAGTTAGGTATAGAAGAGATCCAATCATACCTCTGTACAACTTCTGATCTACCTTCTTACTTACCTCATCCTTACCTAGGACACATGTTGATGCATAGGAGTTTTGGCTTCTTTACTTTCAGAAAGATTAAACTTCTTCAAAAGTTCTTTCACATACTTCGTTTGATGAACATAGGTTCCATCAGAAGTTTGGTTGATTTGAATCCCTAGGAAATACTTGAGTTCTCCCATCATGCTCATTTCAAATTCAGCCTGCATAGACTCAGCAAACTCCTTTCCAAGTGTAGCATTAGATGTTCCAAAGATAATATCATCAACATATATTTGACAAATTAAAATAACCTTTTTAAATGTTTTACAGAAGAGAGTAGTGTCCACTTTTCCTCTAGTGAAACCATTTTCCAGAAGGAAAGAACTCAAACGTTCATACCAAGCTCTATGAGCTTGTTTCAATCCGTATAATGATTTCTTTAATTTAAAAACATGATTTGGAGACATGGAGTCTTCAAAACCAGGAGGTTGATGGACATAAACTTCTTCATCTATATAACCATTTAAGAAGGCACTCTTAACATCCATCTGATAAAGAGTGATGTTGTGTTGAGTGGCAAAAGAAATTAATAGACGAATAGATTCTAACCTGGCCACTGGTGCAAAGGTTTTTGTATAGTCAATCCCTTCTTGCTGACTATAACCCTGAGCCACCAGTCTGGCTTTGTTTCTTACCACTTCACCTTTCTCACTCAGCTTGTTTCTGAAAACCCATTTTGTTCCTATAATATTGAATCCTTTAGGTCTTGGAACAAGATCCCAAACATCATTCCTTGTAAACTGATTTAACTCTTCTTGCATGGCAATTATCCAGTCTATATCTTCTAGAGCTTGATCAACAGAAGTTGGCTCGATCAGAGAAACCAGACCTAATTGACATTCAGCATTGTTCTTGAGGAATGCTCTTGTTCTGATAGGATCATCTTTCTTTCCAATAATGACATCTTCTGAGTGAGCAGATGTGAGTCTAGATGATCTTCTGATAGTTGGTTCTTCAGAAATTCTCAGATTTTCCAAGGATGCAGCAACTTGATCTTCTGATTCTTTGCTGCTTTGGTTTTCAGCTTCTGAAACTTTTCTTCTTGGTTCTTCAACTTCTGAGATATCAATATCAATATCTGCAAAATTCTCAAACTGCTTTGGTTTTTCAAGACCAAGCTTATCATCAAACCTGATATTGATTGATTCTTCTACAATCAATGTTTCAGTATTGTATACTCTGTAGCCTTTAGAGCGTTCAGAATATCCAAGAAGGAAACACTTTTGTGCTTTAGAATCAAACTTACCAAGATGATCTTTAGTATTCAGAATAAAACATACACATCCAAAAGGATGGAAATATGAAATGTTGGGCTTTCTGTTCTTCCACAATTCATAAGGAGTCTTATTTAGAATAGGTCTGATAGAGATTCTATTCTGAATATAACACGCAGTGTTTATTGCTTCTGCCCAGAAATGCTTAGCCATATTGGTTTCATTGGTCATGGTTCTGGCCATTTCTTGTAGAGTCCTATTCTTTTGCTCTACAACTCCATTTTGTTATGGAGTTCTAGGACAAGAGAAATCATGGGCAATACCATTTTCTTTGAAGAACTCCTCAAAGAATCTGTTCTCAAATTCGCCACCATGATCACTTCTGACCTTTATGATTTTGCACTCTTTCTCAGATTGGATCTGAGTGCAGAATTCAAAGAACACTCAATGAGACTCATCCTTGTGTTTCAAGAACTTTACCCATGTCCAGCGGCTATAATCATCTACAATGACTAATCCATATTTCTTCCCTCTGACAGATGCTGTTTTGACTGGGCCAAACAGATCAATGTGCAAGAGTTCTAACGGCCTTGAGGAAGAAACAACATTCTTAGACTTGAATGCAGGTCTGGAGAACTTGCCCTTCTGACATGCTTCACAAAGAGCATCTGATTTGTATTTCAGATTTGGGAGTCCTCTGACCAGATTTAGTTTGTTAATCTGAGAAATCTTTCTCAAACTAGCATGTCCTAATCTTCTGTGCCAGACCCATTGCTCTTCAGAAACAGACATAAGACAAGTCACCTTCTGATTCTTAAGATCCTGAAGATTTGTCTTATAAATGTTGTTCTTTCTCTTGCCTGTAAATAGGATTGAGCCATCCTTCTGACTTACAGTCTTGCAAGACTTTTGATTGAAGATTATATCATAACCATTGTCACTTAATTGACTTATGGACAATAAGTTATGCGTTAATCCTTCTACAAGAAGTACATTAGTTATGGAAGGAGAGTTACCAAGACTTATGGTTCCAGAACCAATGATTTTGCCCTTCTGATCTCCTCCAAACTTGACTTCTCCACCTGGTTTAAGCACCAGGTCTTGGAATGTAGACCTTCTTCCCGTCATGTGTCGTGAGCACCCAGAGTCCAGGTACCATGACATTTTGCTTTTTGTCCTCTTTTCCGCCAAGGATATCTGCAACAGAAATTATCTTCTCCTTAGGTACCCACAATTTCTTGGGTCCTTTCTTGTTAGTTCTCCTCAAGTTCTGATTGAACTTGGGTTTAGCAAAATATTTAACAGGAGGAACAGCAGGATATTCTTTAGGTTTGTCAGCATGATATTTCTTAGGATGTGTCACAAGCTTCTTGGTGTGAACAGTGTTAAACTTCTGTGCATGTGAAGTGAGCCTAATATCATGTGCATGGCCATATTTGAACTGATCATACAATGGCTTGTATGTGATCTTCAGATCATCAATAGGTTCAAATTTATGTGAGGTATCACCCTCATAGCCAAAACCAAACCTTCTGTTTCCAAAAACACCATATATCATAGAAGCAAGATGACTTCTGCCAATACTTCTAGATAAGAACTTTCTGAAGCTCGAGTCATATTCTTTCAGAATATGATTCATGCTAGGAATGGATTTTTCTATTTCAGAAGGAGATCCACTGTCTTTGGATAGATTTAAAACTTTTTCCTTCAGTTCAGAATTTTCCAATTCCAGCTTCTTAGTTTCAAATTCAAACTGCTTTTTCAGCTTTTTGTATTTGATACTAAGATGAGCCTTGAGTTCCAGAAGTTCTGTTAAACTGGAAACTAACTCTTCTCTAGATAGTTCAGAAAATACCTCTTCAGAATCTGATTCTGATGTAGATTCTGATCCATCATCTTCTGTAGCCATCAGCGCAAAGTTGGCCTGCTCTCCTTCAGAGTCTGATTCTGATTCTGATTCAGAATCATCCCATGTTGCCATAAGACCTTTCTTCTTATGAAACTTCTTCTTGGGATTCTCCTTCTGAAGTTTTGGACACTCGTTCTTGTAATGTCCAGGCTCATTGCACTCATAGCAGACAGCCTTCTTCTTGTCAGATCTTCTGTCACCAGAAGATTCTCCTCGTTCAAATCTCTTTGAGCTTCTGAAGCCTCTGAACTTCCTTTGCTTGCTCTTCCAGAGTTGGTTTACCCTTCTGGAGATCATGGACAGTTCATCTTCTTCTTCAGATTCTGATTCTTCAGGATCTTCTTCTCTAGCCTGAAAAGCGTTAGTGCATTTTTTAACATTAGATTTTAATGCAATAGACTTACCTTTCTTCTGAGGATCGTTTGCATCCAGCTCTATTTCATGGCTTCTCAAGGCACTGATAAGCTCTTCCAAAGAAACTTCATTCAGATTCTTGGCAATCTTGAATGCAGTCACCATTGGACCCCATCTTCTGGGTAAGCTTCTGATAATCTTCTTTACATGATCAGCCTTGGTGTAGCCTTTATCCAGAACTCTCAATCCAGCAGTTAGAGTTTGAAATCTTGAGAACATCTTCTCAATATCTTCATCATCCTCCATCTTGAAGGCTTCATATTTCTGGATTAGAGCAAGAGCTTTAGTCTCCTTGACTTGAGCATTTCCCTCATGGGTCATTTTCAATGACTCATATATATCATGGGCAGTTTCCCTGTTAGACATCTTCTCATACTCAGCATGAGAGATAGCATTCAGCAAAATAGTCCTACATTTATGATGATTCTTGAAAAGCTTCTTTTGATCATCATCCATTTCTTGCCTTGTAAGCCTTACGCCACTGGCTTTCACTGGATGTTTGTAACCATCCATCAGAAGATCCCATAATTCACCATCTAGACCAAGAAAGTAACTTTCCAGTTTATCTTTCCAGTATTCAAAGTTTTCACCATCAAATACTGGTGGTCTACTATAACCATTGTTACCATTGTATTGCTCAGCAGAGCCAGATGTAGATGCAGGTGGATCTGTTGGAATTTCACCAGCCATCTTTTACTGAAGAGTTTTTCTCTTCCTGAATCTTTTCTAAACACGGTTAAGTGCTTGCACCTTAGAACCGGCGCTCTGATGCCAATTGAAGGATAGAAAAACACTTAGAAATGGGGGGTTTGAATAAGTGTAGTCTAAAAACTTGGACGATAAAAATAAATTGCACAATTATTTTTATCCTGGTTCGTTGTTAACCAAACTACTCCAGTCCACCCCCACGGAGTGATTTACCTCACCTGAGGATTTAATCCACTAATCGCAACAGATTACAATGGTTTTCCACTTAGCCCACGACTAAGTCTTCTAGAGTTTCCTGATCACAACCTGATCACTCTAGGAACAAATGCTTAGACACAAGCTAAGACTTTCTTAGAGTATCCTGACCACCACGTGATCACTCTAATTACAACTGCTTAGACACAAGCTAAGACTTCCTAGAGTATCCTGATCAACACTTGATCACTCTAGTTACTTACAAATTAATGTAATCAATTCTAAGAGTATTACAATTGCTTCTGAAAAGCTATAATCACAACAGTGATATTTCTCTTAACGTTTAAGCTTAATCTCACTAATATATTACAACAGCAATGTAGTGAGCTTTGATGAAGATGAATTTTCTGAGCTTTGAGTTCAACAGCGTTTCAGCAAGTTTTTCAGAATAAGTTCTTTCAGAATCGTTAACCTTGCTTCTCATCAGAACTTCATATTTATAGGCACTTGAGAAGATGGCCGTTGGGAGCATTTAATGCTTTGCGTATTCCGTACAGCATTGCATTTAATGTTTCACGCTTTTGTCAACTACCTCGAGCCTTGTTCACGCTGTGTCTACTGACGTTGCCTTTAATAGCTTCCAACGTTCCTTTTGTCAGTCAGCGTAGCCTGCCACCTGTACTTTCTTCTGATCTGATGTTTGTGTATACAATGTTTGAATATCATCAGAGTCAAACAGCTTGGTGCAAAGCATCTTCTTGTCTTCTGACCTTGAAGTGCTTCTGAGCGTGATACCATGAGAACTTCAGTGCTTCTGCTTCTGATCTCAAGTTCTTCTGATGCTTCCATAGACCCATGTTCTGATTCTGCCTTGACCATCTTCTGATGTCTTGCTAGACCATGTTCTGATGTTGCATGCTGAACCTTCTGAGTCAAAGCTTCTGAGCGCTGATTTGTGCATACTCTTTATATATTCCCTGAAAAGGAAATTGCAATGTATTAGAGTACCACATTATCTCACACAAAATTCATATCCTTGTTATCATCAAAACTAAGAATATTGATCAGAACAAATCTTGTTCTAACAGGTAGAAGATGTCGAACGCCATTATGTTGGTATGAATCTGGTGAAAGTGCTGTGATCGGGCCAGAAATTGTACAACAGACTACGGAAAAGATTAGGATGATACAGGAGAAGATGAAGGCTTCTTAGAGTCGACAGAAGAGTTATCATGACAAGAGGAGGAAAACACTTGAGTTTCAAGAAGGAGACCATGTGTTTATGAGGGTTACTCCGATGACAGGTATTGGTCGGGCGTTGAAGTCAAAGAAGTTGACACCGCGTTTCATTGGTCTGTTCAAAATTTCTGAAAGAGTGGGAGAAGTGGCATATCGTATTACTTTGCCGCCGATGCTTGCAAATTTGCATGATTTATTTCATGTGTCTCAGTTGAGGAAATACATTTCGGATCCGTCCCATGTGATCCAAGTAGATGATATACAGGTGAAAGACAACTTGACGGTTGAGACTTTACCTGTGAGAATTGAAGATCGAAGGCTGAAGCAATTACGTGGCAAAGAAATAGCTTTGTTCAGAGTAGCTTGGGGAGGACCGGCTGAGGGAAATGTTACCTGGGAGCTAGAGAGTCAGATGAAGGATTCTTATCTGGAACTCTTTACCTGAGGTATGCTTTCAAGGACAAAAACTCTTTTAGTGGAGGAGAGTTGTAACACCCTATGATTTTAATTTTAATTTAAATTGGAAATTTAATTAATATTAGAATTATGTTGATTTATGGAAAATAAAATTAGAAAATAAAAGGTTTAAGGCATTGGGCCAATATATGATGTTAGCAAGAAAGGAGGTGTGAGTTAGTAAAAATCCTTTTTCTAATTAAAGTGATTTTTCATAAAACAAGAAGGAAATTCGGAAAGAGGAGGGAACGTGAAAGAACAGAGAAGTTGGAACACGAAGAAAGTGAAAAGAGGAACAAAGAGGAAGAGACCAAAGATCAAGAAATTTGGCTAAGGTAAGGGGGGACTCTTCCAATTACCATCTCTTATTGTAATTATGAGTGATAATGCATGATTGGTTGTGTTGTTGAGTCAATTTGATTTGTATGTCAGAGTTAGATTTTTGGGGTTCTAAGAATTGAGTTGGGAATTGGGTTTTTGATGTATGGATTGATATAGGATGATAGTCTAATAAGTATGAATGAATCCTATGGATGAAAGTGTGAAATTAGACTGTTTTAGACTCAAAATCGTGGACTGATATGAGTAGAAACGAGTGAGAATTGGGCTGGTGCGAAATTGCAAATTCTGGAAAATTTACTGGTGTTTCGCGTATGGAACAGTGTCATACGCGTATGGGATGAGGCCATACGCGTATGAGGGATAATCCCCATGGGCAATACGCGTATGATACGCAGCTGCCCTGTCCCAAAGACCATGTGCTGGTGATTTGCGTATGAGGAGCGTATGGGAGTGGTCATACGCGTATGAGAAATTTTAAAGAGGATTTTGGTTCTGATGATACGCGTACGAAGAAGCTGATACGCGTATGAGATGTTTTCTGGGCAATTTTGACTCTGGTGAAACGCGTATGATACGCGTATGGTAGAGAGCGATACGCGTATAGGCTTGGTGATACGCGTATGGTCACTGTGTGTTAAAAATCCTGTTTTGTGATTTTCTTTGAAAGTTCAATGATGCGTAACTTTCAATCTGTAGGCCTGTTTTGTGTGCCGTTTGAGGATGATGAATCTTGTGATATGATTTTGTGTTATTGATGACGATTTTAATTGTATTGAATGATTGTTAATATACATGTGAACATGCTTAATGATGATGATGATGATGATGATGATGATATAAGTATGTTGTGTATGTTGCATTCATTTCATAGTCATTTGATGAGGGCTGAATTCCTAATGATGAGAGGATTCATTGAAGGGCATAATTCCCATCGTGTGGAATTTTATGCTGGCAGGGCCGTATCTGGAGGATGTTAGATCGGTCGGTGGGTTATTCCCATTGATGATGTTTGGTACCACATGCATAGAGTCAATTACATTCATATGCATGAATTGGATAATATGATTGAATGTGCTTCATTATTATGATTGGTATTGTGTGTTTTGTGTGATGATGGATTATCTGAATATAAATGGATTGGGTTAATAATGTAACTATTGATGTATTGTTATTTGTAATGCAATAATACTTGTTAATTGCATATGAGACACACCCTTACACTATATTTTTCAGATTGAGGATAACGGCTTCGGCTTGGTGAGGATTAGCTCATGAGTCAATGTGTTTATTTAGCGTCGGGTCATGCTCTGATAGATGTAACACTGGGGGAACGCTGTTTTTAGTTTATGACAATAACTCTGTTTTGTTTGATTCATTTTGAGGATTAAAAGCATTGACGATGTGATGCTAGTTTTGATGATTTATTCCGCTGTGTAAACATGAGATGTTTGATTTATGAGTTATGTTAAGATGTTTCTTCAGTGAATGCATGACATATGACCGATGATGTTTATTTTATTATGAATTGTGACGCCCTTGTGCATGTTACTCTGATTTTAAATTGTTTAATTGACGCAAGGTTTAGAAGGGTGTTACAGTACCCTAGGATGAGTCGTATGCTAGACTGGATCCTTTGTATTGAGAAGTACCAGAATGAGCCGTACGCTAGGCTGTATCTGAGCTCAGTGTGTTGAGAAGTGTCTGTTAGAGATGGGCTTAAAGATGCCACCTAACTTGTTAGATTGATTTGAATGTCGATCGTCTCAGTACCTTTTGTAGTAATGGATTTAGACCTTAAGAAAATGATCGTCTCTACCGTTGTGAGGATAGATTTAGATCTTGGAATCGTCGGTCGTCTCAATACTGTGTATAGTAACTGATTTAGATCTCAGAATTTCGATTGTCTCAGCACCTTTTGGGGTAGCCAATTTAGATCTTGTAATGTCGATCGACTCAGCACCTTGTGGGGTAACCAATTTAGATCTTAGGATGGTCGTCTCCACCGTTTGTATTGATGAATTTAGATCTTGAATTGTTGATTGTCTCGGCACCTTGTGGGGTAACCAATTTAATCTTAGGATGATCGTCTCCACCGTTTGTATTGATGAATTTAGATCTTGAATTTTTGATCGTCTCGGCACCTTGTGGGGTAACCAATTTAGATCTTGGAATGATTGTGTCTACATCGTTCATGATGATAGAATTAGATCTTGAATTGTTGATCGTCTCGGCACCTTGTGGGGTAACCAATTTAGATCTTAGAATGATCGTCTCCACCGTTTGTATTGATGAATTTAGATCTCAGAATGTTGATCGTGTCAGCACTGTTCGTAGTAACTGAATTAGATCTTTGAATGTTGATCGTGTCAGCACCGTTCATAGTAACTGAATTAGATCTTAAGAAGATGATTATCTCTGAACTATCTCTGGAGAATATCCGGAACTAAGTATTAGAACTAAATCATTGTCTTGATTATCTCTGAACTATCTTTGGAAGATATCCAAAATTAAGTGTCAGAACTAAATCTCTGTCTTGAATGAGTGTCAGAATTAAATCGTTGACTTGATTATCTCTGCACTATATCTAGAAGATAATGTTCATTTGATTTGTAGGAATAGACTGAAAAAGAAACATTAGTTTTATGCAATGTCATGATGCATGTATTGTAATGTTTATTTTTTGAAATGAATGAGAGTGTTATGCATATGCCATGAGGCGTATGTATGTTATGTGTGTGCAATGAGGCGTATGATGTATGAATGCAAAATTTTGTTAATGATGATAGTAGATTGTAGTAGCGTCTGGCGGGGAAAATAAATCCCTGTCTGTTGTGGAGAATACAGAGTACAGGTCTTCCTTTTTAGTAGGAACTCCCGATTCATGCTCGAGGATGCTCAGCTGGGGATTTTTGGCTTCTGCTTGGGGATGAGAGCCATTTGAATGATTGATCTTGATGTACCCTGACTGGGGATAAGAGAGATGAATAACCTTGTTTGGAGAAGAGAAAAGTTTCGGGGAACCGGCAATGTCGAAGATGTAAACTCCGTTGAGGAACTAAGTCCTTGTTGGGACAAGAACGTTTGAATATATCTTCTTAAAGATTACTCTGTGAGGATATGATCTTGTGAAGCCGACTTTGTGGGAAGGCATGGATGCCTTGAACATTGCCCCCAGTATTTATAGTAACTGTCATTCCTGGACTTGTATTGATTGGGACACACCAATTAGTGTTGATCGAAGTGTTAAGCAGGCATTGCATAGCTTTGCCCCAGCTATTAGGGAATTTAAAGAGATTCGCCTCGCGAGGACTTTATGAGATGTGTATTATGAATGAGATGCCCCCAGTAATCATAGACTTAGGACAATGCCCTATGTAATTGGGAAGTAGCTTCACATCTACTTGGGATATATGCCCTCGATTGTTTGGCATCCTTGAGAGATTCTCGGAATCTTGACTTGATTTCCCCAGATTGATTGGCACTCTTTGAGAGATTCTCGGAATCTTGACTTGATTGCCCCAGATTGATTGGCATTCTTTGAGAGATTCTCGGAATCTTGACTTGATTGCCCCAGATTGATTGGCATTCTTTGAGAGATTCTCGGAATCTTGGCCTGACTGCCCCAGATCGATTGGATAAACCATGCCATGCCCCTTGTATACGTAGGAGATATTCCTTCTGAAGTGACTTTGTATGTTAGGATAACTTTTGGTCATTAGTTATGCCCTGTGCAAATTCTTCCTGATGCTAACATTTGAAATTATGTAGCAGGTATGTTTAATAATGAAATCATGAGATGCAATGCATATGACTATCTTGATCTTTTGAAAAACATTAAAACAGGAGATATAAAAGCGTGATGTTTAAAAACGTGACGTTAGTAAAACGAGATATCAACTCAGCATTTATGGCAAACCTTAAGGAGTCAGGATACCCTTTTGGTGACAGTATGCTTTTGAACTAACCATGCTTCAGTTAAGACTTTCAAGGGTTGTAGCGTGGCTTGGTTCACGGTTTTAAGAAACAAAGGATAATGGCTCAAAGTTTATTTGTACCCATCCCACTCTTAGTGATGTTCTTCGATCCTATGCTCAGTTAACTATTTAAGTTTTAGCCGAGCTTGAAGTCATACTACTGAACTTTGATGATGGTTAAGGCATTGGAAGTTTATTTGGACAGGAAGTCATCCTTTCTTGTAATATTTTCTTTTGTTTAGGATTTGTAGTGACCTCTTTTTGAATTTGTTATCCCTAATTTTTGCCTGAACTATTTATTTTGAGATTACAGTCAGCAGGATGTTTCGATTTTTGATAAGTCTCCTTCATAGGTTTTGAGTTAACATTTTTTTTTCTTTTTGATAGATGTTGACTGCCTGACTTAATGGTTATGGGAATCCATCATTGTTTGTATAAACAACAGCTAGTATAATTGAGTTAACTGAGTAACTACCCTGCCCCAGGTTGTGATTAAGGGTTTAATTTGTATGAGAAAGAAACTTCTACTTCTTAGGCTCAAAGGGGTTAACGAGGGATTAACATCCTTATATCTCCACTGTTTAGGAATTGAAACAATGCCTATACATCATCAGCATAGTCTATTCAAAAGCATTATTGTATGAGGTTGCGGTATCGTTTTTGTCATCCTCCCTCAAAAGGCATACAACATTAGCAGGAGTTGAGTATCACAAAACATATGCAAAGTAAAGACACAATTTAAAATGAGTGATAGTGAAATAATTTAATCAAGACAAACATATGCAATGCACTGGTGATGATTATTAAAAAAGATAATGTCTATCATAAGCCGAATGTTTAAACAAACAGAATAGAAATTGCAAATGAAAGTAGAACTAATGATCTGAAAGTCCATCCTTCCAGCCGTTAATCAGTCTTGTCATGACTAGGCATGGGATCGGTGATCCCCACAGGAGTCTAAGGAGGATTGAGCTCAATTTCACCAGCATCGATCATGTCTTGGATCTTAATCTTTAATGCCCAACAGTTATTCGTGTCGTGTCCGGGACTATTGGAATGGTAGGCACATTGCACATTGGGATTATAGTCGCGAGCAGAAGTACTAGGATTCTTAGGGGGATCCTTTAAAGTACTCAACTCCGAATTCAGCAAGTATTGTAATGCCTGAGCAAGTGACATATTGATCTTGGTGAATTGACGCTTAGGTACATCTGGTTTGCATCGTTGTTGTGGAACTAGTGTAGAGATCAGAATTGTCCCCACGGATTGGTTGCGTTCATTACGACCCTTCAAATTGTACACAGCATTAGCCATATGAGGTTCCTCGCGTGAATTGAAATCAATGATCTTGTCATCGATTAAATCTTGGATCTTATGCTTCAATGGTCCATAATCCTCTGTATCATGACCATTACTGTTCGAATGATAAGCACGTCTTGCATTATACTTGTACCCAAGAGTAGGATTGGTAGGAAATGAATACGGAGGCAGTAGAGTTGTCAAGTT
Source organism: Vicia villosa (assembly GCF_029867415.1). Lineage (NCBI taxonomy): Eukaryota > Viridiplantae > Streptophyta > Magnoliopsida > Fabales > Fabaceae > Vicia > Vicia villosa. Next base: position 171,950,317 of record NC_081180.1, read on the forward strand.
CTGATTGAGCAGTTGTCGCAGAACTTGAGATAGCGGCATGTGCAACGGAGTAAATGATCGCTTAGGTTTGGATTTCCAATTATCTTGACTACCTTGATGCTTATGTTGATTCTTCTCCTTTTCGATCAGAAGTACCTTCAATTCTTCTTGCCCCTTGGCCAAGCTAATGATCATCTCTTGGAACTAGTCGTTCTGAACTTGAAGGTCTCTGACTGATTGCTCGAGATTCATGATGCTGAAACGAACAACGAGGAAGGATGAGAAACCCATCATAGGAAACCTGTTATGCGATGTTATGAATGCAGATGCAATGTTTTCAAGGATCTTTAGGAAATTTAGTTAGCAACGTCAGAAAATGATTTGGTCGCATCTTCGTTTGAAGAACTCTGATTCTTGGATGCTCTTCTATGGGAATCAAGCTCACCATATCCAGTGGGTCATAGCCTCTGATTCGGGATACTTCTGAATTTGAAGGTACATGGCTAGAGGAAAATAAATCCTCTTGCCCCTTGATAGGTACTGAGTCTTTGAATTGGAAGGTATGTGGCCAGAGGAAAATAAATCCTCTTACCCCTTGATAGGAATTCAGTCCTTAATAAGAGCACCTGACATTGTGCGCCCTAAATTCTTAAGATCCTTGAAAGGGTTAGTTAACATGCGATGTTATGATGTCATGATGTTATGCGAACGCAGTGCATCAGGCAAAGCGTAAGATAGTAAGGACAAACAAGTCCTACAACAAAACCTGCAAGGAAATCAAAGGGTTAGCAGTACACACAAGCAAGTCACACAAGTGTCCTTAGGTTTAAAGGCTTGCATGGAGTCTGACCAGGTAACTACCCTTCCCCAAAGGTACTTCTATGGATAAAGAGATTTCAGCAACAGGGTTCTACTAGTTACTCAGGATTTTCAGCCCCTCTAAAGCACCCTCGAACATGATGCATTCGCATCATGCAATGATACTTTAAGAAAGAACCTATTTGAGTTATAGTATCGGGTAGCGACTAGGCCCTTAACATTTGTCAAGAGTAGCCCCCCCACTACGTCCTAAAGGTCAAGATGGGTTAAAGGGTAACTAAAGGTCCTTAAGCTCCGGCGCACCCAAAGGTATATACATAGACCTCCCTCATTTGAGCAAGGTGTGTATATATCTATGGAGTCCTAACTTAAGTGTGAACTTCATATTGACTCATCTCCCACATATGTGAAAGAGGTCGCCATGACTATGTCACTCCTACCTTAAGTGTACTTGAATCCGGGTATAGGATTCGTCCTTCATTTAATTCCCAATTAACTTTTAAAATAAAGCAATCAAAACAAACAATTGAAAACATTTAAGTGATCCTAAACTTTAAGGTAACCCCTCTTTTATTCGAAATCCCCAACAGAGTCGCCAGTTCTATTATACGGTGGGAGAACTGACTTTTTGAAATGTCGCGGTTAAGCAAGAGTCGTCACCGACTTTTATTTTATCCAATATATAGAAAGGCTAAAAGAACAGAAAAAAACCTTTTTGAAAGAGATTGAGTTCGGGGGTGAGTTATACAAAGGGGAGATGTAAGCACCCTTTGTATCCATGGTTATCCATGGGCTCTTAATTGCTTAGCTCACTTTGTTTTCAAAATGTTTGAATTGTAGTGTGTGAATAGGAAAAAAACTTTGTTAAGGACTTTAGCTTGTAAATAAGCGTAGTCTTGTTTTGAAAGTATTTGAAAAGAGAGTGTGAAAAAGATTTTGAATTTAGAGCAAGCAATTAGTAGCAACTACCCTAAGTTTTAAAATTGTTCTTTTATACTTTAATGGGAAAGGGCTATCCATACCATAAAGAGAGCAGGTAGTCCTTTCATTGGATTTAAAAAGGGTCATCGAAATTATCATTCGCCACAAGACTGTCCCTGCCATAAAGAGGGCAGGTAATCTAGGGAAGGATAGAATAGTCACTTAGGCAACAGGCGAGGATACCTTAGCAATGGGGAAAATCATCATTTACCGAGGCATCATCGAGGGACAAAATTGATGATGATAATGAACTGAGGGCAACGTTTTTTTTGCTTAGGTATCCTCGGAATCGAGGGACTTGACTATTTTGAAATTCACAAGGCAACAAGCAACAAGGCAACAAGAAGGGTTACCCTAAAGGTGTGTGGGTGCACAATTAAGTGATTCAGTTCAGATATTTTATCTTGTAAAATTAGTGATTCTATGTTCCATTCAGGGTTTATCACTCCCTAGGATTACTAACCATGCAGTTATAATAAAGCAGTTTAAAAGTCCTACGCTATTACAATAAACACCTGCGGGGAAGGGGAAATAAAGGCAGAAAAATAAACCTAATTACTATTACAATAAAACCCAGAAGGGTAACAAAAAATAAAGGCAGAAAGAAAGATAGAAAACTTTTTACAAGGCTTTGGGGCAGATACATTATAGATCAAAAATTAAAATTGTAAATAGATAAGGCAAAAGGCAAACAATAAAAAGCAAGGCAAAAGGCAAACCCGGAACGGGGGAAAGTTAACCATGGTTAATAAAAGAAATAGGTAAAAACCTAAACCTTAAGGGTTTGTAAAAAACCTAATGGTATTAAATTAAATATTACTATTAAAAAAACTAATGAGAAACTAAGGGAAAACCTAAAGGGAAGGCCTAAGCCTACAGTTTCTCACATTACTGATAGTCACATGGTTTTGATTCTGATTAAAAAGGCTAAATCTAACTTGATAATTTAAATTATTAATCCTAATAAAAAAAATCTAACAATTAAAACTTAAATTATTAAACCCTAATTATTAGTCTAATCCTAATTATCTAATTAACACAATTATTTATAAAACCTAAATTCATTAATAATTAAAAAAAAGTTTTTTGAAAATTAAGGAGAGAAAAAAGTTTTAATAATAAAAAAAAGAATTTATGAAAATAAGGTTTAGTTAAATAGGATAATACTAAAACAAAAAACAAAGCTTTTAAAGGAGGATACATAAATAAATAAATAAATAAATAAATAAATAAATAAATAAAACCTGGGCGTTTATAATCCAGTGTGTGAGGTTTCTGAGTGTCCATGGTGGGGAAGCAGGTTGTAGAGCGTTGGATCGGAATTTGAGGAGATCTGATGGTTGAGATCTGAGACTCCATGGTGATGGAACATGCGTGGTACACACTGGATCAACGTTCTATTTAATTGAAAAATAAAATTGTGGGACCTAGGGATCGAACCCCAGTCTTGTACGTTACACACTCCTTCCCTTTGCCACTCCAGCTGCATTGGTTAGTTGTAATTGAAATTCACGCAATAAAATAAATAAACAAATGAATTAAAAAATAGAAAAGTCCAAAAGCTGAGTCAAAGTGGGTCCACGTGGTGTCTGATTGACGAATCAGAAGAGGAGAGAGGGGATGGTTTCTTTGACCAGCCAATAACAAAACCCCACGCGTGGTCAATGGGTCAGCCGTCCACCTCATCATCTTCCTCCTCTGCCCCTGCGGAATCTCCTATGGATTTTCCTGCGGAAAAACCTTCAAGATTCAAAACCTGCAAAAACGATGTTAAACAAAAAGACTAAATGCCCAGATCGATGTTAGCGTACTCCCCTGATCATGAATCTGTTGTTCGTTTGGATTGAAACGTCATGAAACATGGAAAACGAAAAGGCTTCTTCTTTATGCCCTAAGAATGGTGAAATAGGATTCGGCCATCAAAGCTTGTCAACGATTGACCTAAACTGCTCCATGGGACCTCAGGAAGCTATTAGTGGTGGTTAGTTCAATCAAAACACAACGAAATTAAAAATACAATAATCGCAAAAGTGTACAAACTGAGTTTATTCATGGCACGATTCAGGGCGAGTTGGTCGTGGTCTTTGCTCCATACTTACTCTATGTTGTCCGAGGAACACTACAAGATTCTTAAAAGCTCTTAAAACAGGCTACAATTAGGATTTCAGTGGTGCGACTTCACTTGGAAAATTTGAATGGAAACCCTAGTCCTTGGGCTGCTCCTTCTTCATTTTTTCCGTCCCCTAATATCTTGACTGAGTTGAGAATAAATAGAGGAAGCAATTACGGTAAGAATCTGGTCAAAAGAATAAGTTACTTGATTGGAAAAAATTGAGAAAAGATTTAATTGATATTTGATTCAAATCATTCTATTTTTGTTCCAATCCTTCTCCAATCAAATATTTTCGAATTTTCAAGCTTTAAATGATTATCTTGAGCCTCAAGGATGCTAAAAACAAATCCTGTGCATACTGATTTAGTTTTTTTTCATTTTATTTTAATTAAAATTGAATTAATTTGAATTAATTAAAAAATAAATAAAATAAATGTGAGCATGTCGTGCCAATGGGCTTTAGGGACTCTTTTCCATGTTAGAAACAAGTTTGAATCAAAAAAATATGGGCCTAATAGTTCAAAACATCAAACTTCTCCATTTCGCATTGAGTGCATTTTCTCAAAATCGACCAACTTGTGCAAGCCATAACTCATTCAATATTTATCATATAGAGATGATCTCGGACTTTTTGGAAAGTCCAAGATGTCCTCTACAAGACACTTTGGAACATATTTTGCATTTGAGGATTTTATTTTGAAGATATGGCTCCTGACAAAAAACTGCTTTTTGCGATCTTCTAGAAGGACCTGTAATGTTTTGACTTATATCTCTTAGGCGGAAGCATTTATTGACCTTGGGCCCAACATCAAAGTTGTAGAGAATTGAATTTCCTTGAGAATGAGCTTTGGTTGGGGAATTTATGAGAAAGTATGAAAGAGATATGACCAGTCAAAGTTAGGTTGTCTTTCTCCTTAAAACCCTAATTTAGCAACTTGTCCTTTTGTTGATTTCTGAGCTTTCCTTGATGAATCATGATCAATCCTTGATCAAATGATGAAGGATACTGCAAAATAAGGATGTTGAGTATACTTTGACCACAGTTGACTTTTAGGCCAAACTAGTCGACTGTTGACTATCTGAGCAATTGACTGAGTAATCTTGGGAATCAGGGCTTGAAACTTGGCATAGAGGTTCTTTGAATCATTTGAGAGGTCATGGAGTCCACTTGAGGTATCAGAAGTTGATTTGTCTTTGAGAAGATCAAAACCCTAGTTGGAGGGCTGTTGTTTGGGAGAGCGCTCGTTCAGTCAAGTCTTGAGCTTTTGACATTCAGATGAGCTTGAATATGAAAATGTGGCGGGCAAATTTTGGGGTATGACACCAACCAACTGTTTCATTCATTAGCTGTAATTTCCTTGTATAGGCAACCAAGGCAAGTGATACATTGTAATGGACCTAGAATTAAAACAGGCCCAATAAATTCAAAACAGAAATATAATACTCAACAAAAATTTCAACCTATTAATTTTAAAATAATTTTATTTTAAATATGTTATAAAAATTTTATATTAATTTACAATATTATAAATATCTCATAATATCTTTAATATTAATTTAGATTATCTCTAAATATCTCAGAGTAAATCTAAATTAATATAAAATATATTTATAATATTTTAATATAATGAGTAGATCCGCGAATCGAACCGTTCAAATCCAATATTTGCGAGCTGTTTGGACCAGACCCATCACCTCTAACTCAACCTTCTCTTCCATAGTTTCTAATACTTTCATCCCTAGGGTTTTACTCTTCTTCCCCTCACGAGACTCACTTAAAGTAATACATATATGATTGATAAACTTCGATCCTTTAGGTTCCGCTCCCAACAGATACTAACCATTCATACCTTTTGGATAGTCATTGAAGACAAATTCCACAAGTTATCCATTAAGCTGAATTGGCTTGATTTGCACAATAGGGAATGCTTTCGAGACCTTCAAATGAGGGAAAAAATTTAGGTTTCCTAATACAAACTATCATAGGTGTTGGAAGTTTATTCATGTAAATGAACACATGCCAACCAGGTAAGCTGCTTTGGAACCAACTTTACCCCATAAAATCAATGACAACTCAGGGGTCACATACAATTTTTATCCCTTGTCTTTTGAAAAACTCATTAAAGTACTCTAAAAAATCTTCAGGCATCCGTCATGCCTTGACCTCAAATCTCATTGCTTGTTTTTGTCATGAAAATATTCACTAGTTGATAATGAACGAAAAACAACTTAGGAACCTTCCAAAATATATAACTCATATATTTTAGACCTTTTAGCTATGATCACTCCACCATATGAAATTTTCAACACCTCATGTTCAACTATGGTACAATAGCCTAGATCATCAAATATACTTTTGGAAAATAAAGTTTGCCTAAATTTTGGAACATACCTCACGTTGCAAAGAAGAAACTCATGATCATCGAACATTGCAAGTCTGAATGTTCCAATGCCATACACCTTGCAATCCTTATTTTAACCAAGGATAACTATTCCATCTCGCTTCATCTTCAAAGTCTCAAAGTATTCTTTTCTTGGAAACATGTGATAAGAGCAACATGAGTCTGTGATCCAACTCTCTTTAGTCTCTAAACTCAAAACCAGTAGTGCACCAGCACTCCCATAAATATTCTCATCTGATGCAACTGCATTCTAAATAGAATTATCAATGTCCCTCCCATCACAAAAACCCCTCATGAAGTGACATATTTTATGACAAGTAAAGTATTTTACCTTTGACTTGCCAAACATTTTTTATTTAAACATCCATGTATGCTCACTTCCTCCTCTTGAGACACTCAAGCCTTAACCACTTCATCCTTAAAGTACTCAAAGGATTTGGGTAATGAGATTAACAAGAGTAGAACCTTATCCTCATTATCAACCTTCACCTCAATTTTCTCTAGATCATCGATGGTATGGTGAAATTCTGTCAACTGCTCCACTATAGATTTGTTCCTTAGCATTTTGAATGAGTACAGTTGTTGCTTGAGACACAACCTATGAGCCAAAGACTTGGTCATATGCAATGATTCAAGTTTTGCTCGTATCAAAGTACCAGTCTTTTCCCTGACGGCTTCCCTTATAACTTTATCTCCTAGGCACAATATAATGACACTTCGAGCCTTTTCCATGATCGTGATCTTCTCTGCTTGTGTTGGGTGTGTATACATCGGTGCTTCACCCTTAAATACTTTAATAAATTTCTCTTGAGTTAAATTTTTTGGAAATTTTTTTTCACAATCCAAAATCATTCTCTCTAAAAAAATTTGTGACCTCCTATTTACCCATGGGGCTCACTTGTAAACAATAATTCTTTGCCCCACACTGGGTGCCACTTGTTGTGAAAAAGTGATTGAATAATTCAAAAACAAAGAATAATGATTGCATAAGTGATTGAATAATTCTTTGATGTGTAGGGACAAAGAATAATGAAAAACAAAATAAATGGCCTAAAGCAACACAATAACCTGGAAACAATGTGAAAAAATCCAACACAAGCCAGAATAAGATTAAAGACAAGAAATACAATAATTTGTTTATCCAATTTGATTAAATGATCTACTCTGTGGGGAAAGTAGATCTTAGATTTACTAAGAAATTTGTTACAAAATATTACAAATGATTTACAAAAAAATATTCACCCAATTTTTCAAGAATAAACTTTATTTTCTACACCAAGTGTTTCCTAACCTCTCCCACTTTCTATATATGAATCATACGAGTTCAAGATGTTTATAAGTTTTCCTTAATCCCCTAATATACCTCTAAATGTTTCCCAAGTTTCGAGAACATAATCAAAGAAATTTATACCTTTGTCTCTATAAGTTTTTCATATGATTGCCACCTTCTCTCTCTATATTTCAAACAACATTTTGAAGGATGTTTCTAAAAGAGTGGTAGAGATACATATTTATAGAAATTTCTACCCTTGTCTCTCTAATTTTTTCATGTGATTTCCCCCTCCTCCCTCTACATTTTCATACTTCAAAGATAAATTAGAGAAAATGAATATCTTGTTGATTGATTGGATCTAAATTGTCATTACATATGGATTGACTTGTTTTTATCAGCAAAATGTTAATCGAGATGTCATGTAAGTTGTTGAGTTATCTTGACTCCGTTATTGAATGGTTTGTTATTTTTGGAAAGATTTCATTTGATTATTAATTTTGCGCGATATTTTATGAGCAAATCATATCTAGAAAGGTTTATTTTGTTTTAGAATTTGCATGATTTATTTTAGAAAGATTTATTTTGTTCTTGAATCTACATGATTTATTTTGGAAAGATTTTTTTGAAAAGAATTTTTTGTTCAAAATTGGATATGCTATGGATATGTTTTTGAAAACCTATGGATATATAAAGAGAGAAAACAAAGTGTGTCATGGTTGTGTTCAATTTTGTCCTATGTTATTTTCTACCATTCTTTGATAGACAGTGTTATGGTTTTCTTTCGTGAAGTTTATCATGTTATTATTGGTGAAGAGTTATAAACACTTGGGATAATGTTTAATTTTAAGTGGGGGATCAGTTCTTCCAGTAGGAGATACACTCGCTAAATCTTAACCATAAAAGGCTCGCCCTCTAGCTCTGATTTGGGCAAGATGGGAGCCCCATAATCTGAGATTGACTTCTTTAAGAAGGACGAAACATGCATCCACCCATATGATAACCAATATATGGTCTTAACTGTAAGGTGTGAAAAATGGGAGATTAAGAGAGTGTTGATTGATCAAGGAAGCTCTGCCAACATCCTTTATTGGGATGCTTATTAAAGACTCTGTCTGGACTTGGATGACCGCAAAACTTTCCAAGGAATGCTGGTAGGGTTCTCATATGAGCAAGTGAATGTAAAGCGATATAGTATCCTAAATACCATGTCTTGAGTTGAGGAGAATGCCACGCTGGTCAAGGTAAGGTATCTAGTTATAGACGCACTTTCACATATAACATGATTATAAGGCAACATGCTCTCAACCATAGGAGCTGACCTATTTGTGTTGTATATATGCATGAAATACTCACTCCTAGATGGGTATGTTAGGGTTATCCAGAAGGATCAAGAAATCACTAGGAAGTTTTATGTAGAGAGCCTGAAGCTGAAGAAGACTATGGTCATGGCCCACGCCCGGTGGACAAACACCCAATGAGTGAATGTTGTAGACATGAAATTGGAGGTCAGGCTATAAGAGATGACTATCGATAATAAAGAACTATCTGCCCTATGATAGGGAAGTACGGAGGTTGCAGAAGAAGATACATGTTAGAATCCTTTAATTTTTTTTAGATGTTAAGCCATGTTTAATTTAGTTTAACTTATTTCTTTGGTGTTTAAGGTGAGATACCATCTACTTTGTCTATATGGTTAAATTCATGGAACTCTTTATTTTATGAGGATCACTATTTTTCCATGCATTAGCAATAAGGAATGAGGTTTTTAATGAGCCGTCTCACGTTATCATTTTAAATTTGTTATTGTGGTTGCTTTGTTTTGCATGAACTAAAGAATGAAAGGAAACCTTATCGAAACTGCGCATAGAAGCGGACATATAAACTAGACCCTCATATAGGACTCTTTGTCACTCTTTTAAGTGATCACACATGTTGGATCCTCATGGAGGAATCCTTGTCGCCTTTTAAAAAATCTCATGTGTTGGATCTGTATGGAGGAATCTTCTCCGCCCTTTAAGCTGATCATACAAGGTGGATCCTCATAAGGGAGTCCTTGTTACCCAAGGGGCAACTTGATCGGTTTCAAAAATATTCTAAGATAAATCACACAAAGGATTAACAAGAGCATACCATCCTACCATTTAATCAATTCCTGAGGGATGAAGACACAACAGAAGCCTTCAAGGGCTAAATTCATCATCATACAAAAACCCCGAGGGTAGTCACTAATCATTATAGAAAAAGCCTTTCAGGGCATTGTCAAAAAGGCCATTAGGGGCGTGATTCAAAAAAATAAATTGCAAAGGAATGAAGAGAAGCATTAAAGCCTTTTGATCACCGGTCTTCCTCTAAAACTCATTCTTTCTCAGAGACGCCCTCCTGGAGAGTCTCCTCCTCTTTGTTAGCTTCTTCCACCCCTACCTTTTCTCCCCCTGACTCAATCAAGGCATCTTCCTTAAGAAAGGCACCTGGTTTCTTAGAGGGGGAAATATCCTCTTCCTCTACCAATTGGTCATCACAGACCACTTTAAAGAGATCCATGGGATTCAGGTCCAGATCAGGATAGAGGAAGACCACATGTTCCTTCAAGTGCTTAAAGTACATGTCAGAGGTGTCCACTACCTTGTCTTTGAGCATAGAAATGGAACACAAATCCTTCCCCAACAGGACCCGGCCGCTCCTGTCCTAAATCTAACCCAAAAAAACTAGTTTAATTGGGGGAGGGTGCAGGGAAAACCCAATTTTAATTACGAGGGTGGGGGTAGGGAAAGGGATGCTTGTACCCACCCCACACCATCCCCGCCCGCCTGACCTATTAAATTTAATTTATTACACTTATTTTTAATAACTTTATTTTCTATTTACCCTTCTTAATCGTAAGATATCTAGTTTATGATAATTATCATTCCATTTGTTTTTTAAAATACATATTAAATGAAAATGACCAAGTATTTAGTTTAATTATTTATTTTTGTTGTTAAAAGATACAATTTATGCGAGTGGGGTGTTTGGTGAGGCGGGGAAACTCGTTCCTGTTAAGGGGAGAGGTGAGTGGTCATTTGGGGGTGGGGCGAAATTGGTACAAGCAGGCCGGGGTTGGTAATGCTTAAACCTACCCCTGCCTATCCCTGTTTCTACGCCTACTTGAGTGTACATAGTTCCTCCTCTAGTATTTTCTTTGAATATAGGGCGTCTTTAAGGGACTCATTCATATTCTTATCTATAGTAGTGAAATCCTGGACCTTAAACTCAAATGCTTCAATTTTAATCGCCATGTCCTCCTTCATATTTTTTAAAGCATTCACAATCACTTGACCTTTAGTGAGACTCTCTTGGGAGATGAAGAGTCTCGACTTCAGCTCATCCACAATCTAGACATGCTTATCTCATTTAATACGCTACATCAACAAGACTCTCAGCAAGTTGTTCTCCTTTAGATCAGATAACTTGTGATGTGTCTTGTTGCAAATTTCCTTGAAGTCGCTACGAAAACCCTCGTGGAAAAGAGAGCAAGCGCCAATGAATTTATAGTGTGAAACATATAATCATTCCACATAAATGACTAGGGAGGACGATCGTTCCTAGATAGTGAAAAGTATATGTCCGCCTTATCCTCTTTAAAGGTCAAGATCGAGTTATCCTATGGAGTGTGGGGGGAGCTCGCTCCTTGTTTTAGGATTTTAGGGGCCCGGGGATCATTAGGTGTGACGCCTTCCTAGATTCTATAAACTTTTAATATCCAAAACTTTGACATTTGTTAAAAAAAAAATTTAAATAGTTAAAATTAAAGAAAATAATAAAGTCTATAATAAACACTTAATAATATTAATATTTCTATCTTAAACATTTAAAGTTAAAAATTACCATAATTAACTAATTTGACTAAGGAAAATAGACTGATAAAATTAAATAATATTTTATTGAATAAGAAACTAACATAAAACAAAACAAAAACAGTTAAAAAAATATCACTCTAAGTATGCATGAAACTTAATGTCTACAAAAAATTATTAAGTTAAATAACTCAAACAAAAATTACTGTTGAAGTAAGCTGATCTTCAAAATTATCAAGCTAAGTAACTATATTCTTAAAGTTAAAAAATTATTCATTTAACAATAATTGCTAAGATGCTAAAATTCGTATAAGATGCTAAAATTGGAAAGTGATGGTAGTTAGGTGGTTTGAATGTCTATTCCACCATATGAGGATCTTGCACATGCTTTTATTTTTGCTAAAAAAAACCAACATGCTGTAATAAAATAACATTAAAAACATGAAATCATTTTTCTCTATTATCTATCTTTCCATCGTGTGTCTCATGGCAATTATGTAGACTAATTTATATATTCAGTAAGTTCAGTGTAAGTAACTTATTATAAATCTCACGATTCTTTCTATTTTTTAATTAATTTTTCTTGATTCAATGCTGTAAAAATCTGCTTTAAAAACCATAAGAAAGATCCAGAAATCAAGTACTAATCTTCACAAAATCTCCAAAATTGGATCAAAGATATATAATATTACATGCTCAAATCACTACTTGTAAATATATAGTATTTTCTTAATATAAGTAAAACTTATTAACAAGTGCTCAAATTGCACAAGAGATGCTCCATGCAAGTAGGAGAAAAAGATTATAAAAGAGACAATCAAGATTGACATTGTAATAACTAAACCAAGAAAGTGAGTGAAAATGGATTTGAGTGAACTTAGAAAAGAGGTTGATGAGGTTGAACTTGAGAACGAGTTAGAAATTGATGTTGAGAACGAGTTAGAAATTGATGTTTCATTTGTTCGTATAATTTGGGTTGATCATTCAGGACAACAAAGATGTCGTGTAAGTTTTCCACAGTATGAGAATATTATTGTTTCATTTGTTACTACATTATGAGTTAATCATTCGGGTAATTATGTTTCAGGCAATTCCTAGAAAGCGATTCTACGATGTTGTTGCAAAGAATGGTGTTGGTTTAGCATTTGTGAATACAGTGTTGACTTCTTTTTGGGATGGACCTGCACCTGGTTCTGCTGTAGGTTTTGTTGGTGAATCAAGATTAATACCTGATTTGTCTACAAAAACAACAATTCCTTGGTAATTAAAATTTTTTAAATATTTTTTTTAACTACCTCTTCTGTTCTATATAATACTTGTAACATTTGTACAAAAACTGTCTTACAAATAAATATGATATTCAATTTTTCAACATAATATTAATTTTGTTTTCAATTTTATCACTTTTGAATTAATTTGATAAAATTATTATTACATCTAAGAGAAAATTATTATAAAAATGAGAATATATATTATTTTTGAGCTTGACTATATTTATTAAACTAGTAAATATAAAAAATAAAAAAAAAAAAACTAAGAGCTTGTCCTTCTTTATTGATAAAATAATGTTTTTTTTTTAATTTTCTTCCATAATTTGTGAGAATGTGCTTATATTTAAATTATTTATAGGTGCAAACAAGATGAAATGTTTATAGGAGATCTGAATGTTAAATCTGGTCAAGCATGGGAATTTTGCCCAAGAGAGACTTTAAGAAGAGTTTCCAAAATTCTTAAAGATGAATTTGACTTGGTATATGTTCTACATCTAGTACTTTTATATTTCAAATAAAATTTTCTTACCAGAAATATTGCAGCAACAACTGTGGATGCGCACTAAATTTAGATCGATGTCGCAAAAATTGTATAATTTTTCTTTTTTCGAATATCACAATTCTTAACTTATACTCAACTTCTAGGTAATGAACTCCGGATTTGAGAATGAGTTTTTTCTATTGAAAAACATAATAAGGTATGACACAAAATATTATATTGCATGCGATTTGAATATTGCAATTCAGCATTCCAATTAGTTAAAAAAACCAACTATTCAGGGAAGGGAATGAAGAGTGGAAACCATTTGACTCGAGTCCTTACTGCTCCTCATCGGCATTTGATGCAGCTTCTCCAATACTTCGTGAAATTACTTCTGCTTTACATTTCATGGGAATTCCGGTAGAACAGGTAAATATTTATTGAATTTTTTTTTTACATTTCATGAGTTTATAAATAATAGATATGATAATAGATTAATAGTTTTTATATATATAAAAAATTGCAGTTACATTCAGAATGTGGAAAAGGTCAATTTGAAGTGGTTTTGGGACACACCATATGTACTAAAGCTGTAGACAATTTAGTTTACACACGTGAAACTGTTAGGGCAATTGCTAGAAAACATGGTTTGCTAGCAACTTTTGTTCCAAAGTAAGTCACAATATTAAGGATAATAATTTATATGTATGGAGTGTAACTTAGATTTTAAAGTGTGATAATTTTATTTTTGGGATGTTGAAGGTACACATTAGATGAACTTGGTTCGGGTTGTCATGTGCATTTAAGCTTGTGGCAGAATGGTCAAAATGTATTTATGGCATCTGATGAATCATCAAAATATGGAATATCAACTTTGGGGAAAGAATTTATGGCTGGAGTTCTATATCATCTTCCTTCTATTTTGGCATTTGTAGCACCACTTCCAATCAGGTTTTTGTTTATGTTATTTATAACCATTCATCTATGAAGAATAGATTCAGATAAGGACACCGACCTGACACGATATAGACATTTTGCTATCAATAATATAAAAATATAGGACACTAACATTGTTATATTTTTTTAATGGTCAAATAATATAATATTAAAAACCGAAAAAACCCAAAAAAAAAAAAAATCAAAAGAGTCTAAAGCACAAAAAGTATCGGAGAAAACCACAAGTAAAAACAAATAGAAAGAAAAACTACATACAATTAAGACAGCACCAAAAAGGAAAATCATTATCCCCGCATTGAACACTTCAACCAACCAGGAATCACTCACCCAAGACAAAACTAGTGCTTAGATAACAAAACACCAAAGCCATATCAAAAATCTCAAGGAAATGTCAATCAACCATTGAAAACCAGAGAGGCACTAGGTATGGTCTAAAGTCAATTGGAGAATCAGAGAGAGAGAGTACATATAGGACTTATTAAGAAACCATCTCCAAGCCAGAAAAAAATGCTTTTATCCTTCACCTATTTTACATTTGTTGATTTTTCGATAAACAACTTGTCAATACGAGCAGACTAAATAGTACACATCACGACATGTCAAATCATAATAAACCTACTTCTAGTTTTAAGTTTAGGCTCTAAAGAAAGAAAAAACTCAAAAACTGACCTATGATCCCTTGGAATAGTTGAATGCACCCCTAACCACTTAAAAATTATATACTAGACCCTTGAAACCAAGCTACACGTAACAAACAAATCGGATGCAGACTCTACAAATTCCCCGCAAAGAATGCAAGATGATCCCTTTTGGTCAATAATGACTTTCTGCTTGAATAGGTTTTTCTTAGAAGGAAACATATTTCGCATAACCTGCCAAGAAAAACTACTACATTGGAAGTGGGTAACTCTCCCACGTCTTTGGAAGAGCTGGGAACAAGTTATCTATACTCCTCGAAAATAGGACCACAACTAGATTAGAGTTGATAAGCAAACGCCACAATGAGAAGCCATCCCTGTCATATTTCAAAATCCACCTATCATTCTCTTGATTAAACTGGAACCCTTGAATAGTCGAGAAAAACTCAACAACCAAAGGTTCCTCCCAAACAAAGAACAATTCATCTAAGGTCCCAAACAATATTCCCCTAGTCACTTCTCCCTACCGCAGTTACAATCCCATCTTAAATTTTGGAAATAGAGAAGAGCCTTTGAAATTTAATCTTGAGGGGAACATCACCTAGCCAAGGGTCTTCCTTGAAGAAATTCGAATTGCCAGGTGCCATCATTTTTAGATACACCCAACTTAAACCAATTAGAAGGATCATCTTTTTTGGATCTAAGAAGGAAACACTCCTCTTCACCAGGTAGAATTGGAGCGACATCCTAAAGATCTACCCCCACAACAGGAGGAGACAATATAATCACCATAACAAGCTAACAAAATCTCGTACCAGAGACCAGAACAACCCGTAAGAAGTCTTCATCTCCACTTGGATTGAAGAGCTAGATTAACCAGGCATATATCTTTACTACCAAGACTCACATACTTCTTAGGCTCACACACTTCATAACACCTAACTCGTGGGTTTTAGATATTCCATTCACTCCTTCCCCCAGGAATCTTCTTTGAATCCTAACCAACTTTTCTCACATATTCACAAGCATATTAAGAAAAGAGAGATATAAAATCGGAATTGTGTTAAGCACAAAATTAAGAAGGATAACTCTACCCCCTAAACTAACATGCCTATGAGACCAAAGAATTAAGTCTCTTCCAAATAAAATTTAACAAAGGATCCCAAGTGGAGGCCAACCTAGAGTTAGCTCCTACTGGCAATCCTGGGTACCGAAACGGAAGAGACTCAATCTTGCAGAGCATAAAACTCTCAGCCATCTGAAGGAAGGAATGATTAAATTTTATTCCAATCAAGATGCTCTTATGAAAATTAACCCCTTGACCTAAAGCATGCTCAAACCCTCTCAAAATAGCTTTAATTTTCCATAAAGTCTCGACCGATGGCTCAGCCAAGATTAAGGTATCATCAACATATTGAAGGTGGGTAACCTCCAAATTGGAAGGACCAATTTTTAAAACCAGATAAAAGAGTAATATAATATGCACGTTGGATCAACCAACTAATACCTTCGGCTACAAGGAGAAAGTGGAAAGGAGCTACGAGGTCTCCTTGCTTCAAGCCTCTTCAAATCTTGATTTTAGGGGTAGGGGAGTCGTTAACCCGCACAACCAGATTTCCAATTAAGACTCAAGCTTTTATCCAAGATCTCCATCTTTTACTAAAGCCATATCTGATAAGCATTATAATCAAGAATGCTCCAACATACTGAATTATACGCTTTCTAAAAATAAACATTAAAAATGAGACACTCTTTTGTGGATCTCTTAGCCAAGTCAATAACCTCATTAACTGCCACAACTCCATTAACCAACATTCTCTATTTAAGGACGGTAGATTGATTAAGACTAATCAATTTGTTCATCATCATTCTCAACCTCTGAGCCAAAACTTTAGTTATATTAGCTTATGATCCTACCTAGGATTTAGGTCAAAAATACCTACGATCATATGGTTCTTGATCTTGTGGATGAAACTCATAAGTAGTATTTAAATTTCGTGTATCTATCTATCTATATGACACGTATCGAACACCACAACATGTCTACTCGTAGAGATGTGTCTGCATCATAACTACTCATTCTCGAAAAACTATGCTTTTATATTTTCTTACATGAATACTCTGATTGCAGTTATGATAGGTTACAACCAATGACATGGGGATCATACTTATTATGGGGAAATGAAAATAGAAAAGCTCCCTTACGAGCTGCATCTTCTCCTGAAACTCTTGGTGGTTTAGCTAGTAATTTCGAGTTTAAGTTATTTGATGGTATTGCAAACCCATACATAGGCTTAGCTGCCATAATGGCTGCTGGTATTGATGGCCTTCGTCGACATCTTATTCTTCCTGAACCTGTTGGTAAGATGATATGAATCTATTATTGCACAATATTATTTTGATTCTTTTGCTAGTAGTTATGGTTATTATATTTTTGAAATGAAACAGATACAGAGCCAAATCCTGAAAAACTTGAGAGATTGCCAAAATCCCTTTCAGAATCTTTGGAAGCTCTCCATAAAGCTGAATTCTTTAAGGAATTTATTGGTGATGAGTTGTTGACCACCATAAAAGCAATGCGAAAGGTATGAATTTTCTATTGAGTATTTTGTTTTAAATTAGTACTTCTCTCTCTCAAACATGCATATAACTTTATTAACTGTAGCAATCATTGATAAAAGTATATTATATGTTATATTTTATATATTTTTAATTCTTGTACAAATTTAGTGATATTGCTTATTTGAAATTAAACATATTTATAATGAATATTTATTTCCTTATTTAAGTGTTTATCGCATAAAGTATAAAGTGATGGTCGTAGATCAGTTTGTTTATTCTTGAAAATATCTAAATTACCAAAAAATCCAAAATGATTTATACTACCGACTCCTTTCACCTTTATATAATTCTCTCGGGCAAACTACTAATTTTGATGCTCAATTAACGTTACTTATGTTGACAGGCTGAAATCGATTATTACTCGAAGAATACGGATGCATACAAGCAACTCATACATCGTTATTGAGGGATAATCATCTTGTTGGATCTTTTGATTTGTTTGTTGTTCCTTTGTTATTTTTTTCATTCTGTTGTTGATTTTCTCTTGATTTATATTGTCTTAGCCCTTGTTAGAGGTTTTTTTTGGTCAAGTACCAATTGTTGTCACTTTAGTATTTCAGGTGGATTATTTCTTATTCTTAGTATTTATTTTTAATTAAAATAAATAAAAACAATGTTATTGAGCTAGTGATATTTTTTGTCTGTGCAATTTAAAAATTAAAAAAAAAAAGTAAACTTTAACTTTGTATTTAGACCTCTAAATTTAATGGTTTTAGTTTAACTAAAGACAATTAGTTATAGTCCTATTCATTTTATAAGTGTTTGTATCATTGCGTAATTAAGAAATTTTACATTTTATTTTTAACAAAATGGAAAAGTCAATATAAGGTTCTATTTTTAACCACTTTTTGGGTTGGTTTAGGTGGGTTTTCCTGAGTTTGTTGGGTTTACCCGACCCACGAACACCCCTAAAAATAAGGTACTGTTTTCAATCATTGATATATTCAGTGTTTTATCGGATCGGACATCAAATCGGTGAGGATACTGGGTCATTGGTTGAACCACTAGGTCATTGGTCGAACTGCATGACTAAATCGGGTTAAACCGAATAACTCGGTTGAATAGGCCAGTCGTTATAACAAAATTATATAGGTATAAAATATGTCAATCCGGATGATTCAGTCTCTATAAAATATAACTAGCACTTAAATTTTTTGAAAATATCATATTATAAATTAATTCACAAATTTATAATTTAAATTCAAATTTTAAACATAGGTATCACACATAATAAAATAGTATAAAATTATAATGTATAATTGCAAACAAAGTTTAATCACAACATAATTTAATTAAATAATTTATAACAAAATAATTCTATTGTCTATTAAATTTAATTTTAAGAAAAGAAAAATTATTTCAATGTTGAGATCTTCTTCAATATCAAAATCATCGATAACAAAATCAACAGAATATGCAAAAAAAAAAATTAATTTTATTTCTTTTATTTTTATTTTATTTTTTGATTAAAATGCAAATTTTTTTTAATTTTATTTCTTTTATTTTTATTTTATTTTTCATTAAAATAAACATAGCGACGTCGTTTATTTTTTTTAAATAAAAAAATACACTTAAACCGCTAGTTAAAAAAAACCACCAATTTTTAAAGTTTACACCAGTTCAATGACATTTCCGATCCAGCTATTGAACCAAATTGATTACCTATCCGGTTTCCGATTCGACCAGTCCACCGGCCGATCCAGTTTTTAAAACACGGGATATATGAAAAGGAATGTATGTTTCTCTAGGGGTGTTCGCGGTGCGGTTTGGTTTGGTTTTGAGCATAAAAGTCATCCTAACCGCGAGATAAAAATGCATGCGGTTCGGTTTGGTTCGGTTTGGTTCGGTTGATTTTTAAAAAGTCATCCAAACCAAACCAAACCAAACCAATATGGTTAGGATCGGTTCGGTTGACTGCGGTTTACACTATAAAATAAAAATGTACTGAAATAAAAGGAAAAAGAAAAGTAATTCAATGTCAATATAATATATGATATTATACCATACAAAAGAAATTATATTACAAGAACAGTAGAGAACTAAAAATATATTATAAATGAAATACATATATATATATATATTAGACAGTAGAGAATTATATATATATATATATATATATATATATATATATATATATATATATATATATATATATATATATATATATATATAAAATACAAAAAATTTAGTGGATTATGCCAAAACTTAAGTTAATAAATTAATTATTAAAATTCAAAACGTTAGATGTGGCTGTGTGCAATTGAATGTGTGCAATTGAATTCGGAAAGATAATAAATTAATTATAAAAATTTAAAACTTAAGTTAAATATGCGGTTTGGTTCGGTTCCGTTCGGTTTCGTGAAATAAAAACCGCAAACCAAACCAAACCGCGCGGTTCAGTCCAAAAATCATCCAAACCAAATGCGGTTTTTTGCGGTTTCGGTTTGGATTGGTTCGATTTACGGTTTTGCTTTTGGATTGGTTCGGATACGATCACCCCTATGTTTCTCAATAGTAAATTAAATATGAATATTTTTTAAAAGATCATTAATTTATATAAAATTTTGAAAAGGGTCGTGTAAGAATAAGTAAAAATCATTAGAGAGTATTATAGAAGACCGAGGAGGCAAAACATTCAGAATTTTAACTGGAGTCTAAACTCAACTACTTATGGTTAGAAGATTGAGAATCCATATGTAACCACCATCTCTTCCATATCACTAGAAACATGAGATTTCCAATTAAGCATTTGATAAATAGCTCCTTTAATTATTCATTCAATACATGCTTGTCATAGGTAAATTTCACATTAACTTTATACAAACAACTTCTATGTAAGTTATCGAAAGGAAGTGTTTATGTTGTCACAAAGCACTGTATTAGACTACAAAGCATAGGTCCAACACCAATACTGGAATATGCTTGCCAGGGTTGTGAAAACATAAAATAGGGAAATGTCAATATTAAGAGATAGAAAAGGGGAAAATGACATCATAAATGTTAGGAAAAATGGCTTCAAATAAAAAAAATTAGCAGAGCAGGAAAAGAATACAATAAAGCTAGGGGTTTTCCCTTTTATGATTCACCTCCTTTTTACATAGATTTCTCATTTCTCGCGATTGATTATCCGACATTGAGGTACTGTTTTATGAAGCATAACCGTTCCTTTGAATGCCATCATCTGTTGGCAGCTCTTTCTATAGTTGGTAAGCTGCAGCACAACAGTAAACTCGATCACTTATGGAGTTTGGGATGCAAGGAAATGGATCCCCTCGATAAGTAGGCACCTTTTACACTTTGAATCATTTTCTATTTTTATTTTTTTAAAAATGTGTTCATTTTAACATACAAATAAGAAGATGTGAGACTCAACAATTGTCACGAAGAAAAGATGAAATGCTTGTTAAAAATGATATATTTTTGAAAATGCACAGTTGTTCATTTCAAAAATTCAGTATTTATTTTTGTTAGCAAGTAAAATTAATGCAAATTTTATAAAAGAAAATAGAAAAAGCTTTTACCAAATAAATAGAGCTAGAGTTTTGGGGTGATTTGAGTGTAGAGGATATCTGATCCTCACATAATGTCTCACTCTATCATTGCTTATATTCTAGTAATAATAGTAACTCAAAAAATGAAGATGATAAAAAAATGGAGATAACCATTCCAGGGATGCATGGTTCGATTTCAAGCCACAGAAATGTAAAACAAAATGCTAGAATAAAGAGGCAAAATGTTAAACTAGCTCCTCAATTGTTAGTAAAGAAAAATATACCTGTTCAAGTTTCATCCTGCTAAACCCAAATTTATTTATCCATATGGATTCTGCTTCTTCAGCAGCTGGTAGCACAAGGTTCTTCACATTCAAGAAGGCCAGCAGCCTTTCAATGCACGAGAACAGTGTTTGGAAGTAGCCCTGTTCAGGTCAATCGTTACAAAGATAAACAGTTCATTGTTGAGACATGCGCATAAGTGATCAAAAACTAACAATAACCAAGTTTATCACAACAATCAAATCATCATAACCGAGCAATGTATCAAATTTCCAAAAACAAAATCATCAGCAAGAGAAAAAAATTATGATGCAAGACAGAAACCCAGAAAATAAGTTGCAAAACATACAGTGGTAGAGATCAAAGAACTATAAACTATCATCGCTAAACACATCCTAAGGGAATTCTTCAGAAAAAACCCACTTGGTGAAATATTAAATACCAGTCTAGCTCAATAAACATATGCAGACCGTGTAACTTATTATATCTGTTGTACCTTCCCCAGTCCCAGACTTACCATGGCCGATGTATATTCTCGTAGAAAGGGAAGGAAAAAAAACTTTTGGGGAAATTGGTTAGGAGCAGGTGAGGTGAGACATATGGGTACCCATTGAAAGGCCAATCAAGTTAGTAGTACAGTTTTCAGGCCTCACCTTTCCACGGTTTTTGTGTCTTGTAGCAATTAAAGGGAGCTCTGCAATATCTCTCCCAAAAATCCGAAGCATGCCCGCAGATACCACAGATGAACTTCAATGCGAGGAAAATAAAATGTGAACAATACCATAAGTAGAAATATGAAACGTTAAAGTTAAATAAAGAAATCACTTCTTACTTGACAATTAATAATGCACAATACATTCCGCCAAAATCCTGAGTCTGCAAACTCCGTCTGTATTTGAGTGATAAGTCAGTTGAAACAAGGAAAAAATAAATTGAAAAGGATGAAAGCATACAAATGTTCTAATTGAAATTTCTTACCCATAAACCATAGAAGGAATAAGGTCCCGTTCAGTAGCTACGTCAACTATTGGATCAAAACATTCCTGAAACAAACAACAAAGTCCAACAATTGTTTCGAAGTGATCTTGTGGAAACTCAAAAAAGGGTCTCCTAAAGAAAAATAGACATGCACTATTGTAAAGATATTCATTGAAAGTTTGTATCGTGTTATTAAAAATTTAAGTTGCGTAAAACATCATAAATGCCCCATGCAATACTATAAAATATACACAAGTATACACAAACACTTCATATAAATGCAGTGTACATAAATGAAGGGCCTGGGTGTGCACGTGCATAGATAGAAAGATACATTGTGCATAGATAGAAAGATAAATAGTGCAACTGAAAAAAGCATTAAAACCAAAATTTTATCTGGGATATGAGAAAGTTTAGCAGGAACAAGTAAATCCTAAAATTATAGCTGTGTTAACATGCATTTCTGTTACGCGAAGCTTTTCAATATTATCCTAAAATTGGATATTTTTACTTTTTTCTTAATGACTGATAATCAAAAAATACAATCATACAAAGGCATACAATGAAAAAGAATCAATTCCGAAAAAGAACACCATTAATAACCAAAAAACAAAGCATCTCTACCATTTGTAGGGGGACAAACAAGGATTATCAATTTCAACCACCCCACATAAAGAAGTTGTGATCATGAAAATGACGAAGAAATATAAGGACCGACAGAACTTACGTTAAATATTGACAAGGCCTCTAAAAGCAATGGCCTGGTTTCAGGAGAAGCAACTTTGCCATTAACAAGCCTCCATCTTATATCAATCTCATTAAGGGGTTCCAAATATCTTTCCTCTTGCTTTTTCTTTATAATATCCAAAAGAGATTCAGGGAGTCTCTCAGCCACCCTAACTAGAAGGTTCCCCAAAATAGAATGTATTCTTGTGCAATCATTGCAACAAAGCCAGTCTCCTTCCGGCAACTCCTGTTATACAATTACGTCCAATGGACAAAGGCTAGGTCAGTGTCCAAACTTATGTGTCAATATATGAAGAAAGACAATGGTGATACCTTCAAATATGCCATTTTATGATCCCTCAAACAGCCCACGTGATATTCCTTTTCACACTACAATGAAAAAGGAGGGTTAGAGGGTTAGAGAAATTTGCATGAAGTTTGTTTAGCATAACTGAGTCAATCCCGTAAACCACTGTCAATCTGATTATACCCTTTTCCAAATAAGGAAACATGAGTCATTTGTGAAAACATTTCCTAATTTCATTTCCTAAAATGTGTTAGTTTTAATTGTTCACTAGGAGAAAAGAGACACTTGAAGTGAACATTTGGTTTACATTTCAGGAAACATAGAAATGACAAGAACTATTTTCATTATTTCTGGAAACGCGTCATCCCTAACTAGCATTTTATCTTCAATTTATCATAATGGCTCACTTCAAAAGTATTTTATCTTATTAGCAAGTTAAAATGAACATATTTTAAATTAAAACAGAAAATATTTTCACAAAATAAACACACTTCTAATTCTAAATGTAATTGGGGCCTTTCAATGTATTGTCAAAGTAATACCTAGAAAAGAATGATTACCTGATCACATATTATTATTGTGCGCGGACCAAAACCTGATTTGCTGAAGTCAGAACCCCTACATCAACAAAATTCTATTTAAATATATGACAAGGGAAAATATCGTGAATACTGAAGTAAAGTGTGGCAACACTTAATGATTTCAAAAAATAAATTTTAGAGAAAACCCAAGTCTATGCATTGGCTTCTAAGTTCTAATCTATACAATGCAATTATCACCTGCATAAAGCACATCCACCAATTTCAGCTTCAATATCTTTCACTATCCGAATGCATCTCTTGGCAATCTGTTCTATAGGATCAACTCCTTCAACCCTTCCAGCCGCCACCGCATCAGGATTGAGAGCCACAGATCCTTCTCCAAGGAACATGTGTTGACAGATTGGACAGTACCGACCACGACGTGGAATACTTGATACAGATGCACATTCTGTACATTTCCAAACAGAAGACGGTTAAGCTCGTCTAGAAGATGACTAGCTGTAAGTTATCATACAAAGCGAATATTATTTCTAACAGCTGCTTCCAATTGAATAAAATTGTAGGCATCAAGTGTTGTCAATTGCAGATAGCACAAAGTAGCGGATTGTTAAAATTCCTCTATGCAATAGTGCCAAGCGCGATTATGGCAGTCATTTAACAACATGTTGTACTAAATAGCATTTGGCGGAGCTATAGCAGTTTGTCCGAATTCCAATATGCTATAGCGGTATAGCACCACTATAGAGGTTATTTAACATCATTGCATCAAAACCTTAAAATTTATTATTTCCATTTGAAAGTGGAGCTTAATAGCTATAGACAGCAAAAGGTTTACTAACACTATTATAGAAAGTTCATCTTCAAACAGCCAAAACACATGGTTAGACTACAAATTCCATTGGATACATAACCCAAGTTACCCAACCACTCAATTATATTAGACTTAGACAAATAAGATTAACTTGTATGCATTTAGTTAAGAAACATAGAAGTAGACCATAATAATTAATAAGGAAATCAACAAAAAAAAGGTAAAAGATGTTGAAGAAGGCAGAGAATAGATAAGCGGGCATTTTTGTATCATTCCTTCTTCAGTTACCTTAATTTGAAGTATAGTTATAAAGTAGCTTTTTCCTATATGCTACCCAGGGGATACCGAAACAAGAAACTGTTGCATCTCATATTATATCTTTGACTTAATACATGTGAAATAGCTTACAAATAACATTGGAAAAATAAATAGGGAAAAGGGTGGTTGTTCCACACACAATAGAAACTAGACACTTTGCCCGTCAAATGTTGTCAATTAAATCTTACCTTTATGAAATGCCCTTGGGCATCCATCACAGAGCAACAGATTTCCACCATCCCAACAAACAATGCAAGCATCATCATTATATTTTGCAGTGCATTTGCGATCTTTTGAGAGGAATAATGCCAACTCATGGAGAGACACCCCGTTCGACGTGTAGATGTATGCATAACTGCTCAAAATCATTTCATGTCATGAAAATTCGTAGATAAGCAATTAACATTTTCAAAAAGCTTCAGTTCCCCCAACAAAGCCATGCATGACCCCCCGATCCCAGGGCATAGGAACAAATAGAAAACTCACGGCTTCCTGCGAGAAGCCCACCCTGCATGAATTTCAAACTGTGCGGGACTGATCTGCATAATTTAAAAAATTTCAAAGCATTACCTCTACTGCTTAGAAAATCCTGAGGTGTGCCCACTCACATACAAGGGAAATAATTATAAATACCTCAGTGTTGCAGCATCGACAAATAATTCCGGATTTCTTTTTGATACCCTCAAGCAATTTCTGTCCATTAGAACAGAACAGTTAACAGAATAAAACACATACAATAACTTTGAAATTAAATACACAAATAAACAACCTGTCCACGTGCATAATAAGCTACTTCAGCTCCATCAGGCAACCCATCTTCTTCAAAAATTAATTTATGCAATCGCTGATGCCTTAAGAAGAACATGTTGGATAGACAAATAGTTACTATCGCTAACGAAAAGTGATAAAGAAAATAGAAACAGATATACATACACAAAAGACTTGGCACAAAGAGAACTAACTTCTTATTGATCCTCCACTGATTCTTATTTTGTGGAGATGAACATTTTGAATTTGATGTAATTGGAGCAATCTTAAACTTGAGTAGCAGTTTTGATGACCTATTGATAAGAACTGATTACAATAAAGAAGGGAAAAGAGACATGGCTGTAAACAATTTAACAAACAAGTATGTTATTCGAACTATATAAGGGTGCTAAAAAAATAAAGCAAGGCACAAACTTTGTTTCCATGCTGCACAAACTTTTCTCCTGGATAATAGGCACAGAAGCACTCTTCTTGGAAGATTTTATCATGCTAACCCGTTTTGATGACCTTAATAACATAGTTGAAAACATGTAAGCACTCTTCTTGAGAATTTGGTAACGCAAAAAATTAACAAATTTAAATAATATACAAGATAAATAGAATAGATAATAAAACCCACTTTGTTTTCTTCTTCTGTTGTCTTTTAGTTTTTGAAGAAATACTCTTTTCAGAAATACTAGATGGACTAGAGAACAGATATGGTCGAGGAGTCCTGAAATATAGCAATACATTATTGACATAAAACAAAGTCAGAAAGAGGGGACATGCTTAAACACCTTTCATTGCAATTTCGACATGGTTTGAAGAAAATGAACAATTTTTCAACGATAGGAAAAATGTTAATTTTACAATAATTTTTCCCATTAAATAAAACAATGTAATTCAATACATTAATAACCAGTAAAACAAAGTAATTCAATACACAACTATGAGCCAAAACAACAGACCACAGAGAATGAATATAACACTGCATCTTACCAGTACCTAAAACCTAATAATATTGAGTAAATAGGTTTGTTCTCTTGTACTATCATCTTTAGTATACTCAACCTTTGGGACTCCAAACTCACTCAACTCCCAACAGATAGATATTAAACCCAACGGCAGAACAAATAAATACCTGACTCTTTTGCCAACTGCACGAATAGAACCATCTTCAGACTTGCTTGTTTCCACACAAGAATGGCATATAAGCCCAACTCTTTTCACAGTTGAAACAGGGAAACACCCTATGGGAATAATAATAATGATAATAACAACTATAAGCATCCAAGGCAATCAATAAGGAAATAAAGATTCCGTAATATTAAATTTGATTCTTAGCTTTACCACAAAAACTGTGATCATGATGACAAAATTGATAACATAAAACACAATTGACTCCAAAAAACCAAAACAAAGCTCTTACCTCTGCAGCTCCTGCAAGTAAAATACTTCTCTTCAGGCGGTATACAAAGAAAATTTTGAATGGTGGCCTCCAAAGTATGTAAGGGAGCAGTCCTGCATACTCCCAATAGTTCAAGCAGACTCTTTCCATTTTCAAAGCAAATATACTGCGTTGCCCTCTTATATATTTTGCAGGCGTGAATCTCAAATTTGGAAGGAGGAATAATCTACACATGCAGAAGGAACAAATGTAAGAGCGGTCTTGAACAAAGGAATAAGAAACCACTGGGGTAGGTAGTGGGTACGGGGTAAACAAGTAATCAACCATGACCCAAAGACAAAAAAAGATAATGACAACTCACTCTGCGTCCATTGCACAGACAGCACGAACACAATATCCCCCCACCAGCAATTACACCTTGCAATCCCGAATCTGAAGCCTACAATCAATTCACATCAATATTAAACTTAGTGGGCATTACGAAGCACTGAATAAAACACCGACATCAGACACGAGATCTTAAGTAGGATCCGTCGGCTTGTGAAAGATGTAAAACCCGGATTGTTAGCACGGCACGTAAGACCCCGCCGAAGGGGGAAATGGTAATTTCATATATATTTATACACACACATACACAAAAAACATGAAATATATAATTCAGGCCCATAAAAAAGCCCCTTCATGTTTGTTTTACGATCTTGCTTCAAAAAGCTCGATCTTGACCACACCGGCGATGAAAGCAATCTTTCTCTGATCGTAGCACTTAGGCATCCTTGACACGTAAGATCTTACGATCGAGCACTCGATCTTCACTACACTGCTCTATTCACAATTGCAATATTCCAAAGATATTCCTTGACCTTTGTCTTCTCCTATTTATACGCGTATTCTCTAACCAATCCAAGTGACTAACTAACTAGCTTTTCTAACAACTCCTAACCAATTTAACTACTCTAACATCTATTATTATTCTATATCTTAACAATACTCCTATTAAATTAGTAGATTATTTGATAATATAAAGAACTTTTGACAATGTAAACAATTTCCTTAAATCGTAAGTATAATACTATTCATTCTGATTAAAGCATATTGTATCTAAATGAATAACTCGATTTCTCAGTCATTAAGTACAAAATTAAACATATCAGTCAAAATAAAATAAAATAAGTGCAAATTTAACATAAGGTTCTGATGCGTAGAACATGTCAAACATTCGCAATAAAAGGAAATGAATGAAGAATACACTAACCTCCTTCTTGCAACCGACGTAAACAACTGGAACACCATCGAGCAAACCAGTATCAAAGAGCTCCTTCACAGTCATTAGCTTCTCGTTAGCCACGACGCTCTTCGTATTACAAACAGTAGCGGCCTTATCAGCAGACGCATTATCTTCTTGTGAATCAGCCTTAAGCTTAAACGACGGTTTCCGCTGCCGTTTAGAAGTCCATAAAACGACGGCGTTGTTCTTCTCCGCCGCACTGGAGTCAATTTCCGCTTTAACTTCTTCATTTTCCTCGGTTCTGAGTCTCTTCGCTATCTCGTTGTCGGAATGATGCTCGATCCTCTTGCGTCGTGTGTACACGAAGTAACCGTTCACGACCAACTCGCCTCGCCGCCGCCGCTGCTGCAGCTTGCAGTTCTCGGTTTCGGAATCGTGCGACGCGGTTGCTGTTTCCATGGACGACGAATCAGACGGTGAATCTGACGAAGGGAGTGAAAGTGAGAGTGATTGTGAGGTGAATTGTTGAGGAATTGGAAAGGGACATTGGAAATGGAGAGCGTAGGGTTTTGGAGGAGAGAGTGAGTTTCAGAGATTTGGATTGAGTATGGATTGGGATTGGAGAAGACGATGGGGTCCACGAGTTTGACTCAGTGAGTTACTTGTAACTGACTAGCTTAGAAAAGATATGAGGAGGCGCGGATTGGGAGTGTGCCATGACGTTGGGCTCCAAATTTGGATACGCGACCGGTGCACGTGAGATAATAAGTATTCTTCTATAGGGGTGGATCTAGATCAAGAGTTGGAGTTGATGAAGTGTGACGGAAAAGATGATGGTTGATTATGTGGTGGGATTGTTAATAGTTAGTAAATGTATTGGAGGTAAATGGGGACCTAGTGATGAACTCGAGTAAGATCTTTTACTACCCTTAGGCTTTGGAGTATGTACCAACAAACATTATGAGGGCTTAGGCCCAAGTCTATGAGTGAGGCCTAAGACTGAGCTTTTTAAGTTAGAATTGTCTATTAAGGTTGACCTGAAGTCTACATTTTTTTATTTGAATTATATAATATGGGGATCTAGAACTTTCTGTTTACTGCAACGATATTTGAGGATATGTATCAATAGATCTTTTCAAATACTATTTAAAGGTCTTCAGTCTTATGGTAGTTCTGATTAGGTGTATTTTTATGGCAAGTCCACATTCTTATGATAGTACTGATTAGGTGTATTTTTAGGGGTACTAGAATTTTGTGTGGATGCATGTTATGATGGGTTGACATCAGTAGAGTGACGTCAATGGACCTTGCTTTTGTCTCATCTGATTGTCCTTGAAAACTTCGTCGAAGTCGATATGACACGATACTATGGTGTGATCATTTCATGTATTCTAAATCTTCGGACCATTCTTAAGATGGAGGTGTTTCAGACTATCTTCTAGGATCGTTTGATGGATTTG
The DNA here is from genome assembly GCF_029867415.1 of Vicia villosa. NCBI lineage: Eukaryota > Viridiplantae > Streptophyta > Magnoliopsida > Fabales > Fabaceae > Vicia > Vicia villosa. The sequence continues at coordinate 171,979,981 of NC_081180.1, forward strand.
ACGACCCATTTAGCATGCTCGCTATTGAATATTGTATGCTTGTTGGAACCAAACAGCCTGGGCCCTAAGCCATACCAGAATGGTAGTCCTTCAAATAGGGCTGGTGAAGTCGGATTTTGATGTGCTCTAGTGCCTTTTTAGTATGGTCCCCCTATGTGGTATTAAGTAGACGAGTGTCTTTCTCTTTATTGAAATTTGGTGGTGGTATTTTTCCTAGATGGATATGTTTTCAAGGAAAAGGTCATGTATCTTCTACCAATCGCTCTGAATAGTGGTACGCTCTTGCATACCCACCCTTGATCAGTGGGTAGCCAAAGGGTTGGTGTGTTCTATTGTTACAATTACTTGTACAAAAGGATTGTGTGTTCCTGGTTGTGTGATTATGGGATAAGCTTTGATTGGGTAGAGTTTTGTTAATATTCTAGAGATCGAAAAAGGTCTTCAGCTCTTGCCATTTTATAGGTTTAAATTTGTGGGACTTTGAGCTTTGGTATGACCTTGAATTGGTTCTAGGTTTAAACATGTTTCAATGATTGACTCAACAAACTTATATGTTAGGACCATCATCAAAGAATGAACCTGAAACAAAAAATGTGACATGAAGTTTTTGATGATTCACTCAACAAGATCGAATACTATGAACATTATATTGGACCCTCTAATTTAAAAGAATTTCTTTGATGTGAAGTTTAAGTGGTTTTATTTTATTAGAATCATTTTGAAAAATAGTGTGTAGCTCTCTTAATGCTAAAATGTATACACGCACTCACCGAAACTGTTTTTCAACTTCGCCCTTTTAAAAAAAACTCCTTAGAAAAATTCTCTGAAAAAGTAAAAACTATTTTTTTTTAACTTAGCATGATCTATTATGGGTGTATAATTAACCGATTATGATGTGTTTTTCACCATCTAATTGATTATGGTTGTGGTATAATCGATTAAGAAACGTGTCTTGCTGAGTAATCGAATATGAATTGTACATAATTGATTATGGTACGAATCTGAGCAACATTTTCCTAAAATTCCTTAGTATAATTAATTAGAGTCTTGCCATAATCGATTATGGACCCGGTTTGAAATTTTTTTAATTATTTCCTTTTCTCTGAATCTTTATATCTGCTTTACTACATAAAATGGTTTGGTGCTCATTTGAAAACACACTCAACAATCTAAAAATCTTTCAAAATTCTTCTCTTCTTCTGTTAATGTGTGTGTGTGTGTGTGTGTGTGTATATATATATATATATATATATATATATATATATATATATATATATATGTATGTATATATATATATGTATGTATATATATATGACGTATCATTTGAGAATGATATTTTTATGTGAGAATAAATCGGAACCATTAGATTTTAAAATAAATGGTGGAGATTAAGTGTCATTCTTTTTTCTCTCTCCTCTATAATTTATTATAATAATGGAGGAGGATGAAAAAAAGAATGACATTTAATCTCCACCATTTATTTTAATCTAATGGTTCAGATTTATTCTCATGTTCTCATACACACACACACATATATATATATATATATATATATATATATATATATATATATATATATATATATATATATATATATATATATATATATATATATATATATATATATATATATATTAGTGTTGAGAGATAACTACTATATAGAATATTATGTACTTGTTGTTGTTATTCTGGTATCATTATAAAATCAAAAGTGCCTTATCCTCATGGACACTGTAAGATATAAAGGTTGTAATATGAACATGTGATAAAAGTGTGGTGTAAATATTGTAAGTTGAACTTGTGTTAAAAGTTTAGTGTAAATGTTGTGAGCCAAACTTGTGTTAAAATCTTGGTTGATATTGAAAAATCTATAGGTGTTATCCTTGGGATTGTAGGTAGGTCTCATGGTTTTGTGTCGAACCTGAATAAATTTGGTGTGTGTTTTATGTAGCGGTGAAATTTGTGAGACTAAAGCCATTGATTGACTTAGCTCATATGTTTTAAACAGAGTCGTCATCGCGCTTTATTGTTTCCAAAGGAAATGGAAGAAAGAGCGAATAAAACCCACAGAAGTTTTTAAAATCAAAACTAATAAACTTATTTGAGATTTGGATAAGGGGGTTTGTTATGCAAGGGGAAGGTTTTAAGCACCCCTCACATCTATGGTACTCCATAGGAACCTCTTTGAAAATATTATTATTGTTGTTGTTATTAAATGCCTTTGTGTTTTTTGTTTAAATAGAGTGGGAGGATGAGAAAAGAAGGTTTTAAAAGTGAGCTCGGTAAGACATTGCGTCTCAGGCCTACATACCCCTTAAGTGCAGTAGGGAAGTTAGAGCTTTTATAGTTCCTCTTAAAAGGAAAATAAAAGGTCAAGTGGCAAAATCTTTTTGTGTGTTGATCTTTAACAATACTCAACGGGTTTTTAAAATGTTAAGCTTTAACAATACTTAATAAGTTTTAAAAAGAGCCAAGCTTTAACAATACAAGGCAAAGGTTTAATAAAAGAAGTTTGTTGAGCTTTAACAATACAAAACCAAGAGTTGATTTAAAAAGGTTGAGTTTTAACAATACAAAACCATTTTCAAAACAAGTGGGGATGCAAAGATTTAACAATACTAAGCACAAAGATAAAATAATTTGGAAGAGAGATTGAGTACCTTGACAATTTTAGTCAATATCATTCTCATTCCTTTGGATATTTAGCAACAACTTAAGCAATCAATCATGAATACTTCAAGTGATGTGTATGATAACATGTGTATCATAAAGTTAAACAAGTGAGTATAACAAAGAGATCAATGTATAAGACTCAAATGTAAATGGTGGGTAAGAGGATGTTTATACCTTTGAATCATTTCATTTATGAATGAATATGATGGATGATGAATGAATATCTCATGCATGTGGTTAGTAAACAAAGTATATATACAATGATAATACAATAAACAAGGTATATATATACAAGGATAAAAATCAACAAGTATATACATACAAGTGGTAAAATATCAAAGCTACAAGTTTTATTGATATGGTTGAAGCTAAGGAACAAAGATGTTTCAATTTAGGGTTTTGAAATTAGGGTTTTGAAACTTCTAAACCTAATTGATTTCAAGTTTGATTAAAAGCCAAATCCTAAAGGAGAATTGGTCTAAGAGAACATAGTATCATCAAAGTTGATTTTAACCTAGCTCTAATTAACTCACACAAAATATTAACAAGTTACTTGGTGGAGAAAGTCAAAAGAAATGATTTAAAAAAGGTTTTTAAACATATAAAAGACTTGTTTTTTATTTAATTTTAAAATGATCAAATAATAAATATTTTTAGATTTTTTAAATATATTCATAAAATAGAAAGGTTAAATAAGAATTGTGCAAAAAATCACTTAAATATAAGTTAATTTGCTATCTTAATCAATTAATTAAACTTGCAAAAGAAATAAAGGAAATTAGTAGTAAAAAAGAAGGGATTGCTACCAATGGGTTTGAACCCACGCCCTCACCTTCACAAGCTAAAACCTTAGCCACTAAGCCAAGTGCTTATGTGTGATCATAAGGCGCCTCCTGCAAATAATATATGAAGACAAGTTCTAAGTGGTTAAAAATAAAAATAATTCACAAAGTTGCAAAAAGGGTGGATAAAACCCACGCCCTTGTATAGTAAAGGCTTAGAACGCACACGCTTGCCAACTGAGCCAAACAATTTAGTCAGTTATGAAACACAATGCATTAAAGATAAAATAAAACAAGTCCATGAATTCAAAAATGAAACTTCATCTTCAACCTCACGACACTCATGATTTCTGGAAATTCAACATCATCAAACCTCAACCATTTTCAAAAATGTAAAAGGCAAACATGTTCAGAATTTAACCACAAACTCAACCATGTATCACTCATTCATTTATATTAACTGTAACTCTTGAATTTATCAAAAAAACGTGAAGAACCCTAGAATTTCAAATTCAAATTAATGGCTAACATGAACAATCAATCTTTAATACCTTAGGGCTTTTATTCAGCACATCAAAACAATTAATCTGGTATCAAGAAATGCAACAATTGGTGCTTACACCATAGAGTTCAAAGTTGAGTTTTATACCGTTGAAACTGGAGATTAAAACCTTGATTAATGGAGGTCTAGAAGTGTTGTAATGATCCTGTTAGCTCCAATAAACTCCCAGGAAGCTATTGCAATGCTTGGTTTGGACTGGAAGTATCTAGATTCTTCTATGGACCTCGACCTGCAATGATGGACAAATGGGATATGGAGGTTTGGATTCAAGTGTTTCAATTGGATTCTAATGCATACAAAAGTGTCTATATGCTTTATAGAAGGTGTTTGAATGGTCAATTTTCCAAGAGTTTGCATGAGAGGAGAGATTCGAAGTTATGGACTTCAAAGCTCAAAAATGGAGAAATTTTGCCAACTCTGATATGAGAGAGTTTTAGAGATACTTGAGGGGGATTTATGGTGTGTTTTGAAGCTTATAAATGATCTCTATTTATAGAGAAACATTAGGGTTTGAGTATGATCACATGGAGTTTTAAGGTTCCATAACTTGTTTTTGAAGCAATGTTGCAAGACATGGTTCTAATGCATAGTACAAGCATGCTCAGAGTGGTTGGATACTTTAAACATGTTATGTCTGAGCTTTAGGTTGAGTGTGTGCAGAAGGAACAAGTTGGAAGCTCAAGGAGAGTGGACTTTGTGATTAAAGTTGGCTTTTTCAAAATGGAAGTCTTGCCTTTAGTCTTAAAATGGAATGAATTCTTAGACAATGCTTGAAACACTTGGGTAATGGCTCAAAAGCAAGTGAAATAATCTGATTATGGTGTCTTGAACAAGTTATAGGGTCTCCAAGCAAGGATTATACATATTTGATTCAAAGTTTGAAACATGGTTCTTTATGAAATGGCTTGAAATTCAAGTGCTATTGTGTCTTCTTCTTTAATTCGATTCTCCCAAACTACACATGCTATGGAGGTGTTTGAGTACTCTTTGGAAAGCTATCACAATGCTCTTCAACTTTGGTCTTTGGTCCCCTTTCAGATTCATCTTGGATCTTGGTGAAAAATATCCATAAAGTTAGGGGAAAGCTAGGTTAAAAGACTTAGAATTTTTCTAAGTCTTGTTTGAAACTTCATGATCCCATAACTCTCAAATGATTCATTTTTTGGGAAAAAGTTATATGTGATAAAGTTGTTGTGTGGATCAAAATCTACAACTTTCATGTTGGAAGATTTTTTAGTTCCTACTTGAATTTTGAAGTTACTTGCGCATGAAGTTATGGCTAAAAGACTTGAAAAACACTTAAAATTTCTAAGTGTTTTTGAATCTTCTAACTTTGACTTTTGTTGACTTTTTGTTCTTGATTGATTTTCTTGATTTTTCTTGATCAAATGAGTCCAATAATCATATGTTAGTGATTTTCAACTTCAAAAGTCCATGGTTGACCAAATTTCCCAAAAGTCAAAGCCAGTCTTAAATAGTTGACTTTTTCCAAATGAGTTGCATTCTTATGAATTTCAATTGAATCAAGATATCCTTTTCAAATGAATGACATGAGTGGATTATAATGATGCATTGGAGATCCTTGGATCATGATTTGTGCTATGGAGCCATGTCCTAATTAAAATTCAACTCCCTAAATGAATTAGGTCAAAACCCTAATTTGTGCACCATATGAAATTGGAAGTTGTTCATCTTGGATTGAGCCACTCTTAGACTTGGATTTTGATGGGGATAATCATTTGAGTATATGATAATGCTTGAGCTCCTTTGTGGGTCTCAAAACCCTAATCTTGCTTGAGTCTCCTGATCAACCACCTACCTTAGGAAACAATCAACAAGCAAAAGACACTTTTTTTGTATATTGGTTAGTAAATGATATATGGACAATGATGGTAATGATGATGATGATCACACTATGCAAAAAATGATGTGGAATCTCAGGGTCAAAAATTGGGGTACAACATTTTCCTTTTATCCCTAATATGTTTTTACTTATTTTGTCCATTATCTCATATTCTTCATTTACACGTTCTTCTTAAATCTCTTTTTAAAATCTATTTTTATCTTTACACTTTCAAAAAAAATTAAATCACAATTCGTCTCCCCTCTCTTTTGTTTGCAATCACTTGGTCATTAAGTGGCGTTAGAGTCTAACTCTTGTGTATGGACTAATCGTCTCAAGATACATGATGATTTCAATCATTTTTTTTTTAATTTGAGACTTTGTATTAAACAGAACCCCCACCCACCCCCACCTTTCAATGGTGAAATGAAGAAATACAAAGGAAGCTCCCAAAGATGGTTTAACTAGAAAATTAATCATCTCATAACTCTTCGCGAGAAATTCAATAATAATGATTTAACTAACAAAGTTCTTAGATGCTTAAATTGTAGTAGGCTACCTAAGACAACTGTAATTTCAAATTTTAAGGATTTTTCTTCTAAGAATTTGACTACTTTAATTGGTAAATTGCAGGAACATGAGCTTGGGAAACATTATCTCAGGAAACTTGAAGAAGGGGAAATTATAAAGAAATAACTTGTCATGAAGAAAATACCAAAGAAAATGAAATTAAAGATGGTGTAAATCCTAATAAAAAAGCTCACAATGAATGGGATGACAGCAACAAGGTATCCTTCAATGAATCTAAAAAAGAGAAAGACACCAACCTATGTCTCGTGGCAAACTTAGTAATGTTATATCCTAATTTTGTCCGGACATTTTCATTTCACTCATATTTGAAATTAATTCAAGATGATTCTTATTATTTCCAAATAGCAGTGATATATCCTTTGTCATGTCATCTTTTTATCATTACTCATTTGTATTTGCATTTTGTACTAACTTAGAATATTTCTCATTTTTTACTTTTACTATCATTCTCCTTTTCATAATTTTTACCAATTTAAATGGTACTTTTATCATTCACTTTTTAGTTTGTACTAATAAAATATAATGTCATTTTATTCTTCACCTTTTCTTTTTTACATTAGTGAGGCAAGACTTTATATACAAAGTCAACAAATTATTCACAAAAGACAAAATTGCAAAAATCACAAAATATCCTATTTTCATCATCCTCAAACATGTTTCCCTTTTCTAACTCAAATACTTCTACAACGACTAACTATAATTTCTAAGATGATGGCATAATCATTATTCTTCCCTCACACATGTACACTGTCCCTACACCTTCCACGCCTACACCTCAAACAACCTCCTCTCATAACACAACATCAAATGCTTAAAACATAGACCAACAAACGCCACTCTCCCAAGAAACCATTCACCCACGCTCCTAACACACCTCCTCTCCCAAACAACACCATCACTTATACAAACCATTGCCCACGCCTTAAATAAAACCATTAATGCTCACATATGCCTCCGACACCTCATTCCCCTCAAATGATTATCCTAGCACAACATGGTATTGTCAAACCTTGGAAATTTTTTAACCTTCACACATCAACCCACAGTTATATATCTCCATAACGTAATAATCTCACTGATGCATTACATGATTATAGTTGGAAAATGGTCATGAAAGACAAATATGATGCTCTTATTGAAAATAAGACGTGAGACTTAGTTCCTCATCCATCTAATGCTAATGTTATTCGAAGTGTATGGATTTTCAAGCACAAGAAGAAATCAAATGGTTCCTTAGAGCAATACAATCAGGTGTTGATTGTGGTGAAATGTTCATACCTCTTGTCATTCGTATGACTAAATATTGCATTATTTAAGTCATGGTGTCTTCATCAACTAGATGTCAAAAATAATTTGTTGCATAGAAATCATGATGAAACCATGTACATGCACCAAGTTCCTGGATTCCACGATCCACAACACCCTAAGCACGCATGTCTACTTAATAAGTCTCTCTATAATCTCAAACAAGTACCTCATACTTCGTACCATAGATTCACCGACTATGTTGCCAAATTAGGGTTCTCTCACATTATTTCTTATCACTCTTTATTTACTTATCGTCATGAAATTGGTATTTCTTATATTCTTCTATTTATCAATGACATCATTCTTAACGCTTCATCTAATGCTCTTCGTGAATCCATTATGTATGAACTTAGTGCTGATTTTCCAAGAAGGATTTATGTCATCTAAGTTATTTTGTAGGAATATTTGTCACTAAACATGTATGTGGTATTTTTTGTCTCAAAATAAATATGCAGAGGAAATTGTAGAACGGACATGTATGTCCTATTGCAATTCATTACCTACACCAGTGGACACTTAAGCAAAACTCAATGGCTCTTATGGGAATCCTTATCATGACCCAACAAAATATCAAATTCTTGTTATTGCATTGACATATTTAAATTTTAGAAGACTTGATGTCTCTAATGCAGTTCAACAAGTATGCCTATTTATGCATGACCCTAAAACACGACATATACCAACTTTGAAGTGTATAATTTGTTATATTCATGGCATTCTTGATTTTGGCAGTCACTTATAAACCTCCTTCGTCACCAAACTAATATCTTACGTGGATGCAGATTGGGATGACTTTCTAGACACCAGATGATCCACCACTGGATACTGTGTATATCTTTGTGACAATTTGACATCATGGTCTGTTAAACGACAACATACTCTATCTCAGTCTAGTGCAAAAGTCGAGTACTACAAAGTAGCTAATGTAGTATCTTAATCTTGTTACGTCAAAAACTTAATCTTAGAACTACATTTCCCAATTACAACAATTACTCTAGTATATTGTGATAACGTATGTACAATTTACCTATTTGGTAACCCAGTTCAACATCAACACACCAAACACATTGAAATGGATATATATTTTGTGCACGAAAAAGTTGATTGCAACCAAGTACGAGTTTTACATGTTCCTTCCCGTTATCAAATTGCTGACATGATTACCAAAGGACTTCCGGTGCAACTCTTTGATGATTTTCGTGATAATCTCAACATTTGTCAACCTTTAGTTTCAACTATGGGGATGTATTAGTCTATTATGTACATATCTCTATATTTAGAATTTCAATGATTATAATTGATTAATCACAATTGTTTAAAAAATTAATATGTAAACTTTCATTGTATATAACAAAGTACAAATGAATGGAAAAAAGAATGAAAAGGACAATGCCTATTATTGTTACAGTTGATGCCAACGATTGAACCTTAAACTAGCCATTTATACCCGTTTAACTTAACTAATACAAATTAGTTGAATTACCTCAATCACCCTCTATTTTTCATTTCATTTGTTTTCAACATATAATAATCATCGTTATCAACACATTAAACTTATTAACACATCATACACAATTTTTTAGTAACATTTATATACATCAATTTCTTTTTCTAAATATACATGTGAGGATAATAAAATGTCTTATAATAAGCTAGAGGTCGTATTCAATAATCTAGAAAGACCCATCTTAAATATTTTCTTATAATCAAAACAAATATTAGAATTATTCATAGACACTGTATGCATTCGTTTACTTTCATAGTTACATATTATTTGATACAAAATCATATAAAAATCAACAATAAACATAGTGGTAGCTGCTTATTTTTGTTGTAAGAACCTGACGCATTGAATTTTGTTCAACCAAGTAAAATCTTGTTAAATATTGTTCTAATTATCATAATCATCAATGTATCAACATCAATATAAAAGAAGAGAAATCATGAAAATGGTGAAGAGATGATTGTGCTCTGATCTTTCTTTTATTTTGTCATTTTCTATACACAAGTTAGTTATAATGTAACTTAAATCCCTTATTTATGGGTTAAATATATAAAGCCCCCCTGTAATATTAGCGAGATTCGGTTTAAGCCCCTGTAAAAAAAAAAATTTAAAACCACCCTCATAATTTCCAGATTCTGTGGATATAGCCCCTGTGCAGCCTAGTTTCCATTTTTTAATGACTAGGCAGTCTAGTTGGATTTTTATTTTATTTTTTATTTAATTTCTAACAGCCACGTGTAATTTATTTAATTTTTTTATTTTATTTACTTTTTTGTATTATTTATTTATTTTACGTTTTCTTAAATAATTTTTACTAATACTTTTTAGAATTTTTTTTTAAATTATCAAAATAATATATTTGGGTCTAAGCCCAGTATTGTCCATTAGTTGCCCAGTGGTCCACTAACTCTCACATTGTTTCTAATTCATAACATTATATGTTTGGTTGTTATATAAACACTTATTATGTTTATTCAACAAACGATGTGGGACTAAAAGTGTAGTAAATAAACACTATTTCTGAAGCAACACAATAGGTAGTCCTCTCACATTCTCCTTATAGAAACTTTCTTACCATCCAAACTTCATTTCAAATGGCTCACACCCGAACCACCACCAACTGATCATCATCAACAAACCATGAAAATTTGTAGTCTAAACAGGAAAAAATTTGCCATTTTAGAAGTTGGAAACAATCAATGGTTTACAGTGGAGTACCGAAACTGCAGCTCATGTGTTCATGTGGGCAAGTGATTTTTAGGTTCATTCAATTTTCAATAGATAGACAGGAATCCAAACCATTGAAAGACAAACTCAATTTGTTCAATCAAAAGTTTAAGGAAATGTATGGATAACAGGTAATAAAAACAAGATGTAGCAAGACAACATAACATGCATGCATATACAAGTAAGACTACCCCGACTCAGAAAAACGTTTTATTTCTATGGCTAGACATGTTTGGTTGTTCTATATTTCTATGGCTATTATGCATAAAAATACAACCACATCTTCCATGCATAATGGCATAAGACTCCCCCGACTCCCATGTTTTGTGACTGATTTGTTAAGCTTGTTTTTGAGCTTATTTCTTTTAGTTTGAACTTTCATGTTCATAACCTTTTCCTCAGCGCAGGAAGAAGCGGAAAAGTGATTCTCAAGTTCGGTTTGAGAGCTACTGCTATTGGAAACATCACTGCTTGTTTTTGAACTTTGCATGGGAGGATTGATTCACACTGGCTTAATAGGACTACAAACAAAGGAAGCCATAACAATAACAAAGGAAGCCATTCACTTCTCTCTCTCTCTCACACATTTGAACTTGATAATGATAGTTTTATTTCTTTCCTTTGCATTTTTGTTTGCAAAATGAAGAACACTTGAAAAATATTATTTCTTTCTATTGCATGTTAATAGTTGGAAATATGATATTATCATGCAATGCATCCATGGTGATTACAAGGATAAGAAAAAAAGAAGATATTACCAAGCAATGCATCCATGGCAGTTGCTGCATGAGTAGATGGATTTCAAAATAGTGAAGTAATATGGTGGTGCAATGTAAGAGAACAAAATAATGAAGCTTGCGTGTAAGAGAACAAAAACAGTGAAGTAATATGGCGCTGCACTGTTAGTTTTTTTAGATGATGTCCCACATCGTTTGGTATAACCATATAACTAGTGTTTATATACCAGTAAAACATATGGTCACATGAGTTGAAAGTAAGTGAATGTGGGGTGCTGGGTTGGTAGTTAAGCCTAAATGGGTTTAGGCTCAAATGTGACATTTTGATAATTTAAAAAAATAATTTCTAAAAAATATTAATAATTAAAATAATTTTAAAAAACGTAAAATATATATAATTATTACAAAAAAGTAAAAAATTAAAAAAATATTAAAGAAATCCACGTTGCTTTAAAAAAATTAATCAAAATAAAATAAAAATCCAGCTGGGATTGCCATGTCATTGGAAATTGGAATCTGGGCTGAAATAGTGTATTCAGAGGCTATAATGATGGAATCTAAATATTATGAGGGATTTTTTACAAAAAAAAACTTTACCAGAGGCTAAAAACAAATCTCGCTAACATTACAGGGGGTATTGTATATTTAACCCCTTATTTATACATATAATTTAGAAGATAAAAGTTGTTACACCTATAACTGTTTCACACACTTTCTAAACGACACTCTAAAGTTATTTACATATGTAATACTCCCCCTCAAGTGGGAAGATAAATATCTAACATTCCCCATTTATAAATAAGAGAATCATAAAGAATTCTAGGTGGGGCTTAGGTGTATGGATCTGCAAGCTGTACAGAGACTTGACATGGACAAGCTTCAAAAAAGGGATTGGACATGTTGCCGAATGAAATGGAAATCAAAGTCGACATGCTTCAATCGTTCATGACTTACAGGATTAAAAGCTAGCTGAATGGCAAATATATTGTCACAAAAAACCATAACAGATAGTAGGTTTACTTCAAAAGTTTGAAGAAACTGTTTGATCCACAGAAGCTCTGAAGCTATGGATGTTAAAGCACGATACTCCACTTCAGCTAAAGAACGAGCAACAATAGGTTGTTTCTTTGACCTACAAGATATTAAGGCATCTCTTATAAAGACGCGGAAACTAGTAGTGGATTTATGCGTAACCTTGCAACAACACCAATTTGCATCGACAATGGCAATAAGCTTAAGGGATGAGTCTGCAGGGAAAAAATTCCTTTCCCAGGAGTGCCTTTAAGACACTACAACATATAATAAACATCATCCAAGTGAGGTGTTCAAGGTTGATGCATAAAATGGCTCAATTTATTGACTACATAAGTGATATCAGGCCTGAAATTTCTTACGTACATTAGTTTTCCAATCATAATGTGATAGATGGAAACATAATTAAGTAATTCACCATTAATGGAATTTAAAGAGATATTAGAATCCATGATAACCAACCTAGTCTTGTATCTATCCAAAGAACCATCAGCTCCATATTTTACTTTGTAAATCCACCTACATCCAAATGCTTTATTTCCATATGGTAATGGTTCTAAAGACCAAGTATTGTTTGCTTCTTAGATAGCAATTTCTCCTGCCTTGGATTTTCTCCACTCAGGATGTGAGATTGCTTTATGGTAAAAATAGGGTTCATAAATGGTGGATATTTGACATATGAACTATTGATAGTAGGGTTGTAGCTTGTCATGAGATATGTGATTTTGGATAGGCTATTTAATAAGTCACTGATAGTCCTAAAGATAAGATGGGGGCCTAAGAGGTCTAATAGTTCGTCTAAGAGTAGGATTAGATGTTGTAGGTACAAATACAGGTTCGCAAACCACAAGTTAGGATGCTTTAAGTAAGATTGGTTCGGGAGATGAGTTATGAGGTTGAGGATCATGTACAAGATTATGATTCATATGCTTTGGTGAATCAGGTATAGGCCTAGGTAGCATTATTCCTGAAAAATGTTAGGTAAAAGGTTTGAGTGTGTGATTGAGTGAAAAGGAAAGATAGATTCCTTAAAAGTAACATCTCTAGATATCATAATTTTTTTAGTTTCGATGACCAACAACTTATAAGTTTTTACACCAGGTGTATAACCAAGCATAACACAAGGCATAACTCTTGGGGAGAATTTAGATCATTGTGTAGTGACCGTGGAAGCAAAACACAAACATCCAAATAATCTTAAAGAAGCAAAATCAGATAATTTACCATGAAGTAATTCATAAGGAGATTTGTTATTAAGTCCAAGAGATGGAGTTATATTTATGAGGTAAGTAGCAGTAATGTCAAAGTCTCCCCAAAAAGACAAGTGAATCTTTGACTGAAATAATACCCTAGCGACATTAAGTGGAGGTTGGTGCTTTCTCTCAAATACATAGTTTTTTTAGGTCTATAGATGGATACAAAAATTAATATTCTGCTCCTTCATTTTGTAAAATGGCAGTTAAAGTTCAATTCCCTGGCATTATCATTACGAATTACCTTAATAACTCTTCTAAACCAAGTTTTCACAAACTTATAGAAATGTTTAATCAACATAGGTGCTTCAGACTTATGTTTCATTATATGAATACATGTATATCTTGTGTTATCATCCATAATAGTCAAGAATTAATGGTTACTATAAATCTTATGTAGGTTTTTAAAATGGGCCCCACATATTACAAGGAATTATATCAAAAAGAAATGTAGCATGATTATTGTGAACTATAAAAGGTGAATGATGGAATTTTACCAATGGATAAACTGGACAAGGTATATTTTATGCACAATTGAAAGGAAACAAATTAGGAATGTTATTGTGTACAACCTTTAATATCTGATCAGACAAGTGTCCTATTAGTGCATGCGAAATGGAAAATGGAATTTGGCTAATAGAATTGTAAGTGGATATAACTAAAGTATTCTTATTAGAAATTAATCAATATTGTACATATTATTCTTTAAGGAAGTAAAGGTCATGAGTAAAGTGACGTTTGTGAATCATCTCCTTCTCCTGGTCTTTGGTCCTAAATCAAGAAGCCATTATTAGTAAGGAAAATTTACAAATGAGAATCTTTTAGTAAAGATCCAACAAATAAAAATTTGATCTTAAAATCAGGAATGAACAAAACATTGTGTAAGGACAATGTAGGTGTCAATGGCACTATGCCTATTGCAGAAATTGACACTCTAAAATTGTTAGGGAGGATAAAAATTTATTTAATAGTGATTTGTATGAGTTAAACATATGCGAGGAATATACTATGTGAGACGTGGCTACCGAGTCAACTATACAAATATATTTTTAAAGGAATTCCTCATGATGTGAGGAAGTAAATACCATACAACACTACCATCCTTCGTAGACGAGGATCCACGATTGGATTGACGCATCATTTATCCTTGATTGTAAGCAATTAGTTGCTAAAACTGTTTTGTAATCAAAGGTACATTGATGGCATGTTGTCAGTACAAGTCATTTAGCAAGAAAAATCGGATAAATCGGACTTAAAATAAGTAAGTTAGAAGAAAATGTGTGGGAAAAGCATGGAAAAGTTACAAAGGGTGAAGAAAAGAACTTAGTGAGAAAATTGGTGAAAAAAGGAACAAAAACACGCTGAAGCTACTAGAATTAACGCGACCGCGCTACTCTAGAATACGACCGTGTTTTGATCATCATTATTCAATGCGTCCATGTTTCTCCTTAGCGTGACCGCGTTGCTTCACTTTCCCGACACACTTTTTGTTGGATTTAAAAGAAACAATATGATGAGAAAAAGGGGTTGGATTTCCTAGAGAGAAAGTGATAGATTTGGACGATTTTCGAACTTTTAGAGGCCATTGGAGAGCTTTTTCTTCAGTGATTCTGCATGATCTTTGAGTCTACACTTATGGTATTGAATTGTTTCAACATGAGTAGCTAGATTCCTTTTAGACTAGGCACTTAGTAAGTAGTTATCTATGTCGGTGAATCATGGATAAGTTGATATGCTTATCAGTTGGTAAGACAATCATTCCTAGCCACATATTTTTTTTTTAAATATGGCCTTTTGATATTCAACAAAGCTACTAGAAAAAATGTTCTAGTCATTAACCATTTCCTTCAACAATATGATCGAAATTATGGTCAACACATTAGTCTAACTAAGTGTAAGTTCTATGGTTGACGCAGTTATGGATCTAAACTGAGGCACATTAAAAATATGCTTGGATTCACTGTGAGACAAACACCATTTAACTATCTTGGTGTTCTTATATTCAAAGGAAACCAGAGAACTATCATCATTTTCATATCCTAACAGATACATATAGTATTGACCAAGCTAGTTACTTTGAAGGATCACCTTCTTTTTATGATGGGTAGGTTCAATTGAAAGGTTATTTGCTCATCTTTATCTGAAGGAGGTTTTGGTCTAAGAGATATTAAAACAATAAACAAAGCTGGTTATTCATCTCTTTGTTGTTAACTATCAATAATCAATTGTCTTATATACTTATATGTAGATACTCCAGACACAAAAAACCAATCATGCATCATATTTCTTTTTCAATATGGTTCAACATTAAGCATTCATTTTTCTTTGTGGAGGAATATAATAGATGGCAAGTTAATAATGGAAGGAAATTGATTTATGGACTAACAATTGGCTGAGATACAAAATTAAAGAGTTACACTTAGTATTGCTAGTGGTTATTCAATTTATGCAAACTACTAAAGTTAATTCAATTATCTAAGATATCAATTGAAAAATTCCTCATGACTTATCCATTTCGGCTCCTCAAATTGTTGAAGACATTTTGAAGATTAACTTTTGATTTAATAATAATATTACCGATGAATTCATTTAGACACAACTTTCAAATGTTAACCTATCTTTTAAAGATACCTACTGTAACACCCGTATAATTTTAATTTTAATTTAATTTGAATATTAGATTAATAATAATTATTATTATTATTATGGATTTTATGAAAATAATGGAAAAATGATGGTTGATGGCATTTGGGCCATGTGTGAGATTAGTAAGAAGAGGGGGTGTGGTGTAGTAAAGCCCTTACTAATTTAATATTATTTTTCATAAAATAATTAGAATTGGGAAAGAAAGAACAGAACGTGAAAAGAAAAAAGTTGGAACACGAAGAACGTAGAAGAGGAACAAAGAGGAAGAGACCAGAGAGCAAGAATTTGGCTAAGGTAAGGGGGGACTCTTCCAATTATCATCTCTTATTGTGATTATAGATGATTGGTGCATGATAGCTATGTTGTTGATTCAATTTGATTTGTATGTCAGAGTTAGGTTTTTTTTAGTCCTAAGAATTGGTTTAGATTTTGGAGTTTTGATGTATGAATTGATGTAGGATGATAGATTAATCCGTATGAATGAATTCTATGAATAATAGAGTGAAAATTGGACTGTTTTAGAATCAAAATCGTGGACTGGTATGAGTAAGAACGAGTGGGTTTTGGACTGTTACGAAGTTGCAGGTTCTGGACATTTTTCTGGTGTTTCACGTATGAAACAGTGCCATACGCGTATGGGATGAGGTCATACGCGTATGAGGGACATTCCCCAAGGGCTATACGCGTATGATACGCAGCTGCCCTGTCCCAAAGTACCTTGTGCTGGTGATTTGCGTATGAAGAGCGTATGAGGATGCTCATACGCGTATGGAAAATTTTAAAGAGGAAATTGAATCTGGTGATACGCGTATGGCAAGGCTGATACGCGTACCAGGTTGCTTCTAGGCAAAATCTGGTTATTGTGATACGCGTATGGACGCGTATGGGCTATGGGTGATACACGTATGGACTTGATGATACGCGTATGGTTTCTGTATGTGAAATTTCTGTTTTGTGATTTTTCGGGAAAGTTCAATGATGTGTAACTTTCAATCTGTAGGCCTGTTTTGTATGCTGTTTGAGACTGTGTAAGCCTTGTGATGTGATTCTGTGGTTTACTCATGATTGATTGTATTGAATGATGTTAATATATATATGAACATGCTTAGTAATGATGATGATGATGATGATGATGATGATGAAATGAGTATAGATGATGTTACTCATAGAGTGGAGATGATGAAAGTATGTTATATATATGTTTGCATGCATTCATAAGCATTGAAGAGGACTGAATCCTAGATGATGAGAGGATTCAGTGAATGGCAGAATTCCCACTGTGTGGAATTTGTGCTGGCAGGGCCGTATCTGGATGATGATAGATCGGTAGGTGGGTGATTCCCATTGATGATGAGTGGTACCACATGCATAGAGTCAGTTGCATTCATTTGCATGGATTTGATAACATGACTATATGTATACTCTTATATTGTTGTGATGATATGTGTATGTATGTTGATGGACGATCTGGATATAGATGAGTTGGGTGGATAATATAACTGTTAATGTACTGTTATTTATAATGCAATAATATTTGTTATTTGCGAATGAGACTCACCCTTACACTATATTTTTCAGATTGAGGATAGCGGCTTCGACTCGGTGAGGATTAGCTCATGAGTCAATGTGTCGGTTAGCGTCGGGTCATGCTCTGATAAGTGTAACACTGGGGAACTCTATTTTTAGTTTATGACATTAACTCTATTTTATTTATCTTATTTGAGGATTAAAGCATGGATGATGTAATGCTAGTTTGATAACATATTCCGCTGTGTAAACATGAGATAGTTGATTTATGAGTTATGTTAGTATGTTTCTTCAGTGAATGCATGACTTGTGACCGATGTGGTTTATTTTTATTTATTAATTGTGACGCCCTTGTGCATGTTACTCTGATTTAATTTGATTAGTCGCCGCGGGGTTTAGAAGGGTGTTACAATAGTGGTATCAGAGCATAGTCGGTCGTTGTGACCAGAGTCTTAGCGTCAGTCTTTCTGTGTATGCGACTAATACGAGTTATTTGTCGATACTTTTGTTTCTGACTGGATTGTTTGTGATTAAGCAGAGCAATGGCTGGAAGAGGTGGAAGAAATGATGATGCTATTGCTGAAGCTCTGGGCATGATTGCTGGTGTGCTTGGAGGGGGAGCTGTAGGAGCAGGGATTGGTGCTGATAGGCAGTTGGGGAATTTTCAGAGGAACAATCCTCCATTGTTCAAGGGCACGCATGATCCTGAGGGTGCTCAGAAATGGCTCAAAGAGATCGAGAGGATTTTCAGAGTCATTGATTGTGCTGAGAACCTCAAGGTGAGGTATGGCACTCACATGTTATCTGAAGAGGCTGATGACTGGTGGTTAGCAACCAGAGCTGAACTGGATGCTGATGGTGTAGAAGTTACTTGGGCTATATTCAAGAGGGAATTTCTGAGGAGGTATTTTCCTGAGGATGTCAGGGGCAGAAAAGAGATTGAATTTCTGGAGCTGGTCCAAGGTAACATGACGGTACCAGAGTATGCTGCAAAGTTTGTGGAGCTGGCAAAGTATTATGTACACTACAACAATGATGAAGCCAGTGAGTTCTCAAAATGTGTCAAGTTTGAGAATGGTCTTCGTGATGAGATCAAGCAGGGTATTAGGTACCAGAGGATTCGGAGGTTTGTTGACTTAGTGGATTGTAGCAGGATTTTTGAGGAGGATAATATCAAGCTGAAGTCATCTCACTCTCGCGAGTTAGTTGACAGAAAAGGGAAGAAGCCTATGGATAGAGGTAAACCATATGGTAGAGGTAAGTCTGCTGATTGGAAGAAACCCAGTGGGGGAGATTCTAGTGCTCGTATCAGATGTTACAATTGTGGTGAGGTGGGACATCGTCGGAACGAGTGTAAGAATGATCAGAAGAAATGTTACAAGTGTGACCAGGTGGGTCATATTGCTGCTGATTGTAAGAGGAAGAGTGTGACTTGTTACAACTGTGGTGAAGAGGGTCACATTAGTCCAAATTGTACCAAGCCAAAGAAGAACCAATCGGGAGGAAAGGTTTTTGCTTTGACCGGGTTAGAGACTACTCCAGAAGACAGATTGATTAAAGGTACGTGTTTCATTCATGGCACACCTTTAGTTGCAATTATTGATACTGGAGCAACTCATTCTTTTATTTCTTTGGATTGTGCTATGAGGTTGAATCTTGAGATATCTGATATAAATGGAAGTATGGTTATTGACACTCCTGCGTCGGGTTCAGTAACTACTTCGTCTGCATGCTTGAATTGTCCGGTTGACATTTTTGGCAGAGAATTCGGGATGGACTTAGTGTGCCTTCCGTTGAAACAACTCGATGTAATCCTGGGAATGAACTGGTTGGAGTTCAACCGTGTTCATATCAACTGTTTTGCGAAGACGGTAATTTTTCCTGAAGAGGTTAGTACTGATAATCTGGAAATGACAGCTAGACAGGTGAATGAAGCTATCGAGGATGGTGCAACAATGTTTATGTTGTTCGCATTGATGAATGTGAAAGAAAAAGTGGCGAGTAGCGAATTACCTGTGGTGTGTGAATTTCCAGAAGTTTTTCCAGAAGATGTGAATGAATTACCACCGGAAAGAGAAGTAGAGTTTTCTATTGATTTAATTCCGGGAACTAGTCCAGTGTCGATGGCACCGTATCATATGTCGCCGTCTGAGTTGGCCGATTTGAAGAAGCAGTTAGAAGAATTGCTGGAGAAGAAATTCATTCGTCCTAGTGTATCTCCGTGGGGTGCGCCTGTGTTACTAGTGAAGAAGAAAGAGGGTTAAATGAAAGGTTACTATCAAGAATCGGTATCCTTTGTCGAGGATTGATGATTTGATAGATCAGTTGGTTGGAGCGCGTGTGTTTAGCAAAATTGATATGAGGTCTGGGTATCATCAGATACGTGTGAAAGACGACGATATTCAGAAGACTGCTTTTAGAACAAGGTATGGACATTATGAGTATTCTGTAATGCCGTTTGGAGTTACTAATGCACCTGGTGTTTTTATGGAGTATATGAACAGGATCTTTCATCCTTATCTCGATAGTTCGTGGTGGTGTTTATAGATGACATCCTAATATTTTCTAAGGATGAGGAAGAACATGCTGAACATCTCAGAACGGTATTGGAACTGTTAAAAGAGAAGCAACCTTTTGCCAAACTGTCGAAGTGTGAATTCTGGTTAGGGGAAGTCATTTTTCTTGGGCATGTGATTTCTAAGAATGGTATTGTTGTTGATCCTACAAAGATAGAAGCTGTATCTCAGTGGGAAGCTCCAAAGTCAGTGTCAGAGATTCGTAGCTTTCTTGGTCTTGCAGGCTACTACAGAAAGTTTATTGAAGGATTTTCAAAGTTAGCTTTGCCGTTAACTAAACTAACCAGGAAGGGACAAGCTTTTATTTGGGATGCAAAGTGTGAAGAAGGATTCCAAGAGCTGAAGAAGAGGTTGACTAATGCTCCTATCTTGATTTTCCCGAATCCGACAGAATCATTTGTGGTTTATTATGATGCATCACTGATGGGTTTAGGTGGCGTATTGATGCAAAATCAACAAGTAGTCGCTTATGCGTCGAGACAACTCAAAGTACATGAAAGGAATTATCCGACTCATGATTTGGAGTTGGCAGCTGTAGTTTTTGTTTTGAAGTTGTGGAGGCACTATTTGTATGGTTCGAGATTTGAAGTATTCAGTGATCATAAGAGCCTAAAGTATCTCTTTGATCAGAAAGAGTTGAATATGAGACAGAGAAGGTGGTTAGAATTTCTGAAAGATTATGATTTTGGTTTGAATTACCATCCGGGTAAGGCAAATGTTGTTGCTGATGCATTGAGTAGGAAGACCTTGCATATGTCTATGCTAATGGTGAAGGAAATGGATTTGATTGAACAATTCAGAGACTTGAGTTTGGTGTGTGAAGGTACTCCTACTAGTGTCAAATTGGGTATGCTGAAGCTGACTAGCGGTATTCTTGAAGAGATCAGAGAGGGTCAGAAAGCTAATGTTGAATTGATCGATAAGTTGACTTTGATTAATCAAGGCAAGAGTGGTGAATTCAGAATTGACGAGAATAGTATACTGAGGTTTGGTGACCGAGTTTGTGTTCCTGATGTTGCTGAACTACGAAAACATATTTTGGAAGAAGGACACCGTAGTGGGTTGAGTATTCATCCTGGTGCTACCAAGATGTATCATGATTTGAAAAAGTTGTTTTGGTGGCCTGGAATGAAGAAAGAAATTGCTGAGTTTGTGTACTCTTGTTTGACGTGCCAGAAGTAAAAAATTGAGCATCAGAAGCCATCTGGGTTTATGCAACCGATGTTTATTCCTGAGTGGAAGTGGGATAGCATATCGATGGATTTTGTTTCGGGTTTGCCGAGAACTGTCAGAAATTGTGAAGCTATCTGGGTCGTGGTGGACAGGTTGACGAAGTCTGCACATTTTATACCAGTGAGAATGGATTATCCGATGGAGAAGCTAGCTCAGTTGTATATTGAGAAGATAGTTAGTCTACATGGTATTCCTTCAAGTATCGTGTCAGACAGAGATCCGAGGTTTACGTCTAAGTTCTGGGAAGGTTTGCAGAAAGCTTTGGGTACTAAGCTGAGACTAAGTTCTGCTTATCATCCGCAGACTGATGGACAGACTGAGAGGACGATTCAGTCGTTAGAGGATTTGTTGCGTGCTTGTGTGTTAGAAAAAGGAGGTACTTGGGATAGTTATCTGCCTTTGATTGAGTTTACCTACAACAACAGTTATCATTCGAGTATCGGTATGGCTCCGTTTGAGGCTTTGTATGGTAAGAGGTGTAGGATACCGTTGTGTTGGTACGAATCTGGTGAGAGTGTTGTGATTGGTCCGGAAATTGTACAAGAGACCACAGAGAAGATTAAGATGATTCAAGAGAAGATGAAAGCTTCTCAGAGTCGTCAGAAGAGTTATCATGACAAGAGGAGGAAAACACTTGAGTTTCAAGAGGGAGACCATGTGTTTATAAGAGTTACTCCTATGACAGGTATTGGTCGGGCATTGAAGTCAAAGAAGTTGACTCCACGTTTTATTGGACCATTCCAAATTTCTGAAAGAGTGGGAGAAGTGGCATATCGTGTCGCTTTACTGCTGATGCTTGCAAACTTGCATGATGTGTTTCATGTGTCTCAGTTGAGGAAATACATTTTGGATCCGTCCCATGTGATCCAAGTAGACGATGTACAGGTAAAAGACAACTTAGCGGTTGAGGCATTGCCTATGAGGATTGAGGATCGAAGGCTGAAGCAATTGCGTGGTAAGGAAATAGCTTTAGTCAGAGTAGCTTGGGGAGGACCGGCTGAAGGAAATGTTACCTGGGAGCTAGAGAGCCAGATGAAGGATTCTTATCCAGAGCTCTTTACCTAAGGTATGTTTTCAAGGACGAAAACTCTTTTAGTGGGGGAGAGTTGAAACACCCGTATAATTTTAATTTAAATTTAATTTGAATATTAGATTAATAATTATTATTATTATGGATTTTATGAAAATAATGGAAAAATGATGGTTGATGGCATTTGGGCCATGTGTGAGATTAGTAAGAAGAAGGGGTGCGGTGTAGTAAAGCCCTTACTAATTTAATATTATTTTTCATAAAATAATTAGAATTGGGAAAGAAAGAACAGAACGTGAAAAGAGAAAAGTTGGAACACGAAGAACGTAGAAGAGGAACAAAGAGGAAGAGACCAAAGAGCAAGAATTTGGCTAAGGTAAGGGGGGACTCTTCCAATTATCATCTCTTATTGTGATTATAGATGATTGGTGCATGATAGCTGTGTTGTTGATTCAATTTGATTTGTATGTCAGAGTTAGGTTTTTTTTGAGTCCTAATAATTGGTTTAGATTTTGGAGTTTTGATGTATGAATTGATGTAGGATGATAGATTAATCCGTATGAATGAATTCTATGAATAATAGAGTGAAAATTGGACTGTTTTAGACTCAAAATCATGGACTAGTATGAGTAAGAACGAGTGGGTTTTGGACTGTTACGAAGTTGCAGGTTCTGGACATTTTTCTGGTGTTTCACATATGAAACAGTGCCATACGCGTATGGGATGAGGTCATACGCGTATGAGGGACATTCCCCAAGGGCTATACGCGTATGATACGCAGCTGCCCTGTCCCAAAGTACCTTGTGCTGGTGATTTGCGTATGAGGAGCGTATGAGGATGCTCATACGCGTATGGAAAATTTTAAAGAGGAAATTGAATCTGGTGATACGCGTATGGCAAGGCTGATACGCGTACGAGGTTGCTTCTAGGCAAAATCTGGTTCTGGTGATACGCGTATGGACGTATATGGGCTATGGGTGATACGCGTATGGACTTGATGATATGCGTATGGTTTCTGTATGTGAAATTTCTGTTTTGTGATTTTTCGGGAAAGTTCAATGATGTGTAACTTTCGATCTGTAGGCCTGTTTTGTATGCTGTTTGAGACTGTGTAAGCCTTGTGATGTGATTCTGTGGTTTACTGATGATTGATTGTATTGAATGATGTTAATGTATATATGAACATGCTTAGTAATGATGATGATGATGATGATGATGACGATGATGATGATGAAATGAGTATAGATGATGCTACTCATAGAGTGGAGATGATGAAAGTATGTTATATATATGTTTGCATGCATTCATAAGCATTAAAGAGGACTGAATCCTAGATGATTAGAGGATTCAGTGAATGGCAGAATTCCCACTGTGTGGAATTTGTGCTGGCAGGGTCGTATCTGGATGATGATAGATTGGTCGGTGGGTGATTCCCATTGATGATGATTGGTACCACATGCATAGAGTCAGTTGCATTCATTTGCATGGATTTGATAACATGACTATATGTATACTCTTATATTGTTGTGATGATATGTGTATGTATGTTGATGGACGATCTGGATATAGATGAGTTGGATGGATAATATAACTGTTAATGTACTGTTATTTATAATGCAATAATATTTGTTATTTGCGAATGAGACTCACCCTTACACTATATTTTTCAGATTGAGGATAGCGGCTTCGACTCGGTGAGGATTAGCTCATGAGTCAATGTGTCGGTTAGTGTCGGGTCATGCTCTGATAGGTGTAACACTGGGGAACGCTGTTTTTAGTTTATGACATTAACTCTATTTTATTTATCTTATTTGAGGATTAAAGCATGGATGATGTAATGCTAGTTTGATAACATATTCCGCTGTGTAAACATGAGATAGTTGATTTATGAGTTATGTTAGTATGTTTCTTCAGTGAATGCATGACTTGTGACCGATGTGGTTTATTTTTATTTATTAATTGTGACGCCCTTGTGCATGTTACTCTGATTTAATTTGATTAATCGCCACGGGGTTTAGAAGGGTGTTACACCTACAACTGTATCAAAAGGGATCACATAGAGCTTTCTTGGAAAAAATTCAATTAGCTTCCCTACATACCTCCCGATAAGTCACTAGTAACTTGAAAGCTAATGATTAATGTTATTGCAACAGAAGACAACTTGATTCCAAGGGGAATGCATATGGTTTCTATTGTACCTCAATTTTTGACCCTGAGATCCCACCTTATTTTCCAAATAGTGATATCATCATTATCATCATCTATAATCATTCATGCATCATTTGCTAACCTAAAAAAATATACAAAAATATTGTTGTTTGCTTGTTGCTTGTTTCATAAGATAGGTGATTGATCAAGAAGTTCAAGCAATTAGGGTTTTGAGGCTCACAAAGGAGCTCAAGCATTCTTATATGCTCAAGTGATTCCCATCATCAATATCTAAGCCCAAGTGTGGTTCAAATCAAGATCAACAACTTTCAATTTCATCAAGTCCGCAATTAGGGTTTTTGACCTAATTCATATGGGAAGTTGACTTTTGGTCAAAGCATGGTTCCATGGCTCAAATCATGATTCAAGGATCTCCAATGCCTCATCATAATCCACTCACATCATTCATTTGGTTGGAAGAGCCTGATTCAGTTGATACTTACAAGAATACAATCCATCTGGAAAAAGTCAACTATTCAATATCACCTTTGACTTTTGATAAATTTGGTCAACCATGTACTTTTGAAAAACAAAATCATGAATATATGATTATTAAAGTCATTTAATCAAGAAAAATAAAAAAATCAATCAAGAATAAAAAAGTCAACAATTAGGGTTTTGACTTTTTAATGAAGAAATGCATGTTTTTTACTCAACTTTGAAGGGCCATAATTTTCTCATCCCTTGGCCAATTTTTTTGCTCTAAAGCCTTAATTGAAGAAAAAGTCAAGATCTATAACTTTGTCAGTCTGAACTATTTCTCCAAAGATGAATGGTTTGTAAGTTATGAAGCTTCAAAGTTGTCACATTTTTCAACACTTAGAAAATTTCATGAAAATGTAGCATTGATCTTTAAAAGTAAGCAACTTTGAGGCCATTTTCCATCAAGATTCCTTGAGAATTTGAGAGAACTCCAAACACCAAAATTATAGAGGATGTCTGGGGCTTTCCAAAAAGTACTAGAACTCCTCCATAGAATTTGTGAGCTATGAGATATGAATTTATGAAGATGGCACCATGAAGTTGTTTTATCCATGATCAACCAAGTTGCAACCTTGAACAAAATCTGCATAATCTTGCTTTGAAGATCACATAACTTGTAAATATCCCCATAATCAGAAGTTTACACAAAGATTTGATGCATTGCCCAAGTATTTTGATCATTAACCAAATAATTATTCTACTTATGGCATAAAGATATGACTTCCATTCTTGTAAAGTGGCTTTAATCACTAACAACTCTTGCTTGGAGCCACTACATTGTTTGTTCTGCACCAAAAGCAAACCAAAGCCAAAAAGCTGATAGAACAAGATTTGTTCTGATCAATATTCTTAGTTTTGATGATAACAATGTATATGAATTTTGTATGAGATAATGTGGTACTCTAATACTATGCAATTTCCATTTCATGAATTATATAAAGAGTATGCACAAAATCAGCGCAAGAAGCATTGACTCAAAAGGTTCAGCATGCAACATCAGAACATAGTCTGGCAAGACATCAGAAGATGGTCAAGAAGAATTAGAACATGGTCTATGGAAGCATCAGAAGGACTTGAGATCAGAAGCAGAAGCACTGAAGTTCTCATGGTATCACGCTCAGAAGCACTTCAAGGTCAGAAGACAAGAAGATGCTCTGCACCAAGCTGTTTGACTCTGATGATATTCAAACGTTGTTCACACAAACATCAGATCAGAAGCAAGTACTAGCTGGCAGGCTATGCTGACTGACAAAAGGAACGTTGAAAGCTATTAAAGGCAAAGTCAGTAGACACAGCGAAAGCAAGGCTCGAGGTAGTTGACAAAAGAGTGAAACATTAAATGCAATGCTGTACGGAATATGCAAAGCATTAAATGCTCCCAACGGTCATCTTCTCATACGCCTATAAATATGAAGTTCTGATGAGAAGCTATGTTACGAACCACGAACTACGATACAACACTTGCGCAAATATACAGAAACACTGTCAAATTCAAAGAGCTCTCAAACTTCATCATCAACCTCACGACATTGTTGTTGTAATACTTTAGTGAGATTAAGCTTAAACTTAAGAGAAAATCACAGTTGTGATAATAGCTTTATAAGAAGCATTGTAACTCTTAAAAGAATTTATTTACATTAAGTTGTAAGAACTAGAGTGATCAGGTTGTTGATCAGAATACTCTAGAAAGTCTTAGAGGGTATCTAAGCAGATTGTTCCTAGAGTGATCAGGTTGTGATCAGTATACTCTAGGAGACTTAGAAGTTGTCTAAGTGGAAAACCATTGTAATCTTGTGTGATTAGTGGATTAAATTCTCAGGTGAGGTAAATCACTCCAAGGGGGTGGACTGGAGTAGTTTAGTTAACAACAAACGAGGATAAAAATCATTGTGCAAACAGTTTTTATCTTACAAGTTTTAAAGCTACACTTATTCAACCCCCCCCCCCTTTCTAAAGCAATTTGAGAATTTTGCAGATATAGATATTGATATATCAGAAGCTGAAGAACCAAGAAGCAAAGTTTCAGAAGCTGAAAATCTTAGAAGCAAAGGATCAGAAGATCAAGTTGTTGCATCTTTAGAGAATCTCAGAATTTCTGAAGAGCCAATAGTCAGAAGATCTTCTAGACTCACCTCAGCTCACTCAGAAGATGTGATCCTTGGAAAGAAAGATGATCCTATCAGAACTAGATTATTTCTAAAGAATGGTAGTCAGAATCAGTGACCAGAATCAGAAGATGAAAAGCTCTACTCATCATCAGAAGCAAATGTCATCAAGTGTTTTTGATGGTGAACACGTGTCTACACGAATGGTAAAAGCGTGAGTGAATCTGATGGGACGCCGCCCTAGGTAACTGTGTAAATCATTTCAATTACTACGTTCTCTCACCTAACGTCACTCATCATTAATGCAGTTCATTTCATTTGATTCTGTAACTGTTCATTCTCATAATTTTATTGCATTCTTTTTCAAATCCGTCTCTATAAATACATTTCAAATCATAACGTTTATCTTTTTCGCTCCCATTCTCTCTCTCTCCTTGTGCATGCATTTTTGTAACCTCTTTGCCCTTTTCTCTAACCCTAAGCGCAAACCCAGAATTTGTTCTTGCAATCTCAGTACTATTTCAATGGCTGCCTCATCATCTCTCAACGTCGGTTCATCTGCTCCTCTCCATCTTCAAGAAGAAGATCAGGAACTTGTTCCAGTTATCTCCTGCTCCATTCCCAAAAAGGAGTTAGAAGTTATCTGTGAACTTATGGTAGACTTTGACAGTCTTGAAGAACATGGGTATCATCTTAAAGAAGATATCATCTTTCAAGGATGGACCTCTTTATTTGCTGAGATCTGTGGACCGGTTTACCCAGATCTTGTAAAGGAATTTTGGGTGCATGCTGTTGTTGCCCCTAAATCTATTCTGTCCTTTATCCATGGGAAGTTTGTGGTTGTCACTGAAAACATCCTAAGAATGATGTTTGATCTAAGAAACCCTGAGGGTGCTCATGAAATTGATCAAAGGGCTGATTGGGAAGAGGTTTTGACTACTCTTTATACAGACGTTGTAATACGGTGAACTGACTTTTTTTATCAAAATGTCGCGGTTAAGCAAGAGTCGCCACCGACTTTTATTTTATCCAAACAAGTTAGAAAGGCTGAAAGAAACAGGAAAAACCTTTTAAATAAAATAGGGTTCGGGGGGTAATTATGCAAAGGGAAGGTGTAAGGCACCCTTTGCATCCATGGTTTTCCATGGGCTCTTAATTGCTTTGCTCTTTATTTTCAGAAATGTAGAAGAAAAAGAATAGGGACTTTAGCTCGTAAATGAGTGTAGCCCTTTTGAAGGATTATGAGAAAGAATATAAAAAGTTTAGAGCAAGGCAAAGCAATTAGGGGCAATTACCTTAAACTTAGATGATAGGTTTCTTTTAGCCTTTCAGGGTGAAAGGGTCTATCCTTGCCATGAGAGGGCAGGAAGCCTTTCGTTTGGAGGTTGAAGGGTCATCGCGTTATCATTCGCCACAAGACTGACCCATGCCATAGAGAGGCAGGTAGTCTAAGGGAAGGATCAGAATAGCCTTTTTCGTAGGCAGCCAGAGGATACCTCAACCTTTTCCGTAGGCAACTTCCGAGGGTCGAGGTCATATTAGCATATCAAAGGCAGCATCATTAGGGACTTATGACCTTTATTTGTATCCAGCATGGCTGAGGTATCCTCGTATTCGAGGGACATGGCTATTCTGCAAAGAACACAAGGCAACAGGCAACAAGGCAACAGGCAACAAGGCAACAAAGAGGTTACCCCAAAAGTGTGCGTGTGTGCACCAATCATGTGATTATATTCAGAAAATTATCTTATAATTAATTATCTAAATTCATTAGAGGCTTGCACTCCCTAGGATTACTAACCACGCAGTTTAATATAAACAGTAATAATGGGGAAGGGAAATTGAAACCAGCGGAGGAGAGGGAAATTGAAACCAGCGGGATAATAGGTTTGACATAAATAATAATTTAGAGCAAAGTTTTAGGGTTACCGATATTCGAAGCTTTGACAATTGGCAAACCCTGAAAATTGGAAAAGGAAAAATAGACAGAAAAGGGGTGAGTGCATTATCAATTCAATGACAAATAAAGTTAACCCTAATCTGATAAAAATGGCAAAAGGAAATTAAAAGTAAAATACGAAATAGGACTTAACTTTTTTATTTGATCTGATATGGTTAGCAGTCGGAGGTAGCCTCGAAGCATTGACTCTGATCATCTGAGAATTAACAGCGAAATAGTAGGAAGTGAGTGTATGGACAGTTCTTTTAAATAAAAGACAAACCCTAAAATAAGTAAAAATTTAAATAAGGTTTAGATCAGGACTTAGCTGCTTTGTAATGGGCGTGGCGCGTAGTCGAAAGGCATCTGAGAAGTTAACCCTGAAAAGGACATAGAAAAATAATATTTTTAGTGTATGGCTAATTCTCGTAACCCTGATTCGGGCGTAAATTGAATAAAGCACAAAAATCGATTTAATTAATTATTGGTTTTGCAACCTAATTAATTAAATCGAATGAAAGAAAATATAATCAAGCAAAAAAACATTTTTTTTATGATTTTTATGAATGAAAAAAGATAAATAGGAATCATTAAAGATATATAAATAAATAATCTATTTAAAATAAATAAATAAAATATATTAAGAAAATAAAATAAATAAAAGTTTTTTTTTAGAAAATAAATAGTTTTTATGAGTGAAAAACAAATAAACAAATAAAAAAAACAAATCAATAAAATATATAAATATATATAAAAAAATTTTAAAAAAAACTTAGCTACTGATTCTGTGTGGCTGGAGTCAGAAGGTACATGGTGTAGATGCAGTATCTTGGGCGTTGGATCTTGCTTTATTGAGGATCTGAAGGGCTGGAGACGAGGGTGCATCGTATGCCTTCTGGGGGTACACGCATAGAATCAAGAACTTGTTAATTCATAAAATTATACGCAGGAGCGGGGAGTCGAACCCGCGCATGGATAGTCACCAGCCCTTCCCCTTTGCCACTTGTGCTGAATCGCTATGTTGTCATTAAGCCGCGCGCAGTAGATCATATATAAAACAAATAACCAGAAATCAAATTAAAACAAAGAAGCGCCCAGCTTCTTCTTCACGAAGAGATCCAAATTCATGGCCACGCTTTTGCAGTCGCAGGGTCAACCATAACCGCATCTCCTACACTCAAAACTCACACAATATGCAACATGAATCACAAATAACAACACAAATCAAACCGAAAACAACATCTAAGCGTGAGGATGCCCTTGATTCGGCCTAACTTTTCCTATTTCCAGAATCCCCAAATCGGAGCTTAACAAACCTAACAATGGCACTTGCTTCATTCTGCATCTAAAATTCAATTAAATCATACAGAAACACAATATGCATCAACGTGAATAAGAATATATGATCAAATGGTGTTTATAATGTTTGTACGAATGCAATCAAAATATTTCAAGTTTTGACCAAACCGTGGGTTCGTGGATGCCGATTTCAGATGTCTTGGGCTTCAATTTTGATTAGGAAACGATCAACAATACTTCATGAAAACGTTTGAATCCTCAGAAGCCTCCAAACCTCCTTCACTCTTCACACCCGAATTCCAAGTTTCTTGGATTTTTTGGTTCGATACAGTGCCGCAAATCCTTCTTCTTCCTTTGTTTTCTGCACACACAAAAGAAACACAAAAGAAAGATAGGACTTTATGCAAAGTATATTGGTGTGGTGATGGGAAAGTAAGATTAATATGGTTTGAGATTGGTTAAGATTGGTGTTGTAATGGTTTATGGTGTTGAAGAAATTTTGTTCTTGAAAATTAGTGTCTGGTTTATGAAAAGTTTGAATAGTAAATGATTTGGGAAGTATGTGTTTTATGTAATGGAAACATGAGTGTGGTTTGAAGATGTTAAAGGTGAGTTTTTAGTGACAAAAAATTGGTAAGAATTGTGTGTATACGTGAGGAGGTTTTGTGGAATGGGCAATTGTTAGATGTTGGGGAAGAGTTAGGAAATTTTTTTGTACGTGAATGGAGAGAGTGGAAGAGTATAAGGGTTTCTTGTTAGTCCAATAGGTTAGAAATTTTTGGTTTATATAGGAAAAATATTAGGTTAGAATGATTAAAAGAGAACAAAATCAATAATCAATTAAAATAATAAAAATCCAAAATCAAATATTGTTTGATTGAAGTTTATAATTATTTTAACCAATTATATAAATTCTCTCCTAAAATAGAGATTACCATCTAAAAAAGAAAAGGAGAACAAAATCTTTTTTTTTTATTTTATGATTTTTTTGGATATTTTTGTGAATAAAATGTGAATAAAAGTAAAAAAAATATTTTTTAATAAATAATAAATAATATAAACGAAAATAATATTTAAATATTAAAAAACAATTTTTTTTGTGAATTTTTGAATAAATGTGAATAAAGTTAGAAGTAAAATTAAAAACTTATAAAAGGGAAGAAATGTTAGAAGTGGGATTCGAACTCGGGACCTCTCGCTTTTGCACCTTTTACCCGCAAATTCTTACCAACTGTGCTATGTCACTTAATCGAAATAAAATGACATTTGCGATTATATGAGGGCAAATTTTGAGGTATGACAGCTGCCCCTGTTCAATCTTCTTAAACCTGAAGATGTGGAGTGGTTTGTATGCCAGTCGGAATCTGAAGGTGGAAGATGATTGAACACTAGAATACCAAGAAATTTGCCTCTGTCGGAGATGGGCTTGAAGATGCCATCGGGCTTGATAGAATTGAAAACCAGAATACGTCGTACGTTAGACCATTTCTGAAGAATGGATTGAGTCGTGTGTTAGACTGAATTTAGTTTGCATCAGCAGGTGTTGTCTGGAAAGCCATATGTTAGGCTGGAGAATATGTCGTACGTTAGACTGAACCTAATTTGCATCCTTAGATGTCTGGAAGACCGTGCGTTAGGTCGAAGAATAAGTTATGCGTTAGACTAATCTCAATTGCATCCTCAGATGTCTGGAAAACCGTGCGTTAGGTTGAAGCATAAGTCGTGCGTTAGATTACTCTGATTTGCATCCTTAGATGTCTGGAAAACCGTGCGTTAGGTTAAAGAATGAATCGTGCGTTAGACTGAATCTAATTTGCATCCGTAGATGTCTGGAAAACCGTACGTTAGGCTGAAGGATGGGTCGTACGTTCGACCGGATCCTTTGTATTGAGAAGTGTTTGTTGGAGATTGATCATGTCAGCACCGTTCGTAGTAACTAAATTAGATCTTGAAAATATGATCGTGTCTACACCGTTCGTAGTAATAGAATTAGATCTTTGAATATTGATCGTGTCAGCACCGTTCGTAGTAACTGAATTAGATCTTTGAAGGATGATCGTGTCTACACCGTTCGTGATGATAGAATTAGATCCTTGTAGGTTTATCGTGTCAGCATCGTTTGTAGTAACTGAATTAGATATTGGAAGGATGATCGTGTCTACACCGTTCGTGATGATAGAATTAGATCTTTGAGAGTTGACCGTGTCAGCACCATTCGTAGTAACTGAATTAGATCTTAGAAAGACGATCGTATTTACACCGTTCGTGATGATAGAATTAGATCTCTAAAGGTTGATTGTTTTAGGAACCGTCGGAGGTATCGACTTAAATCTGTAGGTAGATTGTTTAAGGAACCGTCCGAGGTATCGACTTAAATTTGTAGGTAGATTGTTTAAGGAACCGTCCGAGGTATCGACTTAAATTTGAGGGTAGATCATTAAGGAACCGTCCAAGGTATCGACTTAAATCCAAAGGTAGATTATTAAGGAACCGTCCAAGGTATCGACTTAGATCCGAAGGTAGATCATTAAGGAACCGTCCAAGATATCGACTTAGATCCGAAGGTAGATCATTAAGGAACCGTCCAAGGTATCGACTTAGATCCGAAGGTAGATCATTAAGGAACCGTTCAAGGTATCGACTTAGATCTGAAAGGTTTTGAAGTTGTTTATTTGACTGCAGCAGTCAGTAACCTGAAAAAGGCAAGGTTAGTTTTTTTTTATGCCATGTCATGATGCATGTAATGCGTTTATGTGACGGGATTCTCAAAATAAATGAGAACCTTGCATGTTATGTACGCATTTGTCGCGATGCATTATGTATTATGTATGAACATGTATGCAATTGTATGAATATGTTTATGATTTATGACGTATGACTATGATTTATGCTATTTGACACATCTTGATTGAGAAGGTGGATCTCCATGTCATTGTAATTTTGATGTTTGATCTTATCTTAAAGATGCTCAGCTGGGGATTTATGATTTCTGCTTGGGGACAATCAGTAACTTGATGTACCCTGATTGGGGATTAGAGATATTAATACACCATGTTGGAGAAGAGCAAAGTGTTGGAGAACCGGCAGTGTTGAAGATGTAAACTCTGTTGGGGAGATATGTCTTTGTTGGTCGAGTATGTTTGAAGATATCTTCTTGAGGATTGCTCTGTGGGGATATGATCTTGTGAAATCGGAGTTGTGGGAAGGCATGGATGCCTTGAACATTGCCCCCAATATTATAGTAACTACCATTTCCTGGATTTGATTCGGACACACCACTGAGTATTGATCAAGATGTCAAACTGGACTTTCATGGATTTGCCCCTGCTAGTAGGAACTTTTGGAAAGATTCGCCTCGCGAGGACTTTAAGAGATGTGCACTATGGGCGACATGCCCCTAGTAATCATAAACTTAGGATGATGCCCCTGACTGATCGAGCGATGGCTTCTGACCCACTTGGGT
This sequence comes from Vicia villosa, assembly GCF_029867415.1. Classification (NCBI taxonomy): domain Eukaryota; kingdom Viridiplantae; phylum Streptophyta; class Magnoliopsida; order Fabales; family Fabaceae; genus Vicia; species Vicia villosa. The sequence goes on from NC_081180.1 coordinate 172,014,002, forward strand.
GCATGCCCCTGATTGTTTTGGCATCCTTGAGAGATTCTCGGAATCTTGACTTGATTGCCCCGGATTGGTCAGGAAATAGTTTGAAATCCACTTGGGATGTATGCCTTTGACTTTTTGGGCATTTGAGAGATTCTTCGAATTTTGACTTGATTGCCCCAGATTGATTGGGCGAAGCGTGTCATGCCCCTTGTATACGTAGGAAACATTGCTTTTCAGAGTAATTTTGTCTGTCGGGATGACTTTCAGTCATTAGTTGTACCCTGTGCAAATTCTTTCTATTGCTAACATTTGAAATCATGCAGCAGAATATGTTTAATAATGTATTCATGAGATGCAATGCATACGTTTGTCTTGAGTTTTTTGAGAAAACATTAGAGCAGGAGATGTAAAATCATGGTATTTGTAAAAACATGCTATTTTGGTAGAAGCGAAACTCGGCATTTTAGTAAACCTTAAGGAGTCGGGATACCTTTTTGGTGACAGTATGCTTTCGAACTAACCATGCTTCAGTTAGGACTTTCAAGGGTTGTAACGTGGCTTGGTTCACAGTTTATGAAACAAAGGATAAAGGCTCAAAATTTGATTGTACCCACCCCTCTTCGTGATGATCTTCAGTCCTAAGCTCAGTTAATTCAACTTATGCATTCAGGTTCCAAGAGACTTTTGGATTTGCACCTTTGATAATGATGATGGTTCACAAGCAAAGAGAACTTTTGAGATGGCAGTCACTTCTTCCTTTTGGTAGTCACAACATTGTGTTGTTCACGAATTTATTGACTTCTCTTTTTTCATCTTTTTGATATCCCTAACTTTTACCTGAACTGTCTATTTTGAGCTTACAGTCAGCGGGATGCCTTGATTTTTTGCCTAAGTCTTCTTTTTGATTTTTGACTTAGCAGGCTTTTCTTTGTATGTATGTTTTTTCGTCATTTTTTTTGAAAGATATTGACTGCCTTGCTTAATGATTGATGAACCATCATTGGCTTTTGATTGACATCTCCAACACTTCTTTGATGTGTGCGGATGAACGCTTGTGATTGAAACCTTTGTTGAAAGGTGTACTGAATGATTCTCTTAAAATAGAATGCACAGCCAAATTAACTGAGAACTACCCTGCCCCAGGTTATGATCAAGGGTTTTAATTAGTACAAGAAAGAAACTTCTACTTCTTAGGCTCAAAGAGGTTGACGAGGGATTAACATCCTTATATCTCCACTGTTTAGGAATTGAAATAATGCCTGTACATCGTCAGCATAGTCCGCTCAAAAGCATACTGTATGAGGTTGCGGTATTGTTTTCGTCATCCTCCCTTAAAAAGCTTACAGCTTAGCAGGAGTTGAATATCACAAAACACACACAAAGCAAAGACATAATTTAAAATGAGTGATAGCGAAATGATTAATTCAAGACAAACATATGCAATGCACTGATGATGATTATTAAGACAGATAATGTCTATCATGAGTCAAATGTTTAAACAAACAGAAAGGAGACTTGCAAACGAAAGTAGATCTAATGATCCAAAAGTTTGTCCGTCTAGACGTCAATCAGTCTTGTCATGACTAGACATAGGAGCGGTGATCACCACAGGAGTTTCGGGAGAGTTGAATTTGATTTCTCCGTCATCGATTAGACCTTGAATCTTATTCCTCAATGTCCAGCAATTGTTTGTGTAATGTCCAGGAATGTTGGAATGGTACGCGCAACTCACATTGGGTTTATAGTAGGTGTTAGAATTCGTTGGCTCGATTGCCCTGAACGTCTGGATTGATTGTTGTGACTCAGTTGTCGTGATTCCATTATCGTGACTCAGTTGTCGTGATTCCATTATCGTGACTCAGTTGTCGTGATTCCATTATTGTGACTCAGTTGTCGTGATTCCATTATCGTGACTCAGTTGTCGTGACTTTGTTGTCGTGATTCCATTATCGTGACTCAGTTGTCATGATTCCATTATCGTGACTCAGTTGTCGTGATTCCATTATCGTGACTCAGTTGTCGTGACTTTGTTGTCGTGACTCTGTTGTCGTGATTCCATTATCGTGACTCAGTTGTCATGATTCCATTATCGTGACTCAGTTGTCGTGACATCATTGTCGTGGTCTTTTCTGATTTGAGTGTCATGATTAAATCTTTAATGGCATGCTTCAACGGTCTACCATCCTTTACACCATAACCAGGATTGTTCGAATAATAAGCGCATCTCGCATTGTAATTGTACCCCAAGAATAGGATTGCCTTTAATTCTTCTTAGTCCTTGGCCGAGTTCTGAATCAAAGTTTTGGATCGGATGTTCGGAGCCTTAAAATGTTTGACTGATTGCTCGAAATCCATTTGTGCTGAAGTAAACAGCAAGAGAAGATGAGAAGCCTATTGCGGAAACCTGTTATGCAATGTTTATGAATGTAGATGCAATATTCAAGGATCGTTAGGAAATTTAGTTTGCGACATTAGGAAATGACTGGTCACTGCTTCGTCTAAAGAATCTTAGTCTTTGTCTTTGAATGTCCTTCTTTGAGAATCAAGCTCACCATATCGAGTGGGTCATCGCCTCTGATTCAAGATATCTCTGAATTTGAAGGTACATGGCTAGAGGAAAATAAATCCTCTTGCCCCTTGATGGGTACTGAGCCTTTGAATTGGAATAAATCCTTTTGCCCCCTTGACAGGTGCGACGTCTTTGATTTGGAAGACAAATGGCCAGAGGAAAGTAAATCCTCCTGCCCCTAGATAGGAATTCCATCCTTGATAAGAGCACATGAAATTGTGCGCCCTAAATCCCTAAGATCCTTGAAAGGGTTAGTTAATCATGTTATGCTTATGATGTCATGATGTCATGATGTTATGCGAATGAAGTTCATTTGGCATAGTGTGAGATAGTAAGGACAAACAAGTCCTTAAAACCTGCAAGGAAGCGAAGGTTAGTAGCAAACGCAAACAAGTCACACAAGTCACGCAAGTCACACAAGTCACACAATTTTTGGCTTAAGGCTTGCATGAAGTCTGATCAGGTGTCTTTCCAAAGGGTATTTCTATGGATAAAGAGATTTCAGCAACAGGTTCTACCAAGTGACCCAGAATTTTCAGCCCCCTCTAAAGCACCCTCGAACATGGTACATGCATACCATGCAATGATACTTTAGGAAGAAACCTATCTGAGCTGTAGTATCGGGTAGCCACCATAACTTGGCATGCACCAAGAATAGCCCTCCCCCTACGTTCCTAAAAGTCAGGATGGGTTAAAGGTGACTAAAGGTCCCTGAGCTCCGACGCACCCAAAGATACATGCATAAACCTCTCTCATGCAAAAGAGGTACACAATAACCAGTGGAGGCCTAACTCAAGCGCGAACTTCATTTTGACCAACCCCAAGCATGCACAAGGGGGGTCTCCATGACTATGCCGCTCCTAATCTTAAGTGTTCTTGAATCCGGGAATAGGATTCGTCCTTCATTTATTTCCCAAAACAGCCCTGAACAATAAAACAAGCAAAGCAAACAATAGAAAACATTTAAAGTGTTCCTAAACTTTTAAGGTAACCCCTCTTTTATAAGAAAATTCTCCCCAGCAGAGTCGCCAGTTCTGTAATGCGGTGAACTGACTTTTTTAATTGAAATGTTGCGGTTAAGCAAGAGTCGCCACCGACTTTTATTTTATCCAAACAAGTTAGAAAGGCTAAAAGAAACAGGAAAAACCTTTTAAATAAAATAGGGTTCGGGGGGTAATTATGCAAAGGGAAGGTGTAAGGCACCCTTTGCATCCATGGTTTTCCATGGGCTCTTAATTGCTTTGCTCTTTATTTTCAGAAATGTAGAAGAAAAAGAATAGGGACTTTAGCTCGTAAATGAGCGTAGCCCTTTTGAAGGATTATGAGAAAGAATATAAAAAGTTTAGAGCAAGGCAAAGCAATTAGGGGCAATTACCTTAAACTTAGATGATAGGTTTCTTTTAGCCTTTCAGGGTGAAAGGGTCTATCCTTGCCATGAGAGGGCAGGAAGCCTTTCGTTTGGAGGTTGAAGGGTCATCGCGTTATCATTCGCCACAAGACTGACCCATGCCATAGAGAGGCAGGTAGTCTAAGGGAAGGATCAGAATAGCCTTTTTCGTAGGCGGCCAGAGGATATCTCAACCTTTTCCGTAGGCAACTTCCGAGGGTCGAGGTCATATTAGTATATCGAAGGCAGCATCATTAGGGACTTATGACCTTTATTTGTATCCAGCATGGCTGAGGTATCCTCGTATTCGAGGGACATGGCTATTCTGCAAAGAACACAAGGCAACAGGCAACAAGGCAACAGAGAGGTTACCCCAAAAGTGTGCGTGTGTGCACCAATCATGTGATTATATTCAGAAAATTATCTTATAATTAATTATCTAAATTCATTAGAGGCTTGCACTCCCTAGGATTACTAACCACGCAGTTTAATATAAACAGTAATAATGGGGAAGGGAAATTGAAACCAGCGGAGGAGAGGGAAATTGAAACCAGCGGGATAATAGGTTTGACATAAATAATAATTTAGAGCAAAGTTTTAGGGTTACCGATATTCGAAGCTTTGACAATTGGCAAACCCTGAAAATTGGAAAAGGAAAAATAGACAGAAAAGGGGTGAGTGCATTATCAATTCAATGACAAATAAAGTTAACCCTAATCTGATAAAAATGGCAAAAGGAAATTAAAAGTAAAATACGAAATAGGACTTAACTTTTTTATTTGATCTGATATGGTTAGCAGTCGGAGGTAGCCTCGAAGCATTGACTCTGATCATCTGAGAATTAACAGCGAAATAGTAGGAAGTGAGTGTATGGACAGTTCTTTTAAATAAAAGACAAACCCTAAAATAAGTAAAAATTTAAATAAGGTTTAGATCAGGACTTAGCTGCTTTGTAATGGGCGTGGCGCGTAGTCGAAAGGCATCTGAGAAGTTAACCCTGAAAAGGACATAGAAAAATAATATTTTTAGTGTATGGCTAATTCTCGTAACCCTGATTCGGGCGTAAATTGAATAAAGCACAAAAATCGATTTAATTAATTATTGGTTTTGCAACCTAATTAATTAAATCGAATGAAAGAAAATATAATCAAGCAAAAAAACATTTTTTTTATGATTTTTATGAATGAAAAAAGATAAATAGGAATCATTAAAGATATATAAATAAATAATCTATTTAAAATAAATAAATAAAATATATTAAGAAAATAAAATAAATAAAAGTTTTTTTTTAGAAAATAAATAGTTTTTATGAGTGAAAAACAAATAAACAAATAAAAAAAACAAATCAATAAAATATATAAATATATATAAAAAAATTTTAAAAAAAACTTAGCTACTGATTCTGTGTGGCTGGAGTCAGAAGGTACATGGTGTAGATGCAGTATCTTGGGCGTTGGATCTTGCTTTATTGAGGATCTGAAGGGCTGGAGACGAGGGTGCATCGTATGCCTTCTGGGGGTACACGCATAGAATCAAGAACTTGTTAATTCATAAAATTATACGCAGGAGCGGGGAGTCGAACCCGCGCATGGATAGTCACCAGCCCTTCCCCTTTGCCACTTGTGCTGAATCGCTATGTTGTCATTAAGCCGCGCGCAGTAGATCATATATAAAACAAATAACCAGAAATCAAATTAAAACAAAGAAGCGCCCAGCTTCTTCTTCACGAAGAGATCCAAATTCATGGCCACGCTTTTGCAGTCGCAGGGTCAACCATAACCGCATCTCCTACACTCAAAACTCACACAATATGCAACATGAATCACAAATAACAACACAAATCAAACCGAAAACAACATCTAAGCGTGAGGATGCCCTTGATTCGGCCTAACTTTTCCTATTTCCAGAATCCCCAAATCGGAGCTTAACAAACCTAACAATGGCACTTGCTTCATTCTGCATCTAAAATTCAATTAAATCATACAGAAACACAATATGCATCAACGTGAATAAGAATATATGATCAAATGGTGTTTATAATGTTTGTACGAATGCAATCAAAATATTTCAAGTTTTGACCAAACCGTGGGTTCGTGGATGCCGATTTCAGATGTCTTGGGCTTCAATTTTGATTAGGAAACGATCAACAATACTTCATGAAAACGTTTGAATCCTCAGAAGCCTCCAAACCTCCTTCACTCTTCACACCCGAATTCCAAGTTTCTTGGATTTTTTGGTTCGATACAGTGCCGCAAATCCTTCTTCTTCCTTTGTTTTCTGCACACACAAAAGAAACACAAAAGAAAGATAGGACTTTATGCAAAGTATATTGGTGTGGTGATGGGAAAGTAAGATTAATATGGTTTGAGATTGGTTAAGATTGGTGTTGTAATGGTTTATGGTGTTGAAGAAATTTTGTTCTTGAAAATTAGTGTCTGGTTTATGAAAAGTTTGAATAGTAAATGATTTGGGAAGTATGTGTTTTATGTAATGGAAACATGAGTGTGGTTTGAAGATGTTAAAGGTGAGTTTTTAGTGACAAAAATTGGTAAGAATTGTGTGTATACGTGAGGAGGTTTTGTGGAATGGGCAATTGTTAGATGTTGGGGAAGAGTTAGGAAATTTTTTTGTACGTGAATGGAGAGAGTGGAAGAGTATAAGGGTTTCTTGTTAGTCCAATAGGTTAGAAATTTTTGGTTTATATAGGAAAAATATTAGGTTAGAATGATTAAAAGAGAACAAAATCAATAATCAATTAAAATAATAAAAATCCAAAATCAAATATTGTTTGATTGAAGTTTATAATTATTTTAACCAATTATATAAATTCTCTCCTAAAATAGAGATTACCATCTAAAAAAGAAAAGGAGAACAAAATCTTTTTTTTTTATTTTATGATTTTTTTGGATATTTTTGTGAATAAAATGTGAATAAAAGTAAAAAAAATATTTTTTAATAAATAATAAATAATATAAACGAAAATAATATTTAAATATTAAAAAACAATTTTTTTTGTGAATTTTTGAATAAATGTGAATAAAGTTAGAAGTAAAATTAAAAACTTATAAAAGGGAAGAAATGTTAGAAGTGGGATTCGAACTCGGGACCTCTCGCTTTTGCACCTTTTACCCGCAAATTCTTACCAACTGTGCTATGTCACTTAATCGAAATAAAATGACATTTGCGATTATATGAGGGCAAATTTTGAGGTATGACAGCTGCCCCTGTTCAATCTTCTTAAACCTGAAGATGTGGAGTGGTTTGTATGCCAGTCGGAATCTGAAGGTGGAAGATGATTGAACACTAGAATACCAAGAAATTTGCCTCTGTCGGAGATGGGCTTGAAGATGCCATCGGGCTTGATAGAATTGAAAACCAGAATACGTCGTACGTTAGACCATTTCTGAAGAATGGATTGAGTCGTGTGTTAGACTGAATTTAGTTTGCATCAGCAGGTGTTGTCTGGAAAGCCATATGTTAGGCTGGAGAATATGTCGTACGTTAGACTGAACCTAATTTGCATCCTTAGATGTCTGGAAGACCGTGCGTTAGGTCGAAGAATAAGTTATGCGTTAGACTAATCTCAATTGCATCCTCAGATGTCTGGAAAACCGTGCGTTAGGTTGAAGCATAAGTCGTGCGTTAGATTACTCTGATTTGCATCCTTAGATGTCTGGAAAACCGTGCGTTAGGTTAAAGAATGAATCGTGCGTTAGACTGAATCTAATTTGCATCCGTAGATGTCTGGAAAACCGTACGTTAGGCTGAAGGATGGGTCGTACGTTCGACCGGATCCTTTGTATTGAGAAGTGTTTGTTGGAGATTGATCATGTCAGCACCGTTCGTAGTAACTAAATTAGATCTTGAAAATATGATCGTGTCTACACCGTTCGTAGTAATAGAATTAGATCTTTGAATATTGATCGTGTCAGCACCGTTCGTAGTAACTGAATTAGATCTTTGAAGGATGATCGTGTCTACACCGTTCGTGATGATAGAATTAGATCCTTGTAGGTTTATCGTGTCAGCATCGTTTGTAGTAACTGAATTAGATATTGGAAGGATGATCGTGTCTACACCGTTCGTGATGATAGAATTAGATCTTTGAGAGTTGACCGTGTCAGCACCATTCGTAGTAACTGAATTAGATCTTAGAAAGACGATCGTATTTACACCGTTCGTGATGATAGAATTAGATCTCTAAAGGTTGATTGTTTTAGGAACCGTCGGAGGTATCGACTTAAATCTGTAGGTAGATTGTTTAAGGAACCGTCCGAGGTATCGACTTAAATTTGTAGGTAGATTGTTTAAGGAACCGTCCGAGGTATCGACTTAAATTTGAGGGTAGATCATTAAGGAACCGTCCAAGGTATCGACTTAAATCCAAAGGTAGATTATTAAGGAACCGTCCAAGGTATCGACTTAGATCCGAAGGTAGATCATTAAGGAACCGTCCAAGATATCGACTTAGATCCGAAGGTAGATCATTAAGGAACCGTCCAAGGTATCGACTTAGATCCGAAGGTAGATCATTAAGGAACCGTTCAAGGTATCGACTTAGATCTGAAAGGTTTTGAAGTTGTTTATTTGACTGCAGCAGTCAGTAACCTGAAAAAGGCAAGGTTAGTTTTTTTTTATGCCATGTCATGATGCATGTAATGCGTTTATGTGACGGGATTCTCAAAATAAATGAGAACCTTGCATGTTATGTACGCATTTGTCGCGATGCATTATGTATTATGTATGAACATGTATGCAATTGTATGAATATGTTTATGATTTATGACGTATGACTATGATTTATGCTATTTGACACATCTTGATTGAGAAGGTGGATCTCCATGTCATTGTAATTTTGATGTTTGATCTTATCTTAAAGATGCTCAGCTGGGGATTTATGATTTCTGCTTGGGGACAATCAGTAACTTGATGTACCCTGATTGGGGATTAGAGATATTAATACACCATGTTGGAGAAGAGCAAAGTGTTGGAGAACCGGCAGTGTTGAAGATGTAAACTCTGTTGGGGAGATATGTCTTTGTTGGTCGAGTATGTTTGAAGATATCTTCTTGAGGATTGCTCTGTGGGGATATGATCTTGTGAAATCGGAGTTGTGGGAAGGCATGGATGCCTTGAACATTGCCCCCAATATTATAGTAACTACCATTTCCTGGATTTGATTCGGACACACCACTGAGTATTGATCAAGATGTCAAACTGGACTTTCATGGATTTGCCCCTGCTAGTAGGAACTTTTGGAAAGATTCGCCTCGCGAGGACTTTAAGAGATGTGCACTATGGGCGACATGCCCCTAGTAATCATAAACTTAGGATGATGCCCCTGACTGATCGAGCGATGGCTTCTGACCCACTTGGGTGCATGCCCCTGATTGTTTTGGCATCCTTGAGAGATTCTCGGAATCTTGACTTGATTGCCCCGGATTGGTCAGGAAATAGTTTGAAATCCACTTGGGATGTATGCCTTTGACTTTTTGGGCATTTGAGAGATTCTTCGAATTTTGACTTGATTGCCCCAGATTGATTGGGCGAAGCGTGTCATGCCCCTTGTATACGTAGGAAACATTGCTTTTCAGAGTAATCTTGTCTGTCGGGATGACTTTCAGTCATTAGTTGTACCCTGTGCAAATTCTTTCTATTGCTAACATTTGAAATCATGCAGCAGAATATGTTTAATAATGTATTCATGAGATGCAATGCATACGTTTGTCTTGAGTTTTTTGAGAAAACATTAGAGCAGGAGATGTAAAATCATGGTATTTGTAAAAACATGCTATTTTGGTAGAAGCGAAACTCGGCATTTTAGTAAACCTTAAGGAGTCGGGATACCTTTTTGGTGACAGTATGCTTTCGAACTAACCATGCTTCAGTTAGGACTTTCAAGGGTTGTAACGTGGCTTGGTTCACAGTTTATGAAACAAAGGATAAAGGCTCAAAATTTGATTGTACCCACCCCTCTTCGTGATGATCTTCAGTCCTAAGCTCAGTTAATTCAACTTATGCATTCAGGTTCCAAGAGACTTTTGGATTTGCACCTTTGATAATGATGATGGTTCACAAGCAAAGAGAACTTTTGAGATGGCAGTCACTTCTTCCTTTTGGTAGTCACAACATTGTGTTGTTCACGAATTTATTGACTTCTCTTTTTTCATCTTTTTGATATCCCTAACTTTTACCTGAACTGTCTATTTTGAGCTTACAGTCAGCGGGATGCCTTGATTTTTTGCCTAAGTCTTCTTTTTGATTTTTGACTTAGCAGGCTTTTCTTTGTATGTATGTTTTTTCGTCATTTTTTTTGAAAGATATTGACTGCCTTGCTTAATGATTGATGAACCATCATTGGCTTTTGATTGACATCTCCAACACTTCTTTGATGTGTGCGGATGAACGCTTGTGATTGAAACCTTTGTTGAAAGGTGTACTGAATGATTCTCTTAAAATAGAATGCACAGCCAAATTAACTGAGAACTACCCTGCCCCAGGTTATGATCAAGGGTTTTAATTAGTACAAGAAAGAAACTTCTACTTCTTAGGCTCAAAGAGGTTGACGAGGGATTAACATCCTTATATCTCCACTGTTTAGGAATTGAAATAATGCCTGTACATCGTCAGCATAGTCCGCTCAAAAGCATACTGTATGAGGTTGCGGTATTGTTTTCGTCATCCTCCCTTAAAAAGCTTACAGCTTAGCAGGAGTTGAATATCACAAAACACACACAAAGCAAAGACATAATTTAAAATGAGTGATAGCGAAATGATTAATTCAAGACAAACATATGCAATGCACTGATGATGATTATTAAGACAGATAATGTCTATCATGAGTCAAATGTTTAAACAAACAGAAAGGAGACTTGCAAACGAAAGTAGATCTAATGATCCAAAAGTTTGTCCGTCTAGACGTCAATCAGTCTTGTCATGACTAGACATAGGAGCGGTGATCACCACAGGAGTTTCGGGAGAGTTGAATTTGATTTCTCCGTCATCGATTAGACCTTGAATCTTATTCCTCAATGTCCAGCAATTGTTTGTGTAATGTCCAGGAATGTTGGAATGGTACGCGCAACTCACATTGGGTTTATAGTAGGTGTTAGAATTCGTTGGCTCGATTGCCCTGAACGTCTGGATTGATTGTTGTGACTCAGTTGTCGTGATTCCATTATCGTGACTCAGTTGTCGTGATTCCATTATCGTGACTCAGTTGTCGTGATTCCATTATTGTGACTCAGTTGTCGTGATTCCATTATCGTGACTCAGTTGTCGTGACTTTGTTGTCGTGATTCCATTATCGTGACTCAGTTGTCATGATTCCATTATCGTGACTCAGTTGTCGTGATTCCATTATCGTGACTCAGTTGTCGTGACTTTGTTGTCGTGACTCTGTTGTCGTGATTCCATTATCGTGACTCAGTTGTCATGATTCCATTATCGTGACTCAGTTGTCGTGACATCATTGTCGTGGTCTTTTCTGATTTGAGTGTCATGATTAAATCTTTAATGGCATGCTTCAACGGTCTACCATCCTTTACACCATAACCAGGATTGTTCGAATAATAAGCGCATCTCGCATTGTAATTGTACCCCAAGAATAGGATTGCCTTTAATTCTTCTTAGTCCTTGGCCGAGTTCTGAATCAAAGTTTTGGATCGGATGTTCGGAGCCTTAAAATGTTTGACTGATTGCTCGAAATCCATTTGTGCTGAAGTAAACAGCAAGAGAAGATGAGAAGCCTATTGCGGAAACCTGTTATGCAATGTTTATGAATGTAGATGCAATATTCAAGGATCGTTAGGAAATTTAGTTTGCGACATTAGGAAATGACTGGTCACTGCTTCGTCTAAAGAATCTTAGTCTTTGTCTTTGAATGTCCTTCTTTGAGAATCAAGCTCACCATATCGAGTGGGTCATCGCCTCTGATTCAAGATATCTCTGAATTTGAAGGTACATGGCTAGAGGAAAATAAATCCTCTTGCCCCTTGATGGGTACTGAGCCTTTGAATTGGAATAAATCCTTTTGCCCCCTTGACAGGTGCGACGTCTTTGATTTGGAAGACAAATGGCCAGAGGAAAGTAAATCCTCCTGCCCCTAGATAGGAATTCCATCCTTGATAAGAGCACATGAAATTGTGCGCCCTAAATCCCTAAGATCCTTGAAAGGGTTAGTTAATCATGTTATGCTTATGATGTCATGATGTCATGATGTTATGCGAATGAAGTTCATTTGGCATAGTGTGAGATAGTAAGGACAAACAAGTCCTTAAAACCTGCAAGGAAGCGAAGGTTAGTAGCAAACGCAAACAAGTCACACAAGTCACGCAAGTCACACAAGTCACACAATTTTTGGCTTAAGGCTTGCATGAAGTCTGATCAGGTGTCTTTCCAAAGGGTATTTCTATGGATAAAGAGATTTCAGCAACAGGTTCTACCAAGTGACCCAGAATTTTCAGCCCCCTCTAAAGCACCCTCGAACATGGTACATGCATACCATGCAATGATACTTTAGGAAGAAACCTATCTGAGCTGTAGTATCGGGTAGCCACCATAACTTGGCATGCACCAAGAATAGCCCTCCCCCTACGTTCCTAAAAGTCAGGATGGGTTAAAGGTGACTAAAGGTCCCTGAGCTCCGACGCACCCAAAGATACATGCATAAACCTCTCTCATGCAAAAGAGGTACACAATAACCAGTGGAGGCCTAACTCAAGCGCGAACTTCATTTTGACCAACCCCAAGCATGCACAAGGGGGGTCTCCATGACTATGCCGCTCCTAATCTTAAGTGTTCTTGAATCCGGGAATAGGATTCGTCCTTCATTTATTTCCCAAAACAGCCCTGAACAATAAAACAAGCAAAGCAAACAATAGAAAACATTTAAAGTGTTCCTAAACTTTTAAGGTAACCCCTCTTTTATAAGAAAATTCTCCCCAGCAGAGTCGCCAGTTCTGTAATGCGGTGAACTGACTTTTTTAATTGAAATGTTGCGGTTAAGCAAGAGTCGCCACCGACTTTTATTTTATCCAAACAAGTTAGAAAGGCTAAAAGAAACAGGAAAAACCTTTTAAATAAAATAGGGTTCGGGGGGTAATTATGCAAAGGGAAGGTGTAAGGCACCCTTTGCATCCATGGTTTTCCATGGGCTCTTAATTGCTTTGCTCTTTATTTTCAGAAATGTAGAAGAAAAAGAATAGGGACTTTAGCTCGTAAATGAGCGTAGCCCTTTTGAAGGATTATGAGAAAGAATATAAAAAGTTTAGAGCAAGGCAAAGCAATTAGGGGCAATTACCTTAAACTTAGATGATAGGTTTCTTTTAGCCTTTCAGGGTGAAAGGGTCTATCCTTGCCATGAGAGGGCAGGAAGCCTTTCGTTTGGAGGTTGAAGGGTCATCGCGTTATCATTCGCCACAAGACTGACCCATGCCATAGAGAGGCAGGTAGTCTAAGGGAAGGATCAGAATAGCCTTTTTCGTAGGCGGCCAGAGGATATCTCAACCTTTTCCGTAGGCAACTTCCGAGGGTCGAGGTCATATTAGTATATCGAAGGCAGCATCATTAGGGACTTATGACCTTTATTTGTATCCAGCATGGCTGAGGTATCCTCGTATTCGAGGGACATGGCTATTCTGCAAAGAACACAAGGCAACAGGCAACAAGGCAACAGAGAGGTTACCCCAAAAGTGTGCGTGTGTGCACCAATCATGTGATTATATTCAGAAAATTATCTTATAATTAATTATCTAAATTCATTAGAGGCTTGCACTCCCTAGGATTACTAACCACGCAGTTTAATATAAACAGTAATAATGGGGAAGGGAAATTGAAACCAGCGGAGGAGAGGGAAATTGAAACCAGCGGGATAATAGGTTTGACATAAATAATAATTTAGAGCAAAGTTTTAGGGTTACCGATATTCGAAGCTTTGACAATTGGCAAACCCTGAAAATTGGAAAAGGAAAAATAGACAGAAAAGGGGTGAGTGCATTATCAATTCAATGACAAATAAAGTTAACCCTAATCTGATAAAAATGGCAAAAGGAAATTAAAAGTAAAATACGAAATAGGACTTAACTTTTTTATTTGATCTGATATGGTTAGCAGTCGGAGGTAGCCTCGAAGCATTGACTCTGATCATCTAAGAATTAACAGCGAAATAGTAAGAAGTGAGTGTATGGACAGTTCTTTTAAATAAAAGACAAACCCTAAAATAAGTAAAAATTTAAATAAGGTTTAGATCAGGACTTAGCTGCTTTGTAATGGGCGTGGCGCGTAGTCGAAAGGCATCTGAGAAGTTAACCCTGAAAAGGACATAGAAAAATAATATTTTTAGTGTATGGCTAATTCTCGTAACCCTGATTCGGGCGTAAATTGAATAAAGCACAAAAATCGATTTAATTAATTATTGGTTTTGCAACCTAATTAATTAAATCGAATGAAAGAAAATATAATCAAGCAAAAAAACATTTTTTTTATGATTTTTATGAATGAAAAAAGATAAATAGGAATCATTAAAGATATATAAATAAATAATCTATTTAAAATAAATAAATAAAATATATTAAGAAAATAAAATAAATAAAAGTTTTTTTTTAGAAAATAAATAGTTTTTATGAGTGAAAAACAAATAAACAAATAAAAAAAACAAATCAATAAAATATATAAATATATATAAAAAAATTTTAAAAAAAACTTAGCTACTGATTCTGTGTGGCTGGAGTCAGAAGGTACATGGTGTAGATGCAGTATCTTGGGCGTTGGATCTTGCTTTATTGAGGATCTGAAGGGCTGGAGACGAGGGTGCATCGTATGCCTTCTGGGGGTACACGCATAGAATCAAGAACTTGTTAATTCATAAAATTATACGCAGGAGCGGGGAGTCGAACCCGCGCATGGACAGTCACCAGCCCTTCCCCTTTGCCACTTGTGCTGAATCGCTATGTTGTCATTAAGCCGCGCGCAGTAGATCATATATAAAACAAATAACCAGAAATCAAATTAAAACAAAGAAGCGCCCAGCTTCTTCTTCACGAAGAGATCCAAATTCATGGCCACGCTTTTGCAGTCGCAGGGTCAACCATAACCGCATCTCCTACACTCAAAACTCACACAATATGCAACATGAATCACAAATAACAACACAAATCAAACCGAAAACAACATCTAAGCGTGAGGATGCCCTTGATTCGGCCTAACTTTTCCTATTTCCAGAATCCCCAAATCGGAGCTTAACAAACCTAACAATGGCACTTGCTTCATTCTGCATCTAAAATTCAATTAAATCATACAGAAACACAATATGCATCAACGTGAATAAGAATATATGATCAAATGGTGTTTATAATGTTTGTACGAATGCAATCAAAATATTTCAAGTTTTGACCAAACCGTGGGTTCGTGGATGCCGATTTCAGATGTCTTGGGCTTCAATTTTGATTAGGAAACGATCAACAATACTTCATGAAAACGTTTGAATCCTCAGAAGCCTCCAAACCTCCTTCACTCTTCACACCCGAATTCCAAGTTTCTTGGATTTTTTGGTTCGATACAGTGCCGCAAATCCTTCTTCTTCCTTTGTTTTCTGCACACACAAAAGAAACACAAAAGAAAGATAGGACTTTATGCAAAGTATATTGGTGTGGTGATGGGAAAGTAAGATTAATATGGTTTGAGATTGGTTAAGATTGGTGTTGTAATGGTTTATGGTGTTGAAGAAATTTTGTTCTTGAAAATTAGTGTCTGGTTTATGAAAAGTTTGAATAGTAAATGATTTGGGAAGTATGTGTTTTATGTAATGGAAACATGAGTGTGGTTTGAAGATGTTAAAGGTGAGTTTTTAGTGACAAAAAATTGGTAAGAATTGTGTGTATACGTGAGGAGGTTTTGTGGAATGGGCAATTGTTAGATGTTGGGGAAGAGTTAGGAAATTTTTTTGTACGTGAATGGAGAGAGTGGAAGAGTATAAGGGTTTCTTGTTAGTCCAATAGGTTAGAAATTTTTGGTTTATATAGGAAAAATATTAGGTTAGAATGATTAAAAGAGAACAAAATCAATAATCAATTAAAATAATAAAAATCCAAAATCAAATATTGTTTGATTGAAGTTTATAATTATTTTAACCAATTATATAAATTCTCTCCTAAAATAGAGATTACCATCTAAAAAAGAAAAGGAGAACAAAATCTTTTTTTTATTTTATGATTTTTTTGGATATTTTTGTGAATAAAATGTGAATAAAAGTAAAAAAAATATTTTTTAATAAATAATAAATAATATAAACGAAAATAATATTTAAATATTAAAAAACAATTTTTTTGTGAATTTTTGAATAAATGTGAATAAAGTTAGAAGTAAAATTAAAAACTTATAAAAGGGAAGAAATGTTAGAAGTGGGATTCGAACTCGGGACCTCTCGCTTTTGCACCTTTTACCCGCAAATTTTACCAACTGTGCTATGTCACTTAATCGAAATAAAATGACATTTGCGATTATATGAGGGCAAATTTTGAGGTATGACAGACGTAAAGGAGACAAAGCGTGTCAAGGACATGAGGGACCTCTACAAAATATGGACCAAGATTCTTCTGGGGTGTTTCTATCACAGGAAAGGAACACATGCTGCAGATTTTGTCAATAATGAGCAGAAATACATTCTGTATTGCATTGCCACTAAGAAGAAGGTTGATGTTATCTACATAATCTTCAACCACATTTGGAATGCTGTGAGGGATTCCAGAAATGCCTTCAGAATAAAGAAGTGTACTATTATTCCTTTTGGAAGAATCATTACAAACCTTCTGGTTCATTCCAAGATTGTTGAGAACTTGGAAGCTGAAGGTACCATCAAAGATCTGGTTGTTAATACTGGAAGTTGCTTGAATGCTCTCACCTTGAGAAAGATGAGTATTATTGATGCTATCATCAAAACCCCTCAACCTCTTCCTGGAGCAAGAAGCAGAAGAGATCCTATTCTTGCTGACTTTGAACCCTTCTTCAGAAGTGAGAACTAGATATCTGAATTCTCTCAAGGAAGAAAAAGAAGAAAAAGAAAAAGTAAAAGGTGCTCCTGCTAAAGGAGGTCGCAAGAAAGCTTCCACCTCCAAGCCTGCTGCATCAGAAGATGTTTCAGAAGCTGCTCCTGAAGCAGCTGTGAAGAAGGAAAGAAGGACTAAGAGAAAATTTGATCATCCTTCTGATAACCAGGAGAAGGTAGTCCAGAGTGTAGCTGTTGCTACTACTGTTGAGAAAGCCGTTCAAGAAGAAGTTGTTGCTGAAGAAGTTCAGAAAGTTGTAGTTGAAAAAGAGTCTGCAGAGAAGAAGAAGAAGAAGAGAAATATGAAAAATAAGAATGTGGAAAGTAAAAAGGCTGTTGAAAAGAAGGAGACAAGAAAAAGAAAATTAATCTTAAATGATTCGGATGCAGAAGAAGAAGATCAAGAAGGACCAACAACTCAAGTAGTTGTAGGTCAGAAGGCTGCTGAAAAAGAGAAGGAGAGACTGGAATCTGCCAGAAGAAGAGAAATTTCTTTTGGAAAGGCTAAGATTGTGGAAGAGCAGAAGAGTAATAAGCAGAGGAAACTGGAGGCTGTTGTTGAGGCTATTCAGAAGGTGTCCAAAGGTATACATCTCTCTGAACCTGATTCTGTTCCTGCTTTACGTTCAGAAGTTGCACCAATAGCTGTTGCTCAAACCCCTGAACCAGTAAATCAAACAGAAAAAGCCCCATCAGAATCACCCATAAACATCCATGTTCTCACACCTCCTTCTTCTCCTATAACCAAAACTCTTACTCCTCCTCATTCACCCATCACAAATGTTCCCATTCCTTCATCTCCACCCACAACCAACCTTGCTTCTGACCAGGCCATTGAAACCCTGTCCTTGATATACCACCCCTTCAAACTCTCTTTCCACCTCACACAAATATATCCACTGCTCAACCTCCACCTCATGCAAACTATGACCCCATTCCTTCCACCTCACAAAACAACCCCTCTGTATCAGATATTTCAGATTCTGCATCACACGAGCAATTGCTCCGTGACTGCAATTACACTCCCAAGCCTCGTCCTGAAGTTGAAATGGTAGTGTTAGATTTTGAGAATGAAGCAGAATCATCTTTTCGGTTGGATAGAGAGCCTCAACCCTATTCTGCCCCAAACCCAGATTCCCCCATAACCAAAATAAAATCCCGCCGAGCATACCCTATTGGTGTAATTTATGAAATGGTAAAGAGGAACCTCAGAAGAGTCTTTGATACTCTCAAAATAGTTGAACATGCTGGCTTAAATGATGTTGCTATGCGAAAATTCTGGAGAATCTTCCGAAGAAAAGTAGATGCTTATTTTGAAGAACTTCAGGAAATTTGTGTAGAACTTGCTCCACGCCCTTGTGGAATTCTGAGGAGTTATGAAGACTTCTGGTTCAGTCGTCTCGGAGGGAGATATATTTTTGAAGAGAAGAAATTCACTGATGAGCTTGTAGAAGCCAGGATTGCTGCGGCAATGGAAGCTAACCCTTGCAGGGATATTGTGGTATGGAGACCTAAGTATCCAGTTCTGACTGGAGACTTCAAATCTCTGTTTAACTTTCTGAGGGAAAATCCTTCTGAGGAAGACCCCAACTTGGTCATTCCAGAAGTTGTTGACCCGCCAGAAGTTGAAGGTCCTTCTGCCCCAAGGAATCTTGCTGCCATTCTTCAGGCTCTTGAGAATGGAGATTCTGATCTTCGTGCTGCAGAATATGAAGGAGATGCTTCTATGGAAGAAACTGATGCTGAAGATCATCCTGCTGGGACTATTCCTGTTGAGGAAAATCAAGATGATGATGTGACTATGGAAGCTGTGGTTCAAAATGCTGTCCCTCTGAACAGAAGTTGTGAAGCTTCTTCTGGTGAACCCTCTCTTCTGGTGAAGACTCTAGAGGTTATTCAGAAGAACCAAGCTGAGCTATCTTCTCGCATGGATGCGCAATATACTACCAATGTTGAATTCTGCACCTTCATGGAGAGGCAGACTGAGAGCAATGCTGGGATTCATGACATGCTGGCCAAGATTATGTCTAAGCTAGGGTCGTCTTAGTCTTTGTGTCTTAGTAGTTTCTTTTTGTTTCTTGCATCTGCTTTCTATGCATTCCTTCTCTCATATTATTTGTTTTTTCATCTGAATCTTTTATGTTTTTTGATGTTATGACAAAAAGGGGGAGAAAATGTGATAAATGATCTGATTTATTTTATCAGTTGCTAGGAGAAAGTCTCCACATTTCTAACAAGAAATTGCAAGTTTCTGTGTCTTTGAGTGTTTGTGCAGGAATTGAAGATATTCTTAAAAGCTCAACATGAGAAGCAAAGACATGAGGAAAAGCAATTCTGTATGGATTCAAGCTCATGAAAATTGAAGCAAGCTGAGTGCTATAAAGCTTCAAGATCAGAAGCAAGAAGGAAGAATGTTCTGATATTCTGATGATAGAATATGCTCTAACACATTCTTATTCCTTATATGTTCTGATGCATGTTTTAGTTCTAAATATGCTCTGAAACATTATTGTTTTTGCTCTGATACATATTATATGTTCTGATACATATTTTATGTTCTGATTCATTCATGCTCTGACTGTTGTCGTTTAGTTTGTTCTGTAACATTTCAGGATGTAGAGATGCTCTGATGATGCTCTGGTACATTCAACAATGTTCTAATACAATCTAGCATGCAATGACTCAAGAAGAAATTCAAGCTCTGAAGCTGTCCTATGGAAGCAAGAATCAGAAGCTATGAATGTTCTGAAGATCTAAGCATATGTGATCGTCTCAACTGAAATGGAAAATACTCAGGGAAGTCTTTTATTTATAAATTTCTTCCAGTATTTATTTCAGGGGAAGATTATTTATCTCAGGGAGAGATTGTTAATCTCAGGGGGAGACATATTCACACACTATGTTTATATGCTTATGCTATAGCTGTGTAATTGTCTTTAGCCATCTGATATTCTGATCGCAAATTCATATCATTTATATATGTTTTTGTCATCATCAAAAAGGGGGAGATTGTTAGAACAAGATTTGTTCTGATCAATATTCTTAGTTTTGATGATAACAATGTATATGAATTTTGTATGAGATAATGTGGTACTCTAATACTATGCAATTTCCATTTCAGGAATTATATAAAGAGTATGCACAAAATCAGCGCAAGAAGCACTGACTCAGAAGGTTCAGCATGCAACATCAGAACATGGTCTGGCAAGACATCAGAAGATGGTCAAGAAGAATCAGAACATGGTCTATGGAAGCATCAGAAGGACTTGAGATCAGAAGCAAAAGCACTGAAGTTCTCATGGTATCACGCTCAGAAGCACTTCAAGGTCAGAAGACAAGAAGATGCTCTGCACCAAGCTGTTTGACTCTGATGATATTCAAACGTTGTTCACACAAACATCAGATCAGAAGCAAGTACTAGCTGGCAGGCTACGCTGACTGACAAAAGGAACGTTGAAAGCTATTAAAGGCAACGTCAGTAGACACAACGAAAGCAAGGCTCGAGGTAGTTGACAAAAGAGTGAAACATTAAATCCAATGCTGTACGGAATACGCAAAGAATTAAATGCTCCCAACGGTCATCTTCTCATACGCCTATAAATATGAAGTTTTGATGAGAAGCTATGTTACGAACCACAAACTACGATACAACACTTGCGTAAATATACAGAAACGCTGTCAAATTCAAAAAGCTCTCAAACTTCATCATCAACCTCACGACATTGCTGTTGTAATACTTTAGTGAGATTAAGCTTAAACTTAAGAGAAAATCACAGTTGTGTAATAGCTTTATAAGAAGCATTGTAACTCTTAAAAGAATTTATTTACATTAAGTTGTAAGAACTAGAGTGATCAGGTTGTTGATCAGAATACTCTAGAAAGTCTTAGAGGGTATCTAAGCAGATTGTTCCTAGAGTGACCAGGTTGTGATCAGTATACTCTAGAAGACTTAGAAGTTGTCTAAGTGGAAAACCATTGTAATCTTGTGTGATTAGTGGATTAAATCCTCAGGTGAGGTAAATCACTCCAAGGGGGTGGACTGGAGTAGTTTAGTTAACAACGAACCAGGATAAAAATCATTGTGCAAACAGTTTTTATCTTACAAGTTTTAAAGCTACACTTATACAAACCCCCCTTTCTAAGTGTTTTTCTATCCTTCAAAAGCAACACCCTAAAACTCAGAAGAGCCACCCTAAGTTGTGATTGAAGCATTGCAAGTACCATGAGAACCATAACTTTCTCATTTTTTCACCATGAAGGAAAGTCACATAACTTTTGTTTGAATAAACCAAATGGTCTAATCCCCCCCAAACAACAAATCTTGCCTATAAATAGAGGCCTTTGCTTCTGAAATCAAACACACAGTACCTCTAAAAAACTCCATTTTTTTACTTTGCACAAATTTGCAAATTTTGAGTTCCCTTCAAGTTCTTTGCAAACTAATCATTCAAACACTTCATATACACCATATAGAAGCTGTAGAAACCTTAAGTTTGCAACTGTAACACCTCCATCATCATCCTCCATTTTCAACTTTCATCACTTGCAACTTGAAGTGAACATAAAGTTTCAAGCACTCTCAAAGCCAATTAATCATTCCATTAGTTTCATTAAGGTCTTAGGAAGGTGTTAGGATCCTTACATTGCTTCTGGAAGTTGAATGAATAGGCATTGGACTTTCTCCAATATGTAAGCTTTTTGAATTTTGGAACTATATCATTTAAGCATAATTTTAAACATTTCTTTATACTATTCTTCTTGTTCAATTGCCATGAATAAAAGCCCTATGAATATAGGCATTGGTTAAGCTTGTGTGCAATTTAATTTAACTTTGAAAAAATAAGGTTTTCTCTGGTTTTAATAAAAATTAGTGATTTATGGTGAAAATAAATGAAAACTATGATTATATATGAAATCCTTGCGAAATTCTAAGCAAAATGCTATTTTCACATGTTTGATTTGGTGCAAAAATAAGAGAGTTGCATTTTTGAGAAAAAATATTACAGTAACAACGAAGAAAATGAAGGTGCTGGGTTTTGTAAATTTAAACTTAGGGACTTATTTTATATTATATTATGTTGTTTGCGTTTTAGTACTTGGATGTAGAGCTGTCAAAATGGGCTACCCGGCCCATTTAGGGCCGGCCCTAATGGGCCTGGGCTTTTTAGTGTTGGGCCAAAAAAGCCCTATTGTAATATGAGCCTCAAATTTACTATCCGAGCCCGATCCTAGATGGGCTTCGGGCTACCCGGCCCTAAATGGGCTTTTTTAATAAAAAATTAAAATAAAAAATCCATAATATTGACTATAAATAAATAAAAAATAATATTATTCTAAATATAATACATTTTTAAGTACTATATTATCTTTTATAAATATTATAATGTATTTTTATATACAATACATGTCTAAATTGTATAAACTAATACTCAAAATATTTAACATAAGAGAAACTAATAGAATATAAGGAAAAAGTATTGATTATATTAATGTATAATATTTAAAAGATAAATATTGAATAGAATAGAGACAAAATTTAGTGAAGTGAGAAAAATCAGTGTTATTTTGGAGTAACATAATATAAGAATTAATATAATTTTTTAAAATTTATATCAATGCGGACCTAATGGGGCTACCCACGGCCCATATGGGCTAGCCCTAATGGGTAGCGGACTTTTTAGGGCTGGGCTAAAAAAGCCCTTAAAAATATGGGCTCTAGTTTGAATGCCCAAGCCCTATGATTTTTCGGGCCGGACGGGCCGGCCCATATGGGCTAGCCCATTTTGACAGCTCTACTTGGATGTATCGCTACCAATGTTACTCTTTTAACACTATGGGCGCATGGCCCTGTGGTAAGAATTTTGAGCTGCAAGGTTAAGGACGTGGGTTCAAGACCTACCAAGTGCAAAATTTTTTTTTATCACTAGTTTTATTATATTATTTTGACAATTTTGATATTTTATTTAAAATAGTAAATCAACTAATTTTTAAGTTATTTTTTGTACACTCCCTATTTGTGGGACATATTTTGTAAATATATTTTTAAAAGTCCAAAAATATATTATTTTTTATAAAATTTTAATTAACTCAAAAAACGGTATTTTAATACCTTAAAAAAAATGCTTTTCTTCAAGTTATTTTCAAACAACTTTTGTCCATTTACTTGTAAATATTTGTGAACCAATTAGGGTTAGAATAAATTCAACCTTGAAAATACTTGAAGGATAGAAAAACACTTAGAAAGGGGGGGGGGGTTTGAATAAGTGTAGCTTTAAAACTTGTAAGATAAAAACAATTTGCACAATGATTTTTATCCTGGTTCGTTGTTAACTAAACTACTCCAGTCCACCCCCTTGGAGTGATTTACCTCACCTGAGGATTTAATCCACTAATCACACTTGATTACAATGGTTTTCCACTTAGCCAACTGCTAAGTCTTCTAGAGTATCCTGATCACAACCTGGTCACTCTAGGAACAGACTACTTAGACAACCTCTAAGACTTTTCTAGAGTATTCTGATCTACCTGATCACTCTAGTTCTTACAACTTAATGTAAACAAATTCTAAGAGTATTACAATGCTTCTGAAAAGCTATAATCACAACTGTGATATTTCTCTTAAAGTTTAAGCTTAAGTCTCACTAAGATATTACAACAACAATGTAATGAGCTTGATGATGAAGTTTGAGAGCTTTTGAATTTGACAGCGTTTTAGTTTAATGCGCAAGTGTTGTGTTGAGCTTCTCATCAGAACTTCATATATATAGGCACTTGAGAAGATGACCGTTGGGAGCATTTAATGCTTTGCGTATTCTGTACAGCATTGCATTTAATGTTTCACTCTTTTGTCAACTACCTCGAGCCTTGTTTCCGCTGTGTCTACTGACGTTGCCTTTAATAGCTTCTAACGTTCCTTTTGTCAGTCAGCGTAGCCTGCCAGTCTAGTACTTGCTTCTGATCTGATGTTTGTGTAAACAACGTTTGAATGTCATCAGAGTCAAACTGCTTGGTGCAAAGCATCTTCTTGTCTTCTGATCTTGAAGTGTTTCTGAGTGTGATACCATGAGAACTTCAGTGCTTCTGCTTCTGATCTCAAGTTCTTCTGATGCTTCCATAGACCCATGTTCTGATTCTGCTTGACCATCTTCTGATGTCTTGCCAGACCATGTTCTGATGTTGCATGCTGAACCTTCTGAGTCAGTTGCCTCTTGCGCTGATTTTGTGCATACTCTTTGTATAATTCCTGAAATGGAAATTGCATAGTATTAGAGTACCACATTATCTCATACAAAATTCATATCCTTGTTATCATCAAAACTAAGAATATTGATCAGAACAAATCTTGTTCTAACAATCTCCCCCTTTTTGATGATGACAAAAACATACATAAATGATATGAATTTGCGATCAGAATATCAGACGGCTAAAGACAGTTACACAGCTATAGCACAAGCATATAGACAATGTGTGAATACGTCTCCCCCTGAGATTAACAATCTCCCCCTGAAATAAATACTAGGAGAATTTTTATAAATAAAAGACTTCCCTGAGTATTTCAGTAGAGACTTTCACATATGCTTAGATCTTCAAAACATTCACAGCTTCTGATTCTTGCTTCCATATGACAGCTCCAGAACTTGAATTTCCTAGATCTTCAGAATATTCATAGCTTCTGATTCTTGCTTCCATTGGACAGCTTCAGAGCTTGAATGTTTTCTTGAGTCATTGCATGCTAGATTGTATCAGAACATTGTTGAATGTACCAGAGCATCATCAGAGCATCTCTACATCCTGAAATGTTACAGAACAAACTAAATGACAGAAGTCAGCATGAATGATTCAGAACATAAAATATGTATCAGAACATATAATTATGTATCAGAGCATACAAACATAAAATGTTTCAGAGCATATTTTGTAACTAAAACATGCATCAGAACATATAAAGAATAAGAATGAAAGTATATTCTATCATCAGAATATCAGAACATTCTTCCTTCTTGCTTATGATTCTTGAAGCTTTATAGCACTCAGCTTGCTTCAATTTTCAAGAGCTTGATTCTTTATAGAATTGCTTTTCCCCATCTCTTTGCTTCTCATGTTGAGCTTTTAAAGAGGATCTTCAATTCCTGCAAGACAACACTCAAAAGCATAGAACTTTGCAAGTTCTGTTAGAAATGTGGAGCCTTTCTCCCAGCAACTGGTAAAATAAATCAGATCATTTATCACATTTAAATCAGATCATTTATCACATTTTTCTCCCCCTTTTTGTCATATCATCAAAAACATAAAAGATTCAGATGAAAAACACGACAAACACATAGAAGAAAAAGATAAAATTTCATTAAGCACGGAGAAATAAAAAGTTCAGAAGTACAATAGGAAGGGCAAGAGAAGATGCAAAGAAAAACATATGCAGCAAAGCAAAAGAAACAGTCTAAGACTCAATCTAAGATGACCCTAGCTTCGACATGATCTTGGCCAGCATATCATGAATCCCACTGTTGCTCTCATTCTGCCTTTCCATGAAGGCACGAAACTCAGCGTTGATTGATCTCTGCTCATCCTGGTTCTTCTGAATAACTTCCAAAGTCCTTGCAAGACGGGAAGGTTCATCAGAAGAAGCTTCATAACTTCTTTCCAAGGGGATGGCATTCTGATCCGCAGCTTCCATGATCAGATCATTTGCAGGATTTTCCTCAACAGGAATTGTTTCAGCAACATGATCAGCATCTGCTTCTTCCATAGAAACATCTCCATACTCTGCAGCAGGAACCTCAGAATCTCCATTCTCAAGTGCCTGAAGAATGGCAACAAGATTCCTAGGAGCAGAAGGACCTTCAACTTCTGGTGGGTCAACAACTTCTGGAATGACCAAGCTTGGGTCTTCCTTAGAAGGGTTTCCCCTCAGAAAGTCAAATAGAGTCCTGAAATCTCCGAGCAGGACAGGATATTGAGGTTTCCAGACCATAATTTCCCTGCAAGGATTGGCTTCCATTGCAGCAGCAATTCTTGCTTCTTCCAGTTCATCCACAAACCTCTTCTCCTCAACAGCAACCCTGTTTCTGAGGGGATGGTAGTAGATACCATTATCACCCTCCAGAAGGTAACCAGCATGACCAGGGGCAGCAGCCACTAGTCTCTTCTGAACTCCCATTGCTCCTACTTGAAAATCCTGGCGAAAGCTTCTCCAGAGGTTTCTCGTAGAAACATCATCAAGACCATTGAGGAAAGCATCTCTCAGAAGGTCAAGCCTGCTAATCACTTCACTTCTGAACAACTCCAGACAAATGATAGGTTCAGGTTCAGGAGGGTTGAAGGTGAATTTGTAGTCAGGGTAGAGAAGGCAGTAGGGGTTGGATATTCTGGTGGTTAGGGGATGGGATAGAGAAGATGGAGGTGCAGTGGTTGAGGAAGATGGGGTATCTGTGGGAATGATTGAGGATGAGGAAGGTATATTTGTAGGTGTGGAAATGATGGTAGTTAAGGGGGTAGGGTTGAGAACTTGAGAAGATGATGGTGTTTGCAAGCTATTAGGTAAAGGTGATATGGGGGTAGGAGTTTGTGCAGAAGGAGGTGATTGAGGAATATTTGTAGAGATAAGGATGTTTTGAGGTTCAGAAGGGGAAGGTTGGATAGATGGAGGTTGGTACACTTGCCTGGAGAAGTTACCTGTTCTGATTGCCTCAAAGGAATCAACCTTAAGAGGGTCATAAGTGACCTTCTGCCTTGTTTCTCTCTTAACAGCTTCTTCTGCAGCCTTTCTCTTTAGCCTTTTCTCTCGCTTCTTCTTATCCTCCTTCTTGAGGTCAGCTTGAGAAGGAAGCACTCTTCCACGAATCCATGCAGGATCAATAGAAGATGAATTTCTCACAGAAGCCTCCAAATAGAATTTAACTGCCTGGCACAGTTCTGCTTGAAATAAAGTAGAGAAGCATGCAACATGAGTTCTTCTGTATTCAGTGTCAAAGGGAAAACAGTTATTTCCTTGACAAGTTCCATTCTCAGCAAGTCAAGACCATTTAAGATAGAGCCTCGAGTAACTCTAAAGAAGTTAGGTGTTCCAATAGTCTTTAGGGGGTCCACTAGGTCACTTTCAATCAGAATGTCTGAGATCATTCTGGCGAAAGGAACAACATTTCTTTGGAGATGAGGATACTCTGCACGTTCGTCATCTCTTGATTCTTCAATAGCCAACTTCAGATTTTCAAAAATGATGTTGGAGATGTTGATTTCAATTCTTCTTCCGACGCAGAAGAGAGTGTACTTGTGGTCAGGACTGATGTAAGATGAAGAGAAGAATTTCTTTCTGTGATGAAGAGAGCCCAGAATAATCTCAGCCCAAACTTGATAAAACGGCTTCAAGGTACCAGTTAGACTTGAATCAGTACCGGTAACACACGAAATCAGCTTCTCAACCTGGAACCAATCAACTCTGCCAGGAAGGGGACCAGTGTCTCCTTCTTCATCGGCCAAGTTGTACAGCTTCCTGATTAACTTCTCAGTTATCACAACTTCATGCCCTAGCACGAAGGAGATAAAGGCGGTTGGAGTGACGGTTGCATGAACCCAGAATTCTTTCACTAGTTCAGAGTAAATTGGTCCAGCCAATCTAGCCAGATAGTTTGAACATCCCTGTGCCATGAGTTTAGCATCAGGTTTGAAACCATATGCTTTCAAATTTTCAAAGTCCACTGAGGAATCACAGAGGACTTCCAGTTCTGACTGAGGAATGGAGCAAGTCTTCAGAGGAGCGTATCTGTGCTTTTTATATACCAGTTGAGAGGAAGAATTCATGATGATGTTGCTTGGTTTCTGATCACAGACTAAGGTTTGAAAGAGACGAATGCAAAGAGAGAGATACACAAATGGAGAGAGAGAAAAAGATGAAATGAAGATGAAGCGGGTTATTTAAACGGTTTGAAAAAGAAAATAAAATAAGTAAAAAAAACTGTTTAAAGAAAATGACATCAATATGCATTTAATGAGAAATGACGTTAGGAGAGGTAATGTGACAAAGTGAAATGATTTGCACAGTTACCTAGGGCGGCGTCTCCTCAACTGCACGCATGCTTGTCCAAAAATAGTGAACACGTGTTCATTTTTTGGAAAGACTGGTGACAACTGTTTTGCTTTAAAAGAGTCTCTGAATCAACTTAGATAATGAAACGTTAGTAATCACAGAATCAGAACTTCTAATTGATTAGTATCAGAACTTCTTATAGCTGCCTAGTCCTAACACATTTCAGAAGATATTCATACAAAGATCTTCTCATTTTCTCATTCTGGGCATAAGTCCATACTGATATTCTTCAGAATGTACTTAAACCTATCTTCAGCAAGGGGTTTTGTAAAGATATCAGCCCATTGATGGCCTGTATCCACAAAGTTCAAAGAAATAACACCCTTCTGAACATAGTCCCTCATAAAATGATGTTTAATCTCAATATGTTTAACTTTGGAATGTAAGATAGGATTCTTAGATAAACATATAGCAGAAGTATTATCACAAAAAATAGGAATGTTACTCTCATATATCTGATAATCTTCTAGCTGACTCTTCATCCATAGCATTTGTGTGCTACATCCAGCAGCAGCAACATATTCAGCTTCTGTAGTTGAGAGAGCTATGGTAGCTTGCTTCTTGCTGTACCAGGAGATCAAATGACTTCCAAGAAATTGACAACTTCCAGAAGTACTCTTTCTTTCAATTCTATCTCCAGCAAAGTCAGCATCACAGAATCCTACTAGGTTGTATTCTTTAGATCTTCTGTAGACTAAACCAACGTTAGTAGTACCTTTCAGATACCTCAGAATTCTCTTAACAACAGTTAAGTGAGATTCTCTAGGATCTGATTGGAATCTAGCACACAAACACACACTGAATAGAATGTCAGGTCTAGAAGCAGTTAAGTATAGAAGAGATCCAATCATACCTCTGTACAACCTCTGATCTACCTTCTTACTTACCTCATCCTTACCTAAAACACATGTTGGATGCATAGGAGTTTTGGCTTCTTTGCTTTCAGAGAGATTAAACTTCTTCAGAAGTTCTTTCACATACTTCGTTTGATGAACATAGGTTCCATCAGAAGTTTGATTGATTTGAATCCGAAGAAAATACTTGAGTTCACCCATCATGCTCATTTCAAATTCAGCCTGCATAGACTTAGCAAACTCCTTTCCAAGTGAAGCATTAGATGTTCCAAATATAATATCATCAACATAAATTTGACAAATTAAAATATCCTTCTTAGATGTTTTACAGAAAAGAGTCGTGTCCACTTGTCCTCTAGTGAAACCATTGTTTAGAAGGAAAGAACTTAATCTTTCGTACCAAGCTCTAGGAGCTTGCTTTAAACCATACAATGATTTCTTAAGTTTGAAAACATGTTCTGGAGACTTAAAGTCTTCAAAACCAGGAGGTTGATGGATATAGACTTCTTCATCTATATAACCATTTAAGCAGACACTCTTAACATCCATCTGATACAGAGTGATGTTATGTTGAGTGGCAAAGGAAATTAATAAACGAATAGATTCTAACCTGGCCACTGGTGCAAAGGTTTCTGTATAGTCAATCCCTTCTTGCTGACTATATCCCTGAGCCACCAGTCTGGCTTTGTTTCTTACCACTTCTCCCTTTTCACTGAGCTTGTTTCTGAACACCCACTTAGTACCAATGATGTTGAATCCTTTTGGTCTAGGAACCAAATCCCATACATCATTCCTTGTAAACTGATTTAGTTCTTCTTGCATGGCAATTATCCAGTCTGGATCTTCTAGAGCTTGATCAACAGAAGTTGGCTCGATCAAAGAAACAAGACCTAATTGACATTCTGCATTGTTCTTAAGGAATGCTCTTGTTCTGATGGGATCGTCTTTCTTTCCAAGGATCACATCTTCTGAGTGAGCTAAGGAGAGTCTAGAAGATTTTCTGACTGTTGGCTCTTCAGAAATCCTGAGATTCTCTAAAGATGCAGCAACTTGATCTTCTGATCCATTGCTTCTGAGACTTTCAGCTTCTGGAGCTTTACTTCTTGGTTCTACAGCTTCTGATATGTCAATATCTATATATGCAAAATTCTCAAACTGCTTTGGTTTTTCAAGACTAAGCTTATCATCAAACCTGATATTGATTGATTCTTCTACAACCAATGTTTCAGTATTGTATACTCTGTAGCCTTTAGAGCGTTCAGAATATCCAAGAAGAAAACATTTTTGTGCCTTAGAATCAAACTTACCAAGATGATCTTTAGTATTCAGAATAAAACACACACATCCAAAAGGATGAAAATATGAAATGTTGGGCTTTCTGTTCTTCCACAATTCATAAGGAGTCTTATTTAGAATAGGTCTTATAAAGATTCTATTCTGAATATAACATGCAGTGTTTATTGCTTCTGCCCAGAAGTGCTTAGCCATATTGGTCTCATTGATCATGGTTCTGGCCATTTCTTGCAGAGTCCTATTCTTTCGCTCTACAACTCCATTTTGCTGTGGAGTTCTAGGGCAAGAGAAATCATGGGCAATACCATTTTCTTTGAAGAACTCCTCAAAGAATCCGTTCTCAAATTCGCCACCATGATCACTTCTGACCTTTATGATTTTGCACTCCTTCTCAGATTGGATCTGAGTGCAGAATTCAAAGAACACTGAATGAGACTCATCCTTGTGTTTTAAGAACTTTACCCATGTCCAGCGGCTATAATCATCTACGATGACTAATCCATATTTCTTCCCTCTGACAGATGCTGTTTTGACTAGTCCCAACAGATCAATGTGCAGAAGTTCTAATGGCCTTGAGGAAGAGACAACATTCTTAGATTTGAATGCAGGTTTGGAGAACTTGCCCTTCTGACATGCTTCACAAAGAGCATCTGATTTATATTTCAGATTTGGGAGACCTCTGACCAGATTTAGTTTGTTAATCTGAGAAATCTTTCTCAAACTAGCATGTCCTAATCTTCTGTGCCAGACCCATTGCTCTTCAGAAACAGACATAAGGCAAGTCACCTTCTGCTTCTCAAGATCTGAAAGATCAATCTTATAGATGTTGTTCTTTCTCTTGCCTGTAAATAGGATTGAGCCATCCTTCTGACTTACAACCTTGCAAGACTTTTGATTGAAGATTATATCATAACCATTGTCACTTAATTGACTTATGGACAATAAGTTATGCGTTAATCCTTCTACAAGAAGTACATTAGTTATGGAAGGAGAGTTACCAATACTTATGGTTCCAGAGCCAATAATTTTGCCCTTCTGATCTCCTCCAAACTTGACTTCTCCACCAGACTTAAGCACCAGGTCTTGGAACATAGACCTTCTTCCCGTCATGTGTCGCAAGCACCCAGAGTCCAGGTACCATGACATTTTGTGCTTTGTCCTCTTTGCAGCTAAGGATATCTGCAACAGAAATTATCTTCTCCTTAGGTACCCACAATTTCTTGGGTCCTTTCTTGTTAGTTTTCCTCAAGTTCTGATTGAACTTGGGTTTAGCATGATAATTAATAGGAGGAACAACATGATATTCTTTAGGTTTGACATCATGATATTTCTTAGGTTGTGTCACATGCTTCTTGGTGTGTACAGTGTTAAAGCTCTGTGCATGTGAAGTGAGCCTAATATCATGTGCATGGCCATATTTGAACTGATCATACAATGGCTTGTATGTGATTTTCAAATCATCAACAGGTTCAAATTTATGTGAGGTATCACCCTCATAGCCAAAGCCAAACCTTTTGTTTCCAGAAACACCATATATCATAGAAGCAAGATGACTTATGCCAATACTTCTAGATAAGAACTTTCTGAAGCTCGAGTCATATTCTTTCAGAATATGATTTAGACTAGGAATGGATTTTTCTGAGTCAGAAGGAGATCCAATATCTTTGGATAATTTTAAAACTTTTTCCTTTAGTTCAGAATTTTCCACTTCCAGCTTCTTAGTTTCATAATCAAATAGCTTTTTCAGCTTTTTGAATTTGATACTAAGGTGAGCCTTGAGTTCCAGAAGTTCTGTTAAACTAGAAACTAACTCTTCTCTAGATAGTTCAGAAAATACCTCTTCAGAATCTGATTCTGATGTAGATTCTGATCCATCATCAACTGTGGCCATCAGTGCAATGTTTGCCTGCTCGCCTTCAGAGTCTGATTCTGATTCTGAATCTGAATCATCCCATGTTGCCATAAGACCTTTCTTCTTATGAAACTTCTTCTTGGGATTCTCCTTCTGAAGTTTTGGACACTCATTCTTGTAGTGACCAGGCTCATTGCATTCATAGCATGTGACCTTCTTCTTGTCAGATCTTCTGCTTCTAGAAGATTCTCCTTTTTCAAGCTTCTTAGAACTTCTAAAGTTCTTGAACTTCCTATGCTTGCTTTTCCACAGTTGGTTTACCCTTTTGGAGATCATGGACAGTTCATCTTCTTCTTCTGATTCTGATTCTTCAGAATCTTGTTCTTCTGCCTGAAAAGCGTTAGTGCATTTTTTATAATTGGATTTTAATGCAATAGACTTACCTTTCTTCTGAGGCTCATTTGCATCCAGCTCTATCTCATGGCTTCTCAAGGCACTGATTAGCTCTTCCAAAGAAACCTCATTCAGATTCTTTGCAATCTTGAATGCAGTCACCATTGGACCCCATCTTCTGGGCAGGCTTCTGATGATCTTCTTTACATGATCAGCCTTGGTGTAGCCTTTGTCCAGAACTCTTAATCCAGCAGTTAGCGTTTGAAATCTTGAGAACATCTTCTCAATATCTTCATCGTCCTCCATCTTGAAGGCTTCATATTTCTGGATTAGAGCAAGAGCTTTGGTCTCTTTGACTTGAGCGTTTCCTTCATGGGTCATTTTCAATGACTCATATATATCATGAGCAGTTTCCCTGTTAGATATCTTCTCATACTCAGCATGAGAGATAGCATTCAGCAAAACAGTCCTACATTTATGATGATTTTTGAAAAATTTCTTTTGATCATCATTCATTTCTTGTCTTGTAAGCCTTACGCCAGTAGCATTCACTGGATGTTTGTAACCATCCACCAGAAGATCCCATAAGTCACATTCTAGACCAAGGAACTAACTTTCCAGTTTATCTTTCCAGTATTCAAAGTTTTCACCATCAAATACTGGTGGTCTAGTATAACCATTGTTACCATTTCCATTGTATTGCTCAGCAGAGCCAGATGTAGATGTAGATGTGTTTGTTGGAATTTCACCAACCATCTTTTACTGAAGCGTTTTTTTCTTCCTGAATCTTTTCTAAACACGGTTAAGTGCTTGCACCTTAGAACCGGCGCTCTGATGCCAATTGAAGGATAGAAAAACACTTAGAAAGGGGGGGGGGGGTTGAATAAGTGTAGCTTTAAAACTTGTAAGATAAAAACAATTTGCACAATGATTTTTATCCTGGTTCGTTGTTAACTAAACTACTCCAGTCCACCCCTTGGAGTGATTTACCTCACCTGAGGATTTAATCCACTAATCACACTTGATTACAATGGTTTTCCACTTAGCCAACTGCTAAGTCTTCTAGAGTATCCTGATCACAACCTGATCACTCTAGGAACAGACTGCTTAGACAACCTCCCAGACTTTTCTAGAGTATTCTGATCTACCTGATCAATCTAGTTCTTACAACTTAATGTAAACAAATTCTAAGAGTATTACAATGCTTCTGAAAAGCTATAATCACAACTGTGATATTTCTCTTAAAGTTTAAGCTTAAGTCTCACTAAGATATTACAACAACAATGTAATGAGCTTGATGATGAAGTTTGAGAGCTTTTGAATTTGATAGCGTTTCAGTTTAATGCACAAGTGTTGTGTTGAGCTTCTCATCAGAACTTCATATATATAGGCACTTGAGAAGATGACCGTTGGGAGCATTTAATGCTTTGCGTATTCCGTACAGCATTGCATTTAATGTTTCACTCTTTTGTCAACTACCTCGAGCCTTGTTTCCGCTGTGTCTACTGACGTTGCCTTTAATAGCTTCTAACGTTCCTTTTGTCAGTCAGCGTAGCCTGCCAGTCTAGTACTTGCTTCTGATCTGATGTTTGTGTAAACAACGTTTGAATGTCATCAGAGTCAAACAGCTTGGTGCAGAGCATCTTCTTGTCTTCTGACCTTGAAGTGCTTCTGAGCGTGATACCATGAGAACTTCAGTGCTTCTGCTTCTGATCTCAAGTTCTTCTGATGCTTCCATAGACCCATGTTCTGATTCTGCTTGACCATCTTCTGATGTCTTGCCAGACCATGTTCTGATGTTGCATGCTGAACCTTCTGAGTCAGTTGCCTCTTGCGCTGATTTTGTGCATACTCTTTGTATAATTCCTGAAATGGAAATTGCATAGTATTAGAGTACCACATTATCTCATACAAAATTCATATCCTTGTTATCATCAAAACTAAGAATATTGATCAGAACAAATCTTGTTCTAACAATACTAATATGTTTCCTTAGTTGATCCACTTAGGGTTTTGTTTAAACTTTCAAATGATTAGATTTAGGTGTACATAACTAAAAACCCTAAAACCCTAATCCTTGATCTTTAAATCTCTTGATCCTAATGTGATGTCATATTAATATAACTTGTTTCTATGATCTCCTTGTTATCCACTTCTACATATGCTTGTTGATTTACATCTTTGTACATTTATATATATATATATATATATATATATATATATATATAGTTATATATATATATATATATATATATATATATATATATATATATATATATATATATATATATTGTTATGTTATTATCTTTGTATATACATTGTCTACTAACCCACATGCATGAGACATTTATCCATCATCACATTATATTCATTCACACATGAAATGATCTTGAGGTATGTCATCCTTTTATCCATCCAACTTTTATCTTTGAGCTTATGCATTGATATCTTTGATGCTCACCCTTGATTTGTATCCAAGATACACATGTTTTATCACACACATCACTTGAGGTATTCATCATGATTGATTGCTTAAGTTGTTGCTAAAATCCAAAGGAATAGGAATGGTATTGACTAAAATTGTCAAGGTACTCAATCTCTTTTCCAAACTCTTTTACTTTGTGCTTAGTATTGTTAAAGTTTCGCACTCCACTTGTTTTGAAAATGGTTTTGTATTATTAGAGCTAAACCTTTTTAAATCAACCCTTAGTTTTGTATTTTTAAAGCTCAACCAACCTCTTTTAATTACCCTTGCCTTGTATTGTTAAAGTTTGACTCCTTTTAAAACTTGTTAAGTATTGTTAAAGCTTAACCTTTTAAAAACCAGTTGAGTATTGTTAAAGCTTAACATTCAAAAAGATTTTGCCACTTGACTCTTTATTTTCCTTTTAAAGGGAACTACAAGAGCTCTGACTTCCCTATTGTTAAGGGGGTATGTAGGCCTAAGATGTGATATCTTATCGAGCTCACTTTTAAAATCTTCTTTTCCCATCCTGTCACTCTATTTAAACAATATCCACATAAGCTTTTTATAATAACAATAAACAATAATAATATATTTCAAATAGGTTCCTACGAGGTACCGTAGGTGTGAGGGTTGCTAATACTTTCCCCTTGCATAACCAACCCCCCGTACCTAGATCTCTGATAAGTTTACTAGTTTTGATTTTAAAAACTTCTGTGGGTTTTATTTTGCTCTTTTTTCCATTTCCTTTGGAAACAATAAAGCGTGGTGGCGACTCTGTTAAAACATATAAAGCTAAGTCAATCAATGACTCTAGTCTCATAAGTTTCACCTCTACAATTTCGAGGAGCTCTCTTTGTAATCATGATGGGGAAACTACATACTATTTATTTCTAAGATGCATACACACCTAATTTTCCGGTATATGATGAAGTGATTGTTTGTCATGAACATTGATAGAACCAATTATGAAACCTAATTCAAACTTGCTAGCAGAAACTGGAGCTCTCAAATTCAGAATCTGATAATAACTCTCATCATAATAATTCATTGAAAAACTTGGCACACAAGAAATAATACCAGGTTTTAAAATGGTAAAATTAACTTTGATGAGTATATTTTTTATGTGAAACAATTAATCTATATGACATTTAATTCTTTCAAGATGCACATCTACTCTTTAATTCACGAATTTACAATTATTAAATGTTTTGACATAAAATGTCGATCTCCTCTTACACTTAGGATTATACAAATTAATTAACAACTTTCCATAAATAGATTGAGTAGAACACATACAAGTTAATTGGCGAGTTAATTTGCGACTTTCTAATCATAAATGCTTTGTGAATTACATATTGTTTACAAAATTATGTAGAAATCAAATATGAACTTAATGGTAACTGCTTATTTTTGCTGTAAGCAAATCACACATTGAATTCTGTTCGACTAAAATCTTGTTAAATACTGTTCTAATCAATATTTAAATTCTAATTCTCTCATCTAGGGATGGCAACGGGTGCCCGCGGGTGCGGGTTTTATACTACCCAAACCCGCACCCGAAATTACCACTCGAACCCGAACCCAAACCCAAAAGCTATTCGGGTGACAAAATAACACCCACGTCCACACCCGTTAGATTCGGGTTTTTTCACCCAAACCCAAACCCGCAACAAAATACATAAAATATATTTTTCCTACAATTTTCTTCCAAATTTCCACAAAAAAAAATAATATTATATATATATATATAAATATATTATATATAATATATATATATATATATATATATATATATATATATATATATATATATATATATATATATATATATATATATATATATATATATTCGGGTGTGATTTCGGGTTTCGAGCGCGGGTTTCACACTACCCAAACCCGCACCCGAAATATCGGGTGGCACCCGAACCCAAACCTAAACCCAGTGAATTCGGGTTTTCACCCGTTGACTCGGGTTCGGGTGCGGGTGGACCCCGTGGGTTTGGGTCTGTTTGTCATCTCTACTCTCATCACTTACCAAATATTAGACATTTAAAATTGCATAACAAGCACATGTTAATCGCAAATTTTGTTTAAACTATTGTTTATTTTGGACACAACTGCATTGACACTGAAATTACTTGGGACCACTTTCCCTTGTAACTTGTGATTAATAATGAATAATGCAATACATATAATTTGTGTTTCGTATTAGTATCAACCAATAGCTACTGCAGAAATTTGCAATTGCCACTAGTACCTCAGCAAGCAACAAAAGTTGAAATCATTGACTTATGAATTGAATATCAACTGCAGCTCCCATGTCAACCTATTAGAAAAGACTCAAGTAACATATTTTAGTTTTTAAAAAAATTATACAAAAATTTAATAAGTATTTATCGATTGAACATGCACCAAACTTAATAGAAGAGTATAATTAGAGTTTATAAATTAAAAAAAAAAATGACATTTTACTTTATAATCACTTTTATAAAGTTTTATAAAGATGAGTTAAATTCATAAAAATCTAATATTATTGGTCAAAAAAGTGAAAAAAAAGAAAAAAAATATATTAGTAAATAGAAATATAGAAGCTTATGCGAATCTTAAGGAGCGACTAAATTATAACTAATTATCTTATTTCATTCATTTGCAATAATATAAATGCAAAATTACAACACGCGAGTTTCATCCAACAAAGAAAAAGAAAAATTTTAGTGAGGGAATTTTGTGAGAAATATTTTTTGGGGTGAGCTGGGTTGTGAGTTTTGTGAGATAGTGATTGTTATTAAACACTTCGTATATTTGATTTTATATTAATTTTAGTGTGTTTCTATATTATTTTGTTCTTCCATAAATATGACAATATATTGAGAAATTTTGAGTAGTTTTTTAACAAACGGTATCAAAGTCAATTGGTTGTTTTAGCAAATTTTTCTAGTGAATGTATTATTATCGTGGATAGTAATTTTTTGTGAATAGTGTAAAATTTAGTTAGCATACCCAATTTTTCACAGAAGTGTTCTAAAACCTAATGATTCACAAAAATTTTTAGAGACGATCCCGGGGAAGTCACATTCAAGTAGGAGTAATATATGATTGCAGATGAAGAAAATTTGAAAAAAGAAAAGTTCGATGGTACAAACTTTAGCTTTTGAAAGATGTAGATTGAATGTTAATTGTATCAGAAAAAGTTACATCAATCTCTCATGGAAAAGAAGTCATATTAGATGAAGGAAGATGGGTTGAACCTTTTTATAGGCAAACATTTGGCGTTATCCGATTGTTGCTATCTCGGAACGTTGCTTTTAACATTGTAAAGGAGGTGACAACCACTAGCCTTATAAGGGCTCTTTCTAGCATGTATGAAAAGCCTTTAGCATCAAATAAAGTTCATTTTATGAGGCAGTTGTTTATGCTTCAGATGTCAAAAGACACGTCAATTTTGCAACATATCAATGAACTCATTATTGTCAAAACCCAATTGAGTTCAGTTGGAATCGAATTTGACAATGAGGCACATGCATTGATAATTTTGTATTTGTTACCAGATAGTTGGAATGCTACTGTCGCGACTGTGGGTAGCTCGTCAGGAAGTACAAAGATGAAATTTAACGATGTTCGTGACCTGAGTCTTAATGAAGAGATCTGACGGAGAGAGTTAGGTGAATCACCATCCTCTTTAGTGTTACATACAGAGGCAAGATAAAGAAATTCAACCAATGGATATGGACATGGTAAATCAAAGGATCGGTGATTCTAATCCAAAACTCATTATAGTTTCTTTAATTCGATGACTATGGAATGTTAGAATTATGGAAATAAGGGGCACTACAAACATTAGTGTAGAATCCCACCAAAGAATGAAGAGGAAAAAGATGAAACAAATGTTGCTTCAACCTCGAGAGAAGGTGATGTTTTGATAGTTTCTTTGGAGAATAAGGAAGAGTCATTGATGTTAGACTCTAGAGTATCCTTACACGCTACTTTCTAGAAAGATTTCTTTAAGAATTATGGATCTAGAAACCTTGGTAATGTTTACATTGGTAATGAACAATCTTGTGAGATTGTAGGAAAAGGAGAAGTAAAGATTAATTTAAGTGGACCTGTATTGGAATTGAAAAATGTTATACATATTCACGGAGTGAGAAATAACTTTTAATCTCTATAGGCCACTTGGCTAGTGATGACTACACAACAATTCTATGGTGATGATAGGAAAATTTCAAAGGGTTCAATGATGACTATGTGAGGTAGGAAGAGTGGTACTCTTTACAAGATAACAGAAACATGCAATTCGATTGGAGTTGCAATAAATGAAAGTCACAATCTATGGCACCAAAGATTAAGCCATATAAATGAGAGATAGATGAAGGTTATGCAC
Organism: Vicia villosa; assembly: GCF_029867415.1. Classification (NCBI taxonomy): domain Eukaryota; kingdom Viridiplantae; phylum Streptophyta; class Magnoliopsida; order Fabales; family Fabaceae; genus Vicia; species Vicia villosa. Next base: position 172,053,302 of record NC_081180.1, read on the forward strand.
TCAAAAGAAAAAAAATCAAGTCTTCTTAAATAGAAATTGTCATATGGGAATAATATATACTTGGGAAGCATAAAAGATCCAGCTGTCACACAATTGGAAAAACTCCAAAGAAAGAGAGGCTCGAGCTTCCTAACTCTAATGTTTGGGGTCTAACAATTGTCTCATCCAAAGGAGAATATGAGACATTATTGAAGATTAAAAAGATCATAACCGACAATGGTGGTGAATATGAAGACACCAAGTTTAAGAAGTTTTTTTATGAGACGGGATCAAAATTGAGAGAATTGTTCCAGGAACGCCCCAATACAATGGTGTTATGGCACATATGAATAGAACATTGATTGAGAGAGTCATAAGCATACTTGTGCAGTTAGGCTTACCAAAGCAGTTTTTGGTTGAAGTAGTCAACACATCAGCTTACTTAATCAACTGAGGTCTATCGGTTCCATTGAAGCACAAAATATCAAAAGAGGCATGGAGCGAAAAATAGGTAAAACTCTCTCATCTTATAGTTTTTCAGTTGTGTAGCATATGTGCGCATTAGTGATTGATGTGTCCGCAAGTGCACGGATATATCGAAGTAATATAAAAGATTGTCGAACCACAGAGACCAATGTCAACCTACTGTAATCTATTGTTACTTTGTAAAGCTAAGGCTAATGAATGTTTGATTAAGGGGAACCTAAGAACTAAAACTGAAATAAAACTAAGATTAAGATAAATATAGGAAAAGAGAGACCGAAATGTGATTCTGCGTACTTCGGGAACTCTGTAATTCATTGGCTTATTAAAAATGTCAAAAACATATTTAGTAGAAAATATTAGCTTAAAGACTAAACCTCACACTCTCGTGGTCTTGAATAAAGTCACGCTCCTTAACCGTAGGATTCTGCTCTCGCTCGCCCACTTAAATCAAAGAACGCGTTTTGTAAACTAAACAAGTCCTAATTAATCCTAAAGCGCTCTCGCTGTGTTTAAGATTAATGCCTAGTTTTTACTATCTGGTTCGATCCCCACGCTCTCGCAGTGCTGGTTCGAACCTTAATAGATTTCTCACTCTCGTGACGAAATCGTGGTAAGTAACCTCTCACTCTCGTGACAAGGTTACCTAAATTAAGAATAAAAACTAAAGCCAAAATAGAATTTAATAATAATAATAATTTAAGCCAACAAAATAATTACCGAGTCCCGTCGGAGACGACGGTCCTCACATACCGGACTCAAAATAATTTAGTCGGACATAGAATTAAGCGTAAACAAATTAAACAGGCGGATTGAAATTAAGAAGGACATGACAATTAAATTAGAGACGATAAATAAGAATAAATAAGAAAGCATAACATAAAACCTGTAAATGACGAAATAAAAGAAACTGGAATTAACTTCTGAAATTAATCTTCGCGTAATGAAAGGAAACAGAACCTAAATCTAATGGTGTGGTAGTTCCTTGATGTGAGAAACTACCACTTTTACATGGTAGAAAAACTGCCTAAAAACTAAACAATAAAAAGCTCTGCCGAAAAGAGAAGAGGAGTACTTTTTGCAGGTAAAATGTTGTCTATTTATATTCATGCTTCCGCTGCTAGGTTGAGAAAATATAGGGGTAACATGGTCTATTTGCTGATTTAGTGGCTGCGTGAATCTAGGAAGTGCGTTGATCAAAGTTGGTTTGAGTCCATTTCGCTCCAAGCTTGAGTTACGTGGCCATGAAAATAGGAAAAATGGGGCTTGCCGTTCGTCAATTGTCCCACGTTGCCGTTTGTCATGCAACAAATGTTGCCGTCCGTCGCAGCAAAGTGGTGCCGGTTGTCAAAGATATAAATGTGACGTTCGTCACAATATGTTCATATATATATATATATATATATATATATATATATATATATATATATATATAATTTTCTTCATTTTTTTTTTGGTTTTAAGCTCGATTCTTCTTCATTTTTGCGACTTTCTTCATACATGCCTTATAAATAGTAAAAACCTGAAAACATAGAAAATACCGGCATAATACAAATAAAGAGTATCTTAATTAAAATAAAATGAAGACATAATTCATGTAAATCAAGCCGAATATGCGATACATTTTCGTGTTATCAATACCCCCACACTTAAACCATTGCTTGTCCTCAAGCAATCAACCAACACGGTAAAAGAAAATAATTAAGTGCGATTTGAAACAAGGGCATGACACAACTCCTAGTTATACGCGGTGCTAGGCAAATGTTAAATTGATAGGTAATAGATATCAACACCAAGGATACCGTAACGACACAATGTTCAAAAACTCTCTCCTTATACAAACCAATTCGAATCATGCCATTATAACTTAACCTATATCTCTCATTTTTCTTTTACTCTTTTCATTCAAGCGCAATCTCATTAAGCCCGTTATCCATACACGCACATAGTAGGGAAATCGGTTAGTGACTATGATCCTTTAGCACGGGGTTCTAGTTTTTAAGCGGTGCAACCCCATTTTCCCCTACTGCAGTTGCGGGGGATCGGACCGTAACCTGTAACACCCTTCTAAACCCCACGGAATTTTATAAAATAATTTTCAGAGTAAAACATGAAAACAAGGGTGCCACAATTCAATTTAAAACAAATTATCATAAATTCATTGTCATGCTTTCACTAAGGAACAATCTGTCATAATACATAAACATCTCATGTTTACACAGCGGAAAATTCATCATACGGATACGCATAACATCATCTATGCAATATCCCACATAATTTAATACAATAACAACATGATAGAGTATCATCATAAACTCTAATCTAACGTTTCCCCCAGTGTTACAATATCAGAGCATGACACCTGACGCTACACTAATACACTGACTTATGAGCTAATCCTCACCAAGTCGAAAGCCGCTATCCTCAATCTGAAAATGTCAACAGTAAGGGTGAGTCTCATCACAGTTAACAAATGTTATTGCATCTTAAATAACAACACATCATAGTTATATTATTCACCCAATTTCATCATATTCAGATTATCAGGAACATCTATCATTTACACAAACATCAACAGAACACATCTTTCAAACAGACAATCATACTCCACATTAATTCAACAAAACACACAACCAACACATCATCAATATTTATAACACTGGAATACATCCAATCATGTTATAAAAGTATGCATATGTATGAACTGACACTATGCATGTGGTACCAAAATTCGTGAATCATATTCACAGGACTTCTCTCTGCGATACTGCCCTTCAAGTCGCTCCCACCCCACATGGGCACACGACTAACCTCATCGCTCACACCCCCATGGGCACACGATGACTGCTTACTAATCTCCTCACAATGGGAATTAGTCACCAACGATCCACTCATCAACGGGATCCAATGTAAATGATTTATGAATGAATGCACACATATCACATACTGATATCATCACCGATCCGATGCTTAACATCGTCTCATTTCATCCCACCAATATCATCACAACAAGTATGTACATGTCCAAGCATCATTCAATCATTCACATGCATTCACCACAATCAACATATTGATATTAACAGCATATTAATATTCACAATTCATCAATCATCATCATATAATTCTCGACAATCATCACATCGTAATGTTTTCAAAACAACATCATATATTGTCACATTTCATCATATATGTCAACAATACATCATCCAATTAAACAGATCGTCACATGATTAATATTTCAACATAGCATGTATTTAACATACCTCATCACATATATGTACAATACATCAATCACCAAGAAATAAAATCATATTTAAAAATAATTGGATTCACGCCTCATTCCATCATTTAAAACATAGGCTATCTCATAAGATTCATCATGCTCGAAACGGCACTAAAAACAGGCCTACGGTTCGAAAGTTACACATCATTTAACTTTTCAAGAAAACAACTACGCTACAGCACGCGGCGCAACCAAGACTCGCGGCGCGACCTGAACCATACAAACGTGTTCGCGGCGCCAACCTATGCACGCGGCGCGATGCGAGGAAAAAGTACGCCTTCACGGCGCCAACACTAGGACGCGGCGCGAACTGGCGATTTCACAGATTTTCGGGTCTGCGTCAGATCCTGCGATCTGACCCAATTTGAGTCCAAAACTGACTCTAAACATCATATACAGGCAGTTAATCATCAATTGCATCATTATTCATCATCACACATCAAAACAACACATAATCAATCAATAATCCATGCAATTTTCATCAATTCATAACCTCCCTAAACCCGACATATAATCCAATTGACTCAACAACATCCCTAATCAATATTATTATCCAAGAATACGATAATAGATGATAACCGGAGAGTCCCCCCTTACCTTAGCCAAGAGTTCTTGATCTTTGGTCCTCTTCCTCTTTGGTTCCTCTTTGCGTTCCTCATCTCTTCTCTTCCACTTCTCATTTTTCACGTTCTGACTCTTTTCCTCATTTCCCAATTTTCCTTATTTTATGAAACATAACATTTTAATTAGTAAAGGCTCTACTAACATAGTACCCCCTCTTTACTAACACCACACTTGGCCCAATAGCCTATCTCATATTTCTTTCCAAATAATTCCACAAAATACTGAATAATTCCAAATAATAATTTAATTTCCAATTAAATTAAATTTAGAAAATATGGGGTGCTACAACTCTCCCCCACTAAAAGAGTTTTCGTCCTCGAAAACATACCTCAAGTAACCAGCTCGTATAAGAGTCCTTCACCTGACTCTCCAGCTCCCAATTAACAGTACCATCAGTCAATCCCAATTAACATAACCAACAGGAAACATGTTTCATACATTCCAATCCCAGTTCTTACGTCACATTTGACCATCCAAGGTGTACCACTCATAATATCTCCAAAAGGTTAACAACAATAGAACTTGAGGTACAACCTATACCATACGCTCAACAACTGAGTAATACAATTACACAATCCTTAGTATGATCACACTTGATCCACAATGCAATAATGCATTCCATCTACCAACATACCAACCTCAGATACACTCTTCCATCTGAGCGATAAAACAATACTTACACTTTTCACCAACCGCTTCCTTCAAGAAACTCAATACTCATATTTCCATACTATTGAATTCCAATTATCTGACTCCTCTTAAGTCACACCATCAATTATCCAGTACTTTACATTCCGCTTCTTTCGCAATACTCTGATTACTCATCACAATCATCTATACCAAATAGATTTCTGAGTTTTACCTGATTCCGACTCTCCTTACTCATTCGTTTCAAGAATCATTCTTCATCATTCATGGTACTAATCTACCACTTAGAAATCCTTACTCGCATCCAATGAAAACCAATTCCTGATTTACTTCCTCTATTTAACATCCTAACCATCAGAATAAGTACACACAAGTAATTATAGTCACACTCATCAGCATCAATACGCCATTTCTTACAACAACTCAAATTGAGTTTCGCTCTTTCTAAGAATTAAATCAATTTTCCCTTCATAGAGTATAATTCCTCATTATATCTGGAATCTACAATAACCCCTTGTCAACAACACTAAATTATTACACGTCATAAAGCATCAACTCTTCGTTTTAATTTCGCCGAATACATACTCGTTAACTACGTACAACCGTAATAACATATTCATCATCTCGGCAATTATTCAAAAGAGTTATAATTCTCCGACACGACATCCTTACATCCACTGAATTCTAAATCCGACATATAGATCAATACATATTCTCTATGTAGGCTTCCGACATATTAATTCCTTACTTCCCGCGAGTAGTACTCATAACACTACTCCTCATCACACTTTCGCTGCGCGACTCTGATTACCCGTCTTAAGTCATCATCCACCATGTTGCACTCTTTCATATTCACTTCTTCATAAGTTTACACAACATAGTGAGTGATTATCCTCACGGCTTAATATCCATCACAACTTATACCATTAAGGTAACAAAACAAGTTCATCCCATCTATATGATTTCCGTCTACTACCAACAAGAGATTTAGGGTGATCAAGTCCTAAATTTGTCAATATTAGTTGAAAATCATATCTAAGCATAAACCGTCGTTACTACATAATAGTGTCCCTTTCCGAGTTTGCACCCAAACTCATTAGCATCATCATAGTTCAATAATTCACTATGGTGTCCTTCTTCTAGAGTATTCTTCCGAAGCTCAAAACATCAGGAAATCCAATCACTCAACCTCATTACTTCGTTTTCGTCGATTCTGAATTCACCGCCTTTACTTTGGTAATTCAAAGTCAACCTATCGATTAATTCAACGTCATCTTTCTGACCTTCTCTAATCTTGTTAAGAATACTACTAGTCATCTTCTAGCACACTCAATCTAACACTATTAGGAGTGCCTTCACATACTAACTCAAGTTTCTAAATTGTCCAATTAAATCCAACTCATTCATCATTAGCACCGACATATTTGAAGACTTCCTACGCAACACAATAACACAACATTCATAACTCGTGGTTTTAATCCAAATTCTATTACATCCTTCACGTCCAATTATCATCCCACTCGGAATCTCAACACAGTCTCCCTCACGTCAACAATGTTAGAAATTCCCTACAATTCTTCTTTTATACTTATCGTTACTTTGCCATCACAAATACGATTCCAAGGGTTCTAAAGTTTACTCCATCTTTACTACTAATGCACTCTTCACTAAAATTCATCGGCACTCAAACCATCTTTATTACCGAACATCTCATCAACCTATTCATCAACAACATGTTCCACTCGATTTTCTGTTCAAACAATTCGCGGTAGTAGGCATTCTTATTCAACAAGTTTCACGCTTCCTTAACCGACTTCAGACTATCTCCTCAAAGGATCAACCTACTGTATTTATAACTCTACCATAAGGTATAACATAATCCTTCCTCTTCATAGGTTCAAACAGTACATTAATCCGACACTCGGAACTCAAGATATGAATTTTCCAATCATTGCCCGAAAAATGCAACACCGACATCATGCAACGACACTCTATACGATATATCCAAAACTTCTCAATTGGTAAATTCAATTCTTAAAATTACTCCTCAACAAACCTGCTAATTATTCCTTCGATCCATTTCAACACTGACACTGACATCCCGTGGAGTACCAATAAACAAGTCTAGTTATAAGAACAAGAGTAACCGTAACTTCGCCTCTTACCAACGTCATCCTGTCACAATTAATTATCTTACGGCTGTTGCAACCATTTTTATAACAAAGTTCATCTCATTAGCTTTCCGAAGCTTCAAACGGAACTCAATTCGGGTGTCCAGAACTCCAGTTATGAATTTTCGAAGTTCCGCAGCTATTCAGCAATTTTCCTGCGTTTTGCTTACGAAAATCTCTCTCCAAAACTCATTCTCTTCAACTCTATCACATTCCAAACAGCCCCTTATCGTATCTCTTCACTTCCAAACATCCTTATAACTTGAGCGACACATTCCTCCGCCGAAGTCCGCTTTCTGCAACATCACGACAACAATCCTCATTGCAAACTCGTAACTGAACCTCTTCCGAGACGCAAGGCTACTCAACTGACAACTTCGCAGCACACCAGCAGAGCTGACACATCGCAACTCTCCAATCTCCTTCTCTTACAATAACTGTCAATTACCTCTAATCACCTTCCTTCAAGATGTTCCAACTCAATTCCCAGTGAAGTCTTAATTCCAAGTCACCTTCAACTCGGGAAACAACAAGCTCCGACAACGCTCGCACTGTTTCCAACAACAGCCTACTGAATCAATCTTCTTCAACTGAAACATAACCGAGAAGCGAAGCTTCTCCCCCACTTGTTTCAATCCAACACCTGCAACAAACAACCAAGTACCGACAGTGATTCACTCACATGTCGCATACCAAGGAATAAAATGCCGACAATATACAACTGTCGCGCAACTCAACTGACTCAACAATTGGCCGGACGGACCGACCTGCTCTGATACCACTATTGTAACACCCTTCTAAACCCCACGGAATTTTATAAAATAATTTTCAGAGTAAAACATGAAAACAAGGGTGCCACAATTCATTTTAAAACAAATTATCATAAATTCATTGTCATGCTTTCACTAAGGAACAATCTGTCATAATACATAAACATCTCATGTTTACACAGCGGAAAATTCATCATACGGATACGCATAACATCATCTATGCAATATCCCACATAATTTAATACAATAACAACATGATAGAGTATCATCATAAACTCTAATCTAACGTTTCCCCCAGTGTTACAATATCAGAGCATGACACCTGACGCTACACTAATACACTGACTTATGAGCTAATCCTCACCAAGTCGAAAGCCGCTATCCTCAATCTGAAAATGTCAACAGTAAGGGTGAGTCTCATCACAGTTAACAAATGTTATTGCATCTTAAATAACAACACATCATAGTTATATTATTCACCCAATTTCATCATATTCAGATTATCAGGAACATCTATCATTTACACAAACATCAACAGAACACATCTTTCAAACAGACAATCATACTCCACATTAATTCAACAAAACACACAACCAACACATCATCAATATTTATAACACTGGAATACATCCAATCATGTTATAAAAGTATGCATATGTATGAACTGACACTATGCATGTGGTACCAAAATTCGTGAATCATATTCACAGGACTTCTCTCTGCGATACTGCCCTTCAAGTCGCTCCCACCCCACATGGGCACACGACTAACCTCATCGCTCACACCCCCATGGGCACACGATGACTGCTTACTAATCTCCGCACAATGGGAATTAGTCACCAACGATCCACTCATCAACGGGATCCAATGTAAATGATTTATGAATGAATGCACACATATCACATACTGATATCATCACCGATCCGATGCTTAACATCGTCTCATTTCATCCCACCAATATCATCACAACAAGTATGTACATGTCCAAGCATCATTCAATCATTCACATGCATTCACCACAATCAACATATTGATATTAACAGCATATTAATATTCACAATTCATCAATCATCATCATATAATTCTCGACAATCATCACATCGTAATGTTTTCAAAACAACATCATATATTGTCACATTTCATCATATATGTCAACAATACATCATCCAATTAAACAGATCGTCACATGATTAATATTTCAACATAGCATGTATTTAACATACCTCATCACATATATGTACAATACATCAATCACCAAGAAATAAAATCATATTTAAAAATAATTGGATTCACGCCTCATTCCATCATTTAAAACATAGGCTATCTCATAAGATTCATCATGCTCGAAACGGCACTAAAAACAGGCCTACGGTTCGAAAGTTACACATCATTTAACTTTTCAAGAAAACAACTACGCTACAGCACGCGGCGCAACCAAGACTCGCGGCGCGACCTGAACCATACAAACGTGTTCGCGGCGCCAACCTATGCACGCGGCGCGATGCGAGGAAAAAGTACGCCTTCGCGGCGCCAACACTAGGACGCGGCGCGAACTGGCGATTTCACAGATTTTCGGGTCTGCGTCAGATCCTGCGATCTGACCCAATTTGAGTCCAAAACTGACTCTAAACATCATATACAGGCAGTTAATCATCAATTGCATCATTATTCATCATCACACATCAAAACAACACATAATCAATCAATAATCCATGCAATTTTCATCAATTCATAACCTCCCTAAACCCGACATATAATCCAATTGACTCAACAACATCCCTAATCAATATTATTATCCAAGAATACGATAATAGATGATAACCGGAGAGTCCCCCCTTACCTTAGCCAAGAGTTCTTGATCTTTGGTCCTCTTCCTCTTTGGTTCCTCTTTGCGTTCCTCATCTCTTCTCTTCCACTTCTCATTTTTCACGTTCTGACTCTTTTCCTCATTTCCCAATTTTCCTTATTTTATGAAACATAACATTTTAATTAGTAAAGGCTCTACTAACATAGTACCCCCTCTTTACTAACACCACACTTGGCCCAATAGCCTATCTCATATTTCTTTCCAAATAATTCCACAAAATACTGAATAATTCCAAATAATAATTTAATTTCCAATTAAATTAAATTTAGAAAATATGGGGTGTTACATAACCCGCCCTACCAAGTCCAGTACCAGTGACCTCTGGGCCAACCAACAGTGAGTGCTTATTATTAAATCCTTATATGCTTAACAACCGTTGGGCTAAATAACCGGGTGAGGGTTACCTAACTTAGAAGGTTATTTTTCAATTAAATTATTTTTTAAAAACAGGATCATTCACTTATATTCATCGACTCCCTACGTAGTTTGTGCTTAAGATGGTGCCGACTGCTAATATAAACTACTTAAGAGCTACTTTGAAAACTTGAGCCTAAGGTCTCGGCATAATGGGTACTCAAATTGATATTACATAATTAGAGGGTTTTGGGTGCCAGGACGGTATCAATATTGTTGAAACATCCTCAAGTCTTTCTAACAAAGTCTAAAGTGTGACGACCTATATACTTTTAGAGTGTGTATGCCATGCGTCAAAAAGAAAAAAAAATTGTTGGTGGTTAAATTTTTTAAAATTTCGGGGAGATCCAATAGCAACTGAAAATCACATATATTTAAAATTTCGGGGAGATCCAATAGCAACTGAAAATCACATATAAAGACTCGACAACATAACTAGAAAACAATAAAGCGATAAATGAAAGCGGTAAAGTTCCTCCCCCACACTTAAACCAAACATTATCCTCAATGTTTTGATAAAAGGTGGAAAAGGAAAGACAAAACCTGTATGAATGCTACTAGAGAGCTATCACGACCAAATCTGCTCCGTGTCCGAAGGCAATATCTTCTCCTATCATGCTCATCAACGGTGTCACCACCAGCAGCAACATTTGTAGGAATGTGCGTGGAGACCCGCTCAATTTTGAGATGATCATCTATAGATTTTTCGCCTAGATATGGTTGAGACGTGACAAGCGATCCATACTTTTATTTTTTGCAAATTCAAACAATTAAAGGAAAATATTAAATTGAAAGCTCGTGGGTTGCCTCCCACGCAGCGCTTTGTTTAACGTCGATAGCTCGACAGCTTAAGAGTGCAAGCACTCAATGTGGTTCTCTCGAGAATGACTCCTCGGTTGAACTTTTAGTAATCGTCGGTTTCCATGGCCACTTATCGAGCCATCTCACATATCCCTCACCTTTTCTTTTCTTCCTTCTGTGGGGTGGTTCATTCTTTTGATCTTGTGGTGGTGTTTCTGGATCTATCTTAAGTATCAGCTTTTCAAGTTTGAGCTTAGTGATTTCAGCCATCACCTCAAATGCTAACCTTCCCCTCTTAACAGTAATGACATCCCTAGTTTCACGGTCCTCGAACTTTCTCTTTTTATGCAAGACTTCAAACAAGGGTGCACTGGTGTGGGTATTTTCCAATACCTTCACATAGTTTATCGTAGCTTCCATAAAACTTTGTAGAAAAGGAATCGGTGGGGTATAGGGAAGAGGAGTTACAATAGGTGCTTCCTTCTCAATCTCTTCTACATCCTCCCTTTTGGATGGTGTTGGTGGATCTTCCTTATTCATTACTCTTTTCTCACCGGGACTCTCCTCAATCTCAATATTACTTTCGTCAAACTCTTCATCACTCTCCTCAAACTCATCATAACTCTCCTTAGGATTTTCACTTTGTTGTTCACTACTGGTTGTTACAACATCCAAATGCTCCTCAGGGAAGGGTCCTAGAGGGTTTTGTTCAAGTTGGGAGATTTGTGTCTCTAATGCCATGTTGTGAGTCGCGAGGGACTCAACCATAGTGGTCAGTTGCCTAAGGGTTTCGTTGTTTTGAAGACTTTGTTTGATAAACTCTTGGTTTTGGATGGTTTATGTCTCTACAAAGTGCTCCAACATCGATTCTAACCTAGAGTGAGTTAGCGCCTCATCGGAATCCTCCATTGATGCTTCGAAGTTGAAATTATGGGATTCTTGTGGTTCTTCAAAGTGGGTTAGCATCGCATTTTGTGTTTCCACAAAGCACTCCGTCATCGTAGATTCTAGCCTAGAAAGAGTTTGCGTTTCAATAAAATTCTCCATTAATATTTCAAGGTCGGATTTATGGGATTCAGGTGACTCCTCGAAATGTTGGTTGTGGTGATCATAGAGGAAATTCGGTTGAGGATAAGTTAGTGTTGAATTGAAATCCTCAATAGATGATTCGAGATTGGAATTGTGGGATTCTTTAGACTCCTCAAAATGTTGGGATTGGTGGTTGAAGAGGTAGCTGGGGTGAGAATCTAGTAGTGACGCGTTGAAATTTTCCAATAATACTTCGAGGTCGGATTTATCGGGTTCTTGTGATTCCTCGAGATACTGGGAATGGCAATTATATAAGAAATTTGGGTGTGGTTCCTTGAGATATTGGGAATGAGAATCATAAGGGAAATTCAGGTGCGGTTCCTCGAGAAATTGGGAACGGGAGTTGTAGAAAAAATGCCTTAGTCTATACGGTGTAACAACGGAATAACAATATTGACTGTTGGTCCCCGGCAACGGCGCCAAAAACTTTATGCGTCCGCAAGTGCACGGATATATCGAAGTAATATAAAAGATTTTCGAACCACAGAGACCAATGTCAACCTACTGTAATCTATTATTACTTTGTAAAGCTAAGGCTAATGAATGTTTGATTAAGGGGAACCTAAGAACTAAAACTGAAATAAAACTAAGATTAAGATAAATATAGGAAAAGAGAGACCGAAATGTGATTCCGCGTACTTCGGGAACTCTGTAATTCATTGGCTTATTAAAAATGTCAAAAACATATTTAGTAGAAAATATTAGCTTAAAGACTAAACCTCACACTCTCGTGGTCTTGAATAAAGTCACGCTCCTTAACCGTAGGATTCTGCTCTCGCTCGCCCACTTAAATCAAAGAATGCGTTTTGAAAACTAAACAAGTCCTAATTAATCCTAAAGCGCTCTCGCTGTGTTTAAGATTAATGCCTAGTTTTTACTATCTGGTTCGATCCCCACGCTCTCGCAATGCTGGTTCGAACCTTAATAGATTTCTCACTCTCGTGACGAAATCGTGGTAAGTAACCTCTCACTCTCGTGACAAGGTTACCTAAATTAAGAATAAAAACTAAAGCCAAAGTAGAATTTAATAATAATAATTTAAGCAAACAAAATAATTACCGAGTCCCATCGGAGACGACGGTCCTCACATACCGGACTCTAAACAATTTAGTCGGACATAGAATTAAGCGTAAACAAATTAAACAGGCGGATTGAAATTAAGAAGGACATGACAATTAAATTAGAGACAATAAATAAGAATAAATAAGAAAGCATAAAATAAAACCTGTAAATGACGAAATAAAAGAAACTGGAATTAACTTCTGAAATTAATCTTCGCGTAATGAAAGGAAATAGAACCTAAATCTAATGGTGTGGTAGTTCCTCGATGTGAGAAACTACCACTTTTACATGGTAGAAAAACTGCCTAAAAACTAAACAATAAAAAGCTCTGCCAAAAAGAGAAGAGGAGTACTTTTTGCAGGTAAAATGTTGTCTATTTATATTCATGCTTCCGCTGCTAGGTTGAGAAAATATAGGAGCAACGTGGTCTATTTGCTGATTTAGTGGCTGCGTGAATCTAGGAAGTGCGTTGATCAAAGTTGGTTTGAGTCCATTTCGCTCCAAGCTTGAGTTACGTGGCCATGAAAATAGGAAAAATTGGGCTTGCCGTTCGTCAATTGTCCCACGTTGCCGTTCGTCATGCAACAAATGTTGCCGTCCGTCGCGGCAAAGTGGTGCCGGTTGTCAAAGATATAAATGTGACGTTCGTCACAATATATATATAATTTTCTTCATTTTTTTTTTGGTTTTAAGCTCGATTCTTCTTCATTTTTGCGACTTTCTTCATACATGCCTTATAAATAGTAAAAACCTGAAAACATAGAAAATACCGGCATAATACAAATAAAGAGTATCTTAATTAAAATAAAATGAAGACATAATTCATGTAAATCAAGCCGAATATGCAATACATTTTCGTGTTATCAATGATCAAGACAAAAATAAACTTGATCCTAAATCAAAGAAGTTGACTTTCCTCGGTTATCGTGAGGATGAGTTTGGCTATCAACTTTAGGATGATAAAAATAAAAATAATATTCACAGTAGAGACACAATTTTCGACGAAAGAGATATGTGCAAATACAAGTATAGCACAACCATCAATGACTCAAAATTAAGTAAACACATGTGTCATACCCAAAAATTTGCCCACCATATTTCAAAATAAATCGGCTCAGGCACTGAGATCTCCAATTGTTCAAAGTGGCCCAAAAAACTCCTTGAGGACCATAACATTTTGTTGGTGCATGGTTTTAATCTTTATTTTATTTATTCTTTGATTTTATTCAATTTAAATCAATAGAAAATAAAGTAAATATCTAATTGATGCATGGTCATATTTTTCCAATCAAAAGGCATTCTTGGAGCTCAAGCAAATCATTTATATTTGATTGGAAGGAGATTTGGATGGAAATAGAAAGTTGTCATGAGATTTTCAATCAAATATTTTTCAATATTTCCAAATATTCTATCACATAATTCTTTCCAAGTTTAATTGACCTAATGTGTTCTCTATATATACCACAATATATTCAACACAGGGATTCACGCATACTTGCCTCAAGAACGAAAGAAAGAACTCTCCAAAATTTTCAAGAATTGGTGAATATCGAAACGAGCTTTCTAGCCACTCTCAAGCCAAACCAGTGATTCTATCATCCTCCTAAAGCGTTAAATGTCAGGTATGAATCATAAAGGGTGATCAAGACGACCAAAAACGGATGTTCCATATTCATTGTGTTCGTACGCATTAGGTTTTTGTTTTTAATATCTTGCCATGTTTTAACGAGATCTAATGATGATTTTGAGTTCCTTGTAACATATAGAGCAGGTCTGAACCATTAAACCAAAGTTCTAACGTGCAAAACTCGATACACCATTGTTAGGGCTTTAGAAAGTGGAGCTTTCGTTCTCATGGTTCCCGGTCGTATTAGACCCCAAAAACTATGCCATTAAACTTGCAATGTCCTAATTAGCCGATCTGGGCTTTTGCTTCGTTCAGTTCGTGCATTTTTTTGCAGGTTTGAAGGTTTGAAAAATTTGCTACGAAAGCTGGTTACAGAAATCGTAGCTAATACACATGAGTTTCGTAGCAAAAATTCGTAGCCGTTTGATTACAGGTCAGGGGAAGAAGACAACATATGTGGCATCGTATCGTTGGCCAGTCAATAATCTGAATCCTCTCTCCGTGTGCGATTGGTCAGTCAATGAGAAATTGGGGCCTGCGCGTGGAA
This sequence comes from Vicia villosa, assembly GCF_029867415.1. Taxonomy (NCBI): domain Eukaryota; kingdom Viridiplantae; phylum Streptophyta; class Magnoliopsida; order Fabales; family Fabaceae; genus Vicia; species Vicia villosa. The sequence goes on from NC_081180.1 coordinate 172,068,667, forward strand.
AATTATGACTTTGGTTAATATATTGTTTGTAATATCATATTATTTGTGTTTGGTTTCACTTGCAGCAAAAGACACTAGCACAACTGGCAAACGAGAGAGACCCATAACCCAAGGGACCTGGGTTCGATCCCAGTGTCCTCCAATTTATTTTCCTTCTTTTATTTGCTTGTGTTTGCCTACAGATCCAACGTGCGTGATCCACGAGAACCCACGGTATGCCCTTCCTTCTTTTATTTGCTTGTGCTTGCCTACAGATCCAACGTGCGTGATCCACGAGAACCCATGGTATGCCCTTCCTTCTTTTATTTGCTTGTGCTTGCCTACAGATCCAACGTGCGTGATCCACGAGAACCCACGGTATGCCCCCGCTCGCTAGCCATCGGATTCACTCCGTGCCAAATCTGAGGGACCAGAGACGCCCATCCACCATGGACACTCAGAGTACTGCCCCACTTGATCAGCACCCAATCTCTTTTCTCCAATTCTTTTATAATTCCTTATATTACTTTTCTAATCTCTTTTTTACTAACCCTTTTTATTAAACTAAAACAAAATTAGGATTTTGATTAACTTTGTTTTTTAATTAGGTTAATTAAAAATAATTAATTTAATTAATTATATTAATTAGGTTTTTTAGCCAATTTTAATTAATTCGATTAATTAGGTTTTTTAGCCAAGGTAATTAATTTAATTAATTTCTTTCATTAGTTTTTTTAGCCAATATTTAATTAATTAGGTTTTAACCAATAATTAATTAATTAGTTCAGAATTTGGGTTTAACTAAATAAAATTAATTTAGACTTTTAAGTTTGAATTAATTAAATTAGTTAGGTTTCTACCTTTTAAACTTATTTATTATGTATCTGTTCACAGGGTGTAATAATTTTAATTAGATTTACTCTCTCGCATATTTTTTCAATTATGTAACTGCAAAAGCCTTGTAATAGTTTAAAACTAGGACTTTACTTTTCCGCTTCCCTTTTTATTGGTTATGTACCGCCCATCCCGAAGCCATGTAATAGCTTAGGATTTACTTTTTGCTTTTACTTTTCGCCCTATATATATGTTTAGATGTATGCTTAGGATTGTATGGCAAGATTTAAAATCAACCGTTAAATCATTAACATCAGGATTAAATAACTAAAAACAGCACACTCTTTTCTCTTATTCACACACTCACCTTTATGGTACCCTCTCTTGTTGCCTTTCAATTATATGGTCAAGTCCCTCGAACGTAGGGATGCCTTAGCAAATGTTGCCTACGATTCAAATCAACATCGTCCCTCAGATAAAAGATCATAGTCCCTTCGATGTTGCCTATGATTAAAATGATCTTGTCCCTCGATGACGCTTTGATTAAATGACGATAGTCCCTTTGAATGCTAAGGTATCCTTACATGTTACCTTCTATGACCATTCGATGACCCTTCGATGTCCTTTTACATCCAATGATAGGACTACCTACCCACAAATGGAATGGATAGTACTATCAACTCAAGGAAAGTCTTAAGTACAAGAAAGAACTTACGAACTTAGGGTAGGTAACTCCTAATTTCTTGCTCAACTCAAAACATTCAAAAATTCTTTTCACACCTCGTATTTCAAAACACTTTCAAAGACTACACTTTGTATACATTCACACGAGAATCATTACAAAGTTAAAGTTCTTTTACAAAATATTTTTCTATACACACACTACACTCTTTTAAACAAATCAAACAAAAACAAGTGAGCTAAGCAATTAAGAGCCCATGGATACCCATGGATACAAAGGGTGCTAATACCTTCCATTTGTATAACCTACCCCCCGAACTCAAAATATTTAAAAAGATCTTTCCTGTTCTTTTTGTCTTTCCTAATTGGATAAAATAAAAGTCGGTGGCGACTCTTGCTTACCGTAACATGTTTTGCGAAATAACAAAACAAAAAGTCAGTTCTCCCACCGTATTACAACATGTATACAGAGATGGAAGATGTCCTTGAAAGTCCCATTGTTGAAAGTTCCCAATTAGAGGAATAAAAAAGAATTAAGAATAAAAAACCTTTAGACACATAAGATCATCTAATTCTTACTCATGTATTGAGAAGGTCTACTCAACATAGTGTTCCTAATAGAGATACATGGATTACATGTTGATGTCTGATGGAGGAAGGCCTGAAGATTATGAAGAAGCATGTAAGACCACTAATGCTACTAAGTGGGAGCTTGCGATGAAATACGAGATGAAGTCTTTAATTTTTGATCAAACATGAGAACTAGCTAAACTATGGAACTTAAAAACAAATGAGTGTATCAAGTAATGGAGGTCAATGATGGTTAAAGAAATATAAAACCCAACTAGTGGTAACAAGATTCCAACAAAAGGAAGGAATTGACTACACTAAAATTTTTTTCTTCCGATTATGAAGCATAATACTATTTGGTTTTTGTTAAGTATTGTTTTTAGTGATGATCTCCATGTTAAAATATTTGACATGAAGACTACATTTCTTCATGGATATTTAGTTGAGAAAATATACATGCACCAACTTGAAGAATTTTTAGAAGAAGGGAAAGAGAATTTGGCGTGTAGACTATATAAGATCTTATATGGCCTGAAACAAGCTCTGAGAAATTTTTATATGAAGTTTGAAATCTTATTGCACAAGGAAGGCTTCAAGAAGTGCAATGTTGACCAATGTTGTTTCTTCAAGAGATATAAGTCCAGTTATAGCATATTGCTACTTTATGTCGATGACATGTTGGTAGCACTTTCATATATCGACGGGATTAGAAACTTAAAGATGAAGTTGTCAAAAGAGTTTGACATGAATGATTTAGGTCAAACAAAAAGGATTCTTGATATACAAATCACGAGATATAAGTAAAGGGAATTTTTGAAATAAAAAGGATTCTCAGTATATAAATCACAAGAGATAGGAAAAGAGAAGCTTTGCAGTTATTTTAGATAGAGTGCATCAACCGTATTTTACAAAGATTTAACATGGGAAATGCCAAACCAGTTAGCAGACCTTTGGAGGACCATTTTAGTCTATACAAGGATCATTCACCCCAAAAAGAGGAAGAAAAATATTCCAAGAATAAAATTCCATATGCTTCAGCCATTGGAATCCTGATGTATGCAATGATGTGTACAAGGCCAAACATTGGCCATGCAGTGGGAGTTGTTAGCAACTTTATGTCAAATTCAGGTAAAACTTATTGGGAAGAAGTTAAGTGGATTTTGAGGTATCTACGAGGCACCACTAAGAAATGTTTGTACTTTAAAAAAAGGAGAAATAAATTTACAAGGTTATGTTCATACATACTTTGCTAGTGATGTTGATCAATGAAGAAGTACAACAGACTTATATTTAATGTGGGTACTAAGCAATTAGTAAGATATCATAGATACAAAAGATTGTTGCTTTATCCACTATAAAGGTTGAGTATGTGGCGGTAACCGAAGTTAGCAAATAATTCATATGACTTCAAAGATTGTTAACAAAGTAGGATCTTAGACATGAGAAAAATGTTTTGCACAATGATAGTTAGAGTACAATACATTTGGCAAAGAATTCAATATTTTCTTCAAGAACAAAACACATTGGTCTTCATTATTACTTCATCAGATCTTTTTTTTAAGGACGAGGTGTTAGCTTTTAGCAAGATTCAAGGAAGCGAGAGTCCATTTGACATGTTAACAAAGGTGGTGACCATTGACAAATTGAAGTTATGCTTAATTCTAGTTGGCTTGCTATAATAACAAATTGATAAAGGTTGGTGTTTGATCGAGGTGTGAAGATGGATTAAAATCGGTCTTCAAGTAAAAGATGTTGGTCCAACAATAGAGAAAGAATGATAACCAAAAGAAAATAAATAGTAAATAGAAATAAGGAAGACTAAGAGAACATTAAGGAACGATTAAAATATAATCATTTATCTTTTTTTATTAACTATAAAAGTCATATTTCTTTCATTTGTAATGATATAAGTGCAAACTTACACAAGCGAGTTGCATCCAACAAAGAAAGAGAGAAAAAAAATTCCAGCAAGGTAATTTTGTGACAAATATTTAGAGAGAAATATTTCTTCGATGTAACTGGATTGTGAGTTTTTTGAGAGAGTGATTATTATTAAACACTTAGTATATTTTTTATATTAATTTCAGGGTTAAATATGTTTGAGGTCCCTATAAATAATCCATAATTCAATTTTAGTCCCTACAAAAAAATTCCTTCAAACAATGGTCATCATAAAGTTTTTCATCCATAATTTTGGTCCCTGCCGTCAACTTCCTCTAACGGAAGATGACGTGGCAAGCCATATGGAAGACAACTTTACAAAAATTTGAAAAAATGCCTTAGCTTTTAGGGGTTACAAACTTCCTCTAAACAAACCCAAAAATTTCATCCTCCTTCAACAATACCTTCAAATTGAACCCAGATTTTCTTGTTCAAAATAAAATAGACTACAATGATAATCCTGAATTCCAAATACTTTCTTAAAATATTTTACAAATCATTTGCATACATAATCATTGATAGAATGACAAACACTATTTTACATTGCTACCTAATTCCAAATACCATAAATGCATAACATCTAAGCTAGAACAATAACCCATCTGGGTTGTGCTCCAACGCGAGATGATTATTTTAAATTACTCTTCCATTGTTCGTCATCTTCAACAAAGATGGAATCTGGGTTTATATCCATTGAATACCTCAACAAGACGTAGTTAAACATCATCTTCAACAAAGAGGGAATCTGAAAGATTTTGACCTCGAAGACCTCTCATGAGAGTCTTAAAATATTCATCTTCTTCCATTTGCGCCCTTAGTCTCTTAATATCCTTGGATGGATGTTCTTTTGCTTTCGATGCTCACAACCATGATTCTTTAAAGTCTGAAATCATACTGGTAAATCACTCATTGAATTGCATTGAATCATTCAGTTTCTTAACAATAACAATTGAAATTTTTATAATGAAGTTCAAATTCAAGTTTCTAAGTTTAACATGAAGATGAACTTGCTGCACTTGACTGGAAACTGTGATTTTGCTTCGAGTGAGAGATGGATCGTTCCAGACCCGGATTCGAATCTAAACAGACAATAACATGTAGTTGCATATACATTACAAAAATAAGATCGATGAAGACCTGCTTTGTTAGATCTGAATGAAGGGCATCAGATTCATTTCCATGTTCTCAAGATGAACCTGAAACAAGATCCAAATATGTCTATCCTCTTGCAGTTATCATTGTTTTAGTTATAGTTATTTTAAGGAGGTTTATAACCCCCACAATTTAACATATTTCAACATCTTTGTCACTACCATGTCAACCTCCGTTAAACGAAGTAGGACGGCATGAACTAATATTATGGATAGAAAATTTTATGAGGATTATTATTTGAATTTTTTTTTATAAAGACTAAAATTGAATTATTAATTTTTATAAAAATAAAAAAATATATTTATCCCTTAATTTTAACATGTTTCCGTATAAATTTATTCTTTCAAAAATCTAACTATACAAATTTTGGGTAGTTTTGTAACACATAAAACAGTATAAAAAAACACTAAACCACTTGATATGATTTTTCGAACATATGTTAAAGAGAAGAAAATAAAAAAGAAAAGACAAGTTCTCCCAACATCATAATAAAAAGCAAATCTTCAAATTATCTTGTGCTTAGCATGGAGGAGAAACTTAGAAACATGAAGCACAAACATAAGAACACAGCATGCTAGCTGTTTGCTAAAGAGGTTACATACCACGTTTACAACAATAGATAGTGGATACTTTTAATCCATAACCTCCATTTTATGAGCTTATTACAATAGTTTCTTATATTCTCTCAAGTAGAATGTGATGCTTGCAGGTACACTATCACTTTCATCACATAGTGTCATTGAAGGTGAGTCAATAGTCTTACATCCAACCACTATGAATGACAGTGTAGACGTAGATTTCGTTAGCTTAGACGATATCATCAGAATTCAAACTTTGATATTTAAACAATTGTGTCTGATTTTTCTAGTGGTTATTAAAACTTCGTCTATATATTAAATAAAAAAACTAAAATACTTAAACACCAACAAAAATAACATGATGAGGCTCATAGATTTAGAAACAACAGCTATAATAAAATATTTGGCCAGTGGCATAAAAAACGTACATTTATTGGATATACCTACTAATACTATAGTCTATAGTAGGCATGTCATACAAACATATTGCAGTTACAACTTAGAAGTTATCATCACATAATAACAACACACACAAAAAAAGGATTATAAGAAAAGAAGAGAGTACAATACATATTACACAATAGAAGTGTTGCCATTATGAAAGCATTGCCAAAGGATCGAAGTTGCCCTTTCCAAAGAGAATTTCCCATCAACAAAGAAGGTTCATTCCCATCAAACTTTAACAAAGAGTCTTCAAAGAAAAGGAGCATGGAAATTGGAAACCATTAACACACACACACCATCCATTTTCTCCACTACCCCAAGTTTTCTCAAGAAATATTCCATATGGGGTAGAGGAGTAAAAGCTATGTTACATGTTTGAGATGGAGTGCAATTGAAAGAGGGTTTGTGATGGTAGGTTGGTTGGGTTGTTATAGGATTTGCTTCTTGGTGTTTAATGGCAATGGAAAGGAATGATGACTTAAGTAGATTTTTTTGGTTACTTTTTGGTTAAAGGGTATAAAAATTAAAGTGAAATAAGGTTCCAAATTTAGCATCTTCCATAGGATATACCTTTGCTACCTACTATTTTGTTCCATATATGACAAACACCTTTGCAATTTTGCCATCACGTGTCTTCTCCTTTTTTATACACTTGATGGTTTTATTATAGTTGTGATCATACTCGTCATCCAACGGTTGTTTGAAAAGAGATGAATGCTAATATAATATGCTCTCTCAAATTTAGAAAGGGTAATATGTATTATGGATGAACAAGCATATCCTTCCTCTTCAAAATTGTTAGGATGGAATAACTTAATACCTTAAATTTATAAAATAGAATATTGATTCCTCAAAATTAAAGAAAGTGAATCAATTTCGTAAGTACACCTGTAAATGCACAATGTGAAAATCCATATTAATGTGCTTTGTTTTAGAACAAGTTTCGTTCTACAACTAATCTTAAGTTTTGATGATAACAAAATATATAATGTATAGTGAACAATTTTGTATTATACTGGTTTGTTAAGTGCACAGATTATGATATATATATATATATATATATATATATATATATATATATATATAGACTATGGAAATGGGAAAAGGGCGAAATAAACCCACAAATAAGTTTTTAAAACAAAAAGAGAGATCTTAGGTACGAGTGTTGATTATACAAGGGAAAAGTGTTAGCACCCCTCATATCTGTGATACTCCACAGAAACCTTTTTGAAAATCTGTGTAAAGAAAGATGTTGTGTGCAAAAGAAAAGGGTTATGTTTGATTTTTTAAAATAATCTCGGCAAGATATTACATCTTGTGCCTACATACCTCCTCGGTGCAATGGATAAGTCAGAGCTAATGTAGTTCCACTTAAAAGGGAAGATTTTTTAAAAAAGGAATAAACACTTTATCATCATAGGATATAATACTCAGCCATTGATCTTAAACATGAGAACAAATGGATCCTTTGCATCAAAAATGAAAGAAGAGCTCCGACTTGGATAAAATCAACAAGTATACCACTAACTCTCTCAAGTGGAAAAGTTTCCATCATATCAATCAATATCAAGATCGTGGGGTATCACAACTCACCACAACAATTAATCATGTCTAAACTTTGAAAGAGAAGCCAACAAGGGTAAAAGATATTTTTAAAGAAAGATTTTTAAAAGAGATTGCAAACATAAGAAGGTTTTGGAAAAAGGGAGAAGATTTTGAAAATCTAAGAAGGGGGAGGAGATGAAGGGACTATCCTAGAGCATTAAATAAAAGCTAAGGAAAGAACGATCTAACCAAACGAGAAGCCAAAACTTGACATTAAGAGTCAATGTAGATTTCCCATCCTTTGGACTACCATAATCAAGCAAATATAATACCAAATGGGGATCCAGATGAACTTGATATCTTTAACATAACTTGCACCAAGCCTTTAGAATACATCATAAGCTCCTAAATAAAATCGGGCAGGGTAACGACTGTGTACAAATGAATTCCTTATCACAATGCCTTAGAATTAACCATCAAGGACTTTCAAAGAATCACCTGCATACACAAAGAGAAATAACCCAATGCCTTGGAGTAAACTCCAAGGACTTCCAGACAGACAAGCATAATCAAAGTATCAGGAACTCAGACGAAACTCCAAAGTGCTAAGGTCAAGGTACTAATTCTAAGTCCATAGATCCATTCTCGGAGCTTAGGGTATGGTAACCAAAGTCCAAGTCCACATTAAGTCTTTTAAGGATTCAAGTTGATTATTAGTGTTTCAAGCATAAAAGTAAAGTATGGTCCAAGTGGACAAAATAAAAAATAGCATAAGCATAAACATACATCAAAGTGGACAAAGGAAAAAAATTGCATAAACATAAACATACGTCCAAGTGGACAAAGGAAAAATGGCATAAACATAAAAATGATAAATGATAAATGGCAAAATAAAAGCATAAAGCATAAAAAAAATAAAGGCAATATAATAAAGTGCATAAAGTAAAATTAATGGTTAATTGTTAATAGTTAGTAAATGAAGATCAATGGTGAGTGAATGATGAACTTAGATTCAAATTTAGTGAAAACTCATCACAAGATTGATAGAATCAAAGCAACTACACGATAAGTTTTCAAAAGTCTTAAACCAATTGTCATATAATCTCTGCCATTTTTGATCTTTTTCCGATTCGGGATAAGAAATGTAGCGCTATGTTAAGAAATTGCCAAGTAACTTATATAGAAGTCACCCTACAATGAGGCCGGTCAATAACGATTTGAGTGCTAATGCATGTGAGATAAACAATATGTATATTGTTTTCTGAAAGCGATGCCACACGAAAAGAAAAGAGGTAACTGTCTAATCTTCATCAAGAACTCAAAAGAATTCCAATGATATTGAAGATTTTCATCGACCAAAATAAAAGAGAAGAAAAAGATGGAATTACATTAAAGATTCTTTCCATCTTCAAGTTCAATCACTTAATATTATGGATTAAAGCACTAAACATATCATTAACTCAAAGCACCAAAAATGAATTGAATAATTCACTTTATGATAGATTTGAATTAAAGAATGTTTATCCAACTTCATCAACAGCCTAAGTCCATTGAATTTGAAGAGGAATTAGACCTCTAAAATTGCAATTCAAAGCAAACATCAAAAGAAAGAAGTAGAAGAAGAGTAGCTACCAAAAACAAGTTAAAAAAACAAAAAACAACATTATGTCAGTGAGAAATCGATTTACACAGGATGTAAATCGATTTACACAGGATGTAAATCGATTTGCACTGTTCAGTTTTCCAAAATCTGCGCAGAAAACAACTGTGTAAATCGATTTGCACAAGATGCAAATCGATTTGCACTGTGCAGTTTTTCAAAAAAAAGAAAATAAAGGAAGAAAACCTGTTCAAACATTAAACCAAACACCTTGTGATCTTGGATACAATTGTGCACGAAAATGTCATCAAATCACCAATAAATAACACCAAAGTAACACCAAAGATGTAGCACACATAATCAACAAAGGATCACATCTTGAAGGATGGAATTGGAACAAGAAATTACCAATTGAAATCAACTTCTTTAAGAACAATCTCCAACAAGCCTTGATCTACTAAGAATGGATGAAGAAAAAATATTTGGATGAAGGTTTAGCTCAAAAGATTAGTAAGATTCAATGTGAATCTCACTAACTTTTTGTGAAAGAAGAGCTTTGAATGATTTGGGAAAGAATGGGAAGAGAATTTGCAAGTGTGATTTTGGCTCTCCAAAGCTTGTGAAATGAATGAGAGGAGGCCTCTATTTATAGAATTGGGAGTGAGGGTAGTGACAAATTGGTAATTGTCCCTTGGAGATTAATTTGAATTTTTAATTGGTAAGAAATTAGATCAAAATGGGGTTTATGAAGGAAATTATGGTAATGATGTGGAATATTGGTGATAATAAAAAGGATCAAAGAAATGGGATTGGTGTAAAAAAAAAGATCAAGTGGTGTACATGTCATCAAATGAAGGTGCATGATAGGATTTGATCATTATGAGGTAGGGAATTAATTATGAGATCAAGAATATTCTCCCCACACATGAAAATGGTGACAAAACCCTCAAAAGCTGAAAATTGCCCTAATTTTTCAAATTTTACATTGGTGCAATCGATTGCTCGCTTATGTAAATCGATTTGCACTGGTGAAAAAGGCAAAATCTGGCGCAAAAGCAGCTGTGCAAATCGATTGCTCCCTTATGCAAATCGATTCGCACTGGTGAAAAATGCCCTTTTTAATGGATATTTTGGCTTGGTACCTACATAACACAAACATACAAAAGGAGCAAAGCAATATTTTTGGTATTTTGGTTAGTATAACATATACAAGCTAAACAACTATAGGTGTTTGATGGCCCCCCTTAAAGATGAGGTGAGCACAACACCAAAGATAAACACTCAAGATTGCGATCTTCGCCAATGATTGGAATGCAATTGAATGGATAATCTTATGGTAAAAAATTAGGGTATGACCGTTGCATGAAGACGTTTAATGCACACTATTAGAGTGGCGCTAGCAGCATTCAGAGGAAGGATGAGACATAGTGAAAATTTTATTACTGACACACAATCCTTTTTGCAGAGTAACATGGAGGATAGTGATTTTTTTATTATTATAATATTTCCATATTATCTTGCTTCAGTGATAACATCTGGAGTCAGAGGTTTCTGAATATAAGTTGTTGAAGCTTGATCAAAATTCAGAGTCACTTTCTCTCTTTAGTTAACTTCTTGAGTCAGAGGCTTCTAATAAAATTTGTTGAAGCTTGATCAGAGTGCTTAAGATATTTGAGAACGTTGAGACTTTAGAGTCTTGAATTAGAGTCATTATGGATAAGATCCTTTCACGATTTGACTGGATGCTTCCAGATGTAGATTTTCTTGTAAACACATCTTGTATTCATCATTGGTTAAGAATGCATCTGGTGTCTAGAGTCCAGAGTTGCTCATTCAGAGTCCATGAATTTCACTAGTTTGGAGTCCACAACTTGCTAGCCGAGGCCCGAGAGTCTAGAACTAATTATCAGATCTTGCGCACTTAACAAATTGATAGAGTATAAATTGGTCTCCTTACATTGTATTTTTGTTATCATCAAAACTCGAGGATTAGTTGTAGAACGAAACTTGTTCTAGCATACATCATCAAAACCATGTCATCACCAAATATGAGCAGTTGCTTATTGACTCCAGTTCTTAAATTAGGAAAAAGAGTTTGATTATTTCTTGTTTTTATGACCCGGCGTACAGACAAAACAAATGTTACTTTGTTACCACGTGTCACATAGAAAATAGAATCCATAGTTTCATGAATAACACTACCACACATTATTGATCAACCTTGAACATGGATATCCAACCCCAATATCCTTCTGGTATTGGAGGTTTGATTGTTGTTCTTTAGCAAGACCATATTATGTTTTCTTCACTACAACTATGGTGAACTTTTGACTAACAAATTCGTTGATATTTTGAACAAAAAATTATTTGCAATGCCTCTTGAGGCTAATATATTACTTTGGAATTATACTGAATTCAAGGTCCATCCTTATGTAAACCTCTTGCTAAATATAGGGAAGTCCAAATGATGGCCTAAGTTATAAAAAGAGAGACATCAGAGCAGAAACCTCCTATGGAGAGATTGAAATATCTTTTTGAAGTTTTACATCTAACATGATCGAGACAAACAACCAAGATCATATCCTTACGATTTTTCATTTTAGGATAAATATAATACGTTTCCTTATTCTAAGTGCTTATTCTATTAGGGGTAATCAAGAATTCATTATTCTTAACTCTTGGGTTCAAGAATTTATATATAGCTTAAATGACATAATAAAAGCTTTTTCTATTCTTTTATTAACTGATTTTTATGTGGGATTCCATTCGACTCATGGTTGGGAACTAATGATTGTGTCTATCTATAAAGTTTTGGATTTAATTTGAATGATTAGATTCTATCTGGTCTTGTTTTGCATTTTCCATTCATTGTAGATAACTTTTTCAAGTACTGGATTTTCCATTATTTAAATCGTGTATCTTCGTCACTTGTAGTGATTTATCATTCAATGACTGGCTGAAAAAATGAGTCGCTGATCCAATTCTAAATCAAAAATTTGTTTTTTGTATATAAAATCTAAACATTCAACATTGAACTTATTTGTTTTTGTTTTACTCGTATTCTTCCTAAACTATAGGAAACTAATTTGGGTAAACAGCATAATCAATGATTGGACCATGCAAACTAGAAATACTTTTTCTTGGATAAAGAAAGAGATTACCCGATCCATTTTCGTATTGCTCATTATATATACATATATATATATATATATATATATATATATATATATATATATATATATATATATATATATATATATATATATATATATATATCGAACACCCATTTCAAATGCATATCCCATTTTGACCAACAAGGTTATGAAAATCCTCGAGAAGCTATTAGCTGAATTGTATGTGCTAATTGCCATTTAGCTAATAAGCTCGTAGATATTAAGGTTCCATAAGCGGTACTTCCCGAAACTGTAATTGAAGCATTTGTTTGAATTCCTTATGATATGGAAGTGAAACAAGTTCTTGCTAATGGAAAAAAGGAGGCTTTGAATGTAGGAATTGTTCTTATTTTATCGGAGGGTTTTGACTCTCCAAAAATTAAGACAAATGAAGAATATTGAAACATTGAGTAGGAAGATACAAGGGAAAATAACCTAAGTTTAAGTGAAAATAAAGGGTATATTGATTTTTTTTCTTGCCTTCTCATGCAAGTGCCATCACTAATGAAATCCTCTTAGTTTCTTTGCGAGGAGAAGTGATGTTAACTAAATATATTTATAAGAAAGGTTCACATAATTATTTACGAAAATAATTTTAAGAACTAGTTGAGTGTTATAAAAATCAAGTGTCTCAGGATGTTTCCCTTTTGTAGGCCAAGATAAGGTTTAGGACGACTAGGTTTATAATTCCTGTTGCATTGACGACCCTATTAACTCACACTAACTTGTTACGCTACATCATCTCACCTCTCAAGGTAAGTCAATAATGCAACATTAGGGGAATTCATTTACACCTAAAATTAATCAACAAACAATTTATTCTAGGGTTATTCAAATGTTCCTTAGTCGATAGCAACGCATCAAACTGTAAACACAACCACACATGAGTTAGGTGAATCTTTATCAAATTTACTCGAGTCTATCATGGTTGCCAAAACTCTAGACTCAACCAAAATACATTAGAATTTGAAAAATGAGCATTTAGGCCAAGTTTTGTGCTAATTGGGCCACTAACCAAAGAGGACGGAGATGGTGGAACCACAAACCAAAAAAGTTGTGCACTAGAGGAGTTAACAGATTTTGCCGAGAAAAAAATAAATTATGGCATACTTGGATCGCCACATATCCCGAATTAAATGGAGTAATCATAAATGATGTAAAACCTAAACCAATGATTAACCTGTTGTTGACGCAATAAAGCGGCAAGCAAAAGATTGAAAGTATTCCGGGTTTTATCATATCCACAAAGAACAGTGCAAGGGAAAGAATGCCATTCAACGGTTTCTACGTTTCTGAGCTTAGGTTAAAATTAGGGGTGGCAAAACGGGCCAGGGCCTGTCGGGCCGCCCGCGCACCCGCCAAAAAATGGCGGGTTGGGTTGGGATTTTAGGCTCGCCGCTCGCCAAAGCCCGCCCCGCCAAAACCCGCCGCCCGCCATACCCGCCCCGCCAAAGCCCGCCGCTCGCCAAAACCCGCTCCTCCTCCAAATCTCACTCTTTTTTTAGTTAATTCTAGTAATTGCAATTCTTGATGGTTTATTTTATACATTTATTTATAAATATATGTAATATTTTTTAGAGTAAATTTGTTAACAAATTACTTTTATAAAAAATTGTTTTAAAAAATAAGTGAAAAGCTTAATTAAAAGGTAAAAAAACATATTAATCTATTAAAAAAATATAAATAAAAATAGGCGGGTAAGCCCGCCGCCCGCCAACCCCCCATCTTGGCGGGGCGGGCATGATTTTGATGCCCATTTTACTTAGCGGGCATGCCCGCCCCGCTCGTTTATAGGCGGGCGGCGGGCGGGGCGGGCGGCCCGTTTTGCCACCCCTAGTTAAAATGGGATTATAAGGTATTAAAGGTTAAACTATGAACAAGAGAATAAATTCATTCTCAAGAGAGGAGAAACTTATCAGGCATGAATTTAAACTACTCGTCACAAACTTAAACTAATCGATCAGTTGCACTCAACATACAATATTCATCATTATCATCATGTATCTCACACATCACTGTCCATTACTGAAACACCTACGATACATATCACAATAAAGGTTATGTCTAACGCAAAGTTGCGAGAACAACTGTATTACTCTCATCGGCGATGTCTCACTATTGTACCCCAATTTTTGACCCTAAGATTTCACCTCATTTTGCATTAAGCAAAAAGAGCGTGATCATAATTATCATCAGTATCATTATACATAATCATTCATGCATCATTTGCTAATAAAAAATATACAAAAAATATTGTGTTTGCTTGTTGCTTGTTTCCCAAGATAGGTGACTGATCAAGGAGCCCAGGAAAATTAGGATTTTGAGATTCACAAAGGAGTTCAAGCATTTATCATATTCTCAAGTGATTCCCCTCATCAATATGCAAGCCCTAGTGTAGTTCAATTCAAGATCAACAACTTTCAAACTCATTTGGTACACAATTAGGGTTTTTTGACCTAATTCTCTAGAAAGTTGACTTTTGGTCAAAACATGGTTCCATGGCTCAAATCATGATTCAAGGATCTCTAATTACTTATTATAATCCAATCATATCATCCATTTGACTAGAAGAGCTTGATTCAATTGATACTTAGAAGAATGCAATTCATGTGGAAAAAGTCAACTGTTGTAGATCACCTTTGACTTTTGAGAAATTTGGTCAACCATGAAATTTTGAAGATCAAAATCATGATTATATGATTATTGAATTCATTTGATCAAGAAAAATCAAGAAAATCAAGAAAATTAATAAAGGAATCAAAAGTCAAAGATTAGGGTTTTGACTTTTCCTGAAGAAAATACATGTTTTATGCCTAACTTTGAAAGTTCATAACTTCTTTAACAATTGGCCTTTTTTGCTCCAAACCCTCAATTGAAGAAGAAATCAAGATCTACAACTTTGTCAATGTGAAGATTTTTTCACAAATGAATGGATTTCAAGTTATGAAGCTACAAAGTTTTTGACTTTTCCAACACTTCGAAAATTTCATTAATAAAGTTGATTTTGTTGAAGAAATAATATTAGTAATAATATTATTATTTAATTTGGTATAGTTGTGGTGTGGTATATATAGCGATGTGGAGGTGTACGATTAGTAAGCCCGTTGAGAAATAATAGTAATTATATTATTATTATTTGATTTATTAGATTAAAAGGAAAATATTAGGTTTTGCTGAGCACAAAGAAATAAGGGTTTTGGAAGTTGCCGACAAAGAGGAACAAAGTTTTGAGCAGAAGAGGAATCGATCGAGGATTGCTGGAAAAAGGGAAAGAGGGCAAAGGCTTGCACTCGATCGAATATTAAAGGCGATCTCTAATCCAAGGTAAAGGTGGGGTTCGATTACTATAATCGGGTGTATGATAATTTTTATGTGGGATTTAGGGTTGTATGAATTTGCTGTCAATTCTGTGTTTTTGCGATGAAAATTTTGATTCTCAGAATATCTGATGATGTATCAGTCAGTTGGAATTTTGTTGTTCTGTTGTTGCTGTTGCCATGTGAATCGATCGAATTAAATTTATCCTTCACTGTGTTGAAATACAAGTAATAGAAGTTTTGGGTTAGAAGAAAATTATAAGAACAGAAACAAGTAGAGGACGATGAACAAGATAGGAGGCGGGGGCCTCCGAAATTTTGGAACACCCCTAACAAGGAGGAGGCGAGCGCCTTAGGGGTCCTAGGGGGTGGGGGCGGGCGTCTCCCTTGCCTGGGGCCCACCTAGTTGCTTTTATGTTGGGTTCTAGCACGTGTTTTGGTCATTAGGATTATAAGACTTATAATTAAGTATTTTTGGTCATTGTTACCTGGTAATTTTGTGATACAAGAATTATAATTAAGAATCATTAAGAATGTAATTCAAGATCATTAAATTAGAAGTTGATTTAATAGGTTGTGGGTTAGCAGAATAAATGGAATCAGTAGTTTCAACAGCAGGTATATATTAATTATATCAGGAACAAAAATACTTAGCTTAATAATAGTGGTGGGTAAATATATATCAGATGAGTAACTAGTGGTTATTTTTGGTGATGAATTGCTTAGAAAATAGAGATCATTATTTGGCAGTATAAGTATCAGAAAAGTTGCTAGTATCAGGAAGTTTGGATTCTAACAGAAGGGGAAATAATACCAGAAATAGTTTTATTAGTAGAATAGTAGTCTAGCAGAATTATTGGTCTGTAATAATTAATCATTGGTAGAGAAAATTAGCAGAAGGCTAAGATAAATATCTTTAGTAGTAGAAGGTTGAAAACAGTCCCGAATTAGCCGAATAGCCGAAATAGGCGGTATAATTAGTTGTTCGGAATTTAATGAACATTGACGGGGTAACTAAGATTAATTAGTAGATAATTGTGGTTGTATTGCTTTGTTGAAATTATGTGGAATATGCTGACTTGCAGGTACAACTGGGTAAGTTGATTCGTCCGGTTTATAGACATTGTTGATTATAGGCCATATGACCAATGTTGTGTTGTTTGTGTTGATTGTTTCTGTGGGTAGCCTTATGGCGTGAGTCTTGGTGAATATATGGTGAATATGTCGTTGCTCTGAATTGTTGTTGAATTACATTGAGATGTTGTTGTTATGTAATTGTTGTTATGTTGTTATTGATTAAGTTGTAGGCCTCTGGCCAGTGTTGAAGCGACGTTGAGTACCTTTTTATTGGTACAGTGTCGATAAGTTGCTGTGTAGTGATGTTGATTGTTGTCGTTGTTGAGATTGTTGCATTCATTGCATTTGCATACTAAGTTAGCCTGGATTGGAGATTTTTAAGTTGGAGCTATGCTCACCACGTTTGTCTGGACTGGAAAAATTAAGTTGAAGGCTTATGCCTTGTTGATGCCTCGATAACCTGGCATGTTTTAAGTTGGGAGTTCTACTCCAATGGGTCCACATGCATATGCACAATTGAGTCGCATTCGAGTTGTATATGTGTAATTGTTGTTGTTATTGCGTTGTTAATTGAAGTTAGTGTTGCTATTAAATTTGTTGTGGTTTCTATGTTGTTGTGATTCAAGAAGTTGTCTTGTTGCCGTTACTAATTCAATGTAATTATTAAGTTGTTATTTTGTTGTTGTTACGAAGCGGTGCATAATTGTATGATTCTTGTCTAATATATTGATTATCATACTTTTGATTATATTTTTCGATATCTCACCCCTTCTGCTGATGTTTCCCCTACCATGGGAAATGAATAAGTACTTAAGTATAGCTGTGGATGTTGAAGTATTTTTATGAGGTCGTTAGGTTGCCGTTTGATAAGTCAATAGGATCTTGCTCTGATACGTAGCACTCGGGGGATGAATCTTGTTATTAATTTTTGTCGTTGCTTAAGTTGTTGAAGTTTAAGAATAATGTGAATACTTGATTAAGTGATTAATAATAATATTTGAAGTTGTTTTCGTTGAGTAAAGAAGTAAAGTTGTTACTGTTGAAAATATGTTTCCGCCGTTTAGTTGATTCAATTGGTTTAATTGAAATACGTTGTTATGAGTTCATCCATGATCTAAGTGTTATGTATCTATATAATTGTGACTCATGTATGTTGTTTATGTGAAGTAAATGTGACATCCCTTGTATGATTAAAATTTTCCGCACTATGATTTTATTACTATTCATGGGTAGATTTGGGGTGTTACAACCTACCCATCCTCTTTCGAAGCAACTTCCACTAGCAAGCACATCTTTATGATCCTTGTCCTTCAACGTATCCCAAATATTCAAAAAAGGATACTGATTTCCTCTTGATATAGGTTTCTTCCTAGAATAAGTCGTCCAATTTTTATACATAATACCCAACATCTGCCAAGAAATAGCTCTAGCACCATAACTTGGAGAATTTGTCCGAACAATGATAAGGCGACTTGAAATCTATGTTGTAAAATTTAGCAAGAGCTACCTTGGTAAGGGGGCTAACCTATTGTGTAACACCACATTTTTCGTTAGATAATTTTATTTAATCTATTTATATCTTTGTGTGAATTAATGGATTATTATGCATAGTAATTAAAATTGTGGGTTATATGTCCTTGAGGTGGGAGTGTGGAAAGAACTTAGAAGTGAAGAGAATTAATTTATAATTAATTAATTATTAGAATAAATATTATTTTATTTGAATTAATTAAATAAAATAGTAAAAGGATAAAATTGGGCCAATATGGGGAATTAGGAGAAATAGAGGGGAGCAAGGAGTTAGGGAGTTGGGGCAATAATGTGAATTAAGAAAATTGAGGTTTAATGAGGTAATCGAAAAGAATTGTGTAGAAAACCCTAAAGTATATATTTGAAGTGAGAGAAATTAGCCTAGTTTTATAAGTACGTGTAATTTGAGAAAAGAGGCGAAAGGAGAGAAAGAGATTTTGAAGGGAAAAGGGAGCTAGGGCTTGAAGAAGGAGACCTCATAGAGATTATTTGCTTTTGCTGGAATTACAAGGTAAGGGGATTGTTCATTTAAAGGTGCTTAATTCATGAAAGGGTAGAGAGGTTTCCCTTAACCTCCAATAGGGAGAATGAATAAATATGTTTTTACCATGAATTGGTGTGAATAATTATTAGTGTTGTTGTAGTGTTGTCTTGTTCACAAAATAATTGATTCAATGATAAAATTATATTTAAATAATTGATTCATGAATTTTATTCTGCATCTATTATGGGCATGGAAAAAAGCTGGCGCTAGCTATAGTGACGGTACAACCGTCACCGATTAGGCTTATTTTGTTAAGAATTTATTTTTATCATAACTTTTTATTCGTAAGTCCAAATGAGTTTCCGTTCGAAGAGTTAGGGAGCTAACACGCTAAACTACCCCATGAGAGTTCTTGATGAGATAGTTGAATTGTATATACAGATCTACTGTAGGGATCTTTGTGACAATATGTATGGTTTTTAGCGAACAATTGTGGTTATATAATAATGAGTTAGGGATATCATGAATTAATATGAATATATGATGTGTGATATTCGTGTATTGGTAATATGTTTGAGTTGAGATGTGTAGTTTCAGTGTGGAATATACTCTGCTATTGTTGTGTAAGAATTATTCGGTTTAATGTGATATCGTTTCATGTTGTGGAGTTGTTGTGATGATGCATCCATTCATTCATGGATATTTTGTTGTTATTATTGGCTAAAGAGGTGAGTTATAAGTCTCACTAAGGGGATTGGTAGCTTGTCCCAAGCTCGGTGTGGGGCTCAGGGGTTCGACAGATGGAACCCATTTCATGAATAGAACCACTGCTGAGATTGATACCACATGCATTTGATTCGATGTCGTGTTGTGTGTCACATTGCATAAATAAATGTAGATGATTCTAAAGTGGGTGAAATATGAATCCTTGTTGTGTGGTGCATGTATGATGTACGTGTGGTTGCATAGTGTATGAGCCTATCCTAGTTGTTTATGCACCATGTATTATTTGAATGTATTCTCACCCTTTTGCTTAATGTTGTCTACCATGGACATCTTGCAGATACTTAGGTGTAGAGTTTGTTGATGTAAGTGGAAGCTAGCTCTTGGAGTTATTTCCTTTAGTTTTGTCGTTGTTTTAGGAGTCTTGCTCTAATTCTATAACACCGGGGTTGGGAACGCTTGTTTTGCTTATTATTCTTTTGTTGGAGTTTATATAATTGTTCTGTTGATGGTTGAAGTTGTTGAGAGTTGATTTTGATAACTCGTTTCATTAAAATAAGTTTTATATAATTTTAAAGTTTGAGACTAAATGTCCTAAGTTGTGTTGTTTTATTCATTTGAAATGAGTTTGATACCACCGCAATGATATCATAAGTGAAAGCGAGCGTGCGATGACAAGTGTTGTATGGCGTTATTATTTCCAATCCATGTTTGTTTAATGTTTGATTTATTAAAGGATTGTAATTGGTGACACCTTAGATTGTCGTGTAATGCTTAATATATAACTTTATGGGTTTTGGGTGTTATAGATAGTACCAGTCCTTGAATGTCTTCACGCTCTCTAAATAAACCTCAAACATCTTGGTACTCTACCTAATGGATACCAGAACTTGACCTCAGGTTGAATCAGCAGAACTTTGTTGGGATTTAAATAGGTGGAAGAAGAGTGTTAGAGATTACACGCCTTTCTTGTATTTCCACCAGTACTGGAAGACTTTGATATATGTCCCACTCATCAGATGCAATTGTGAAGGAGAAATAACCATATGATTTAGAACTCCCACTTTGAATTCGCTAAAAGGGAGGCACAAACCTAACAAAAAAACAATTATTCGATGTGAGAGATGACTCACCCTTCATATTTGCTGCAAATCCTTTTATCCTCTTCGGGAGGAAGAACTCCCAAATCATAGGAAGGACCCACTTAAGTAAAATCATGGTATATGCATCCTTTACCCACAAAGGTGGAAATAATGTCCAATATCTCATGATCCATCCATAATGCACGATTGTCTCACGCTATCCTCTGGACTCTAAATTTAGAGTTGTCCATGGCAAAAAAAAGATGTCAAACACGTTGAGGAAATGATCTTAAGAAAAGCACATGATCAACATAATGACAAATGTTGAGCCCTACCAAATTCATCCATCTCAAAAGAATTCACCACGTACGAAACATAAATAACTAAATACCCATAATTCTCTAGAAATACTAATTAAGTAAGCAAGTGTGAAAAGAATAGAAATTTCAGACTCAAGAGTTACCTTGAAAAGATGAACTCAAAGACCCACACGTGGTATGTTCTATTGAAAGAGGTGGTGCAAACATGAATCAGTGGCTAATGGGAGGAGATTGACGAATATATAGGAGGTTGCATACGCGATAGAAGAACAAAGATTTTCACAAATGGAGAAAAGAAAAATATGGTAACCCCAAAAATATTTATATATCTCCTAGAGAAGATGAACCACACAATCCTTGGTGTTGGGAAGCACGACCCACACCACCGAGAGTCGAGATCTCATCTCATATTGTTCAATAATACTAAAATGCCCTACTACTAGAAGGAAACATTACTGTTAGACATAGGGACACATGTATGAACGTACCTGCGAAACATTGCTAAGAACGACGAAGACATTTAATGCACAACTATTCCCAAAGACATTATTAACATTCCATCACAACTCTTTTATTTTCTTCTACCAGAGGTTAGGCTGAAGACAACGCCGATAAAACCCTCACACTACGATGTAGGAACAAGGGTTTGGATGACATCTGTTTTGGGCCGTCAGCAAGCTCCACAAAGAAGGTCCAATAACAAGCATCGATGAGAAAGGCACATGAAATAGGCGGACCCGCATCCCTATTTAGGACACACAATGACGCCCCCATCACATCTCTCAGTGTTGAATCTTATTGAACGACTACCCGCACAAGGCACTGAAAGACACGCGAATGATTTAAACCATTCATAATATATAAAGACTATATCGCATCATTTCATGCATTCAACTCAGTCTCACTCTCATACTATCTTTCACTCAGTTACTGACTTGAATGTTCAAGTGTTAACCTTACAGATCTACCCTTTCTCCGTCGTACTTGAAATTTGTTCTGCCGCACCAAAACGTTATTCTACCACTTCAAGCACACATTTCTAATTACTTAATAGAACACTTATTATTTTCTTAGTGCAAACTATAATATTAATATTTTTCTTAAATAAAAAGTACAGTCAACCCTGCATTTTTAAAATTCCGGATCCACATTGATAAATACTTTAATAAAATGTTTACTCAAAATCACTGTTATTTTATTCCCTAAAAATTATTCACTAATTCACTGTTATTTCTTCTCTTGAAAAATCTTAATTAATTTGTTTGTGTGCTTGGCAGACGCCACTAAATATTTTACCTTTGAAAATTGAAGGCATAAGTTTTGTTATTATGTAAGCATTTCACTTTTCAGCCGTTCGGTGTCAAACTTTTACATAGCTTTTCTTTTCTTATTATATACTTCATATTTTGAACTCTATTTGTCCTGCCTCCATTTTAGATCAAAGTTTTGAACTCTATTTGCTTGCATAAAGTTTGCCTTCTCATCAAAATAATTTATAGGCTTTGAAGGGCATTTTGAGACAAGTCTTTATGCACTTAATTAATTAATTAGGGGATGGAAAAAGACTCCTCATAAGTAAAAAATAAGTGGTTTCCTTGTGGAATAAGGTTTGTTTAAAGCAACACTAGTGTTTAATGAAGTACATTATTTAGACTTTAATGCCCCTTTAAATTCTTAATAAGTTTAAACTCACTTTGATTTTATCATTTTAGTCTTTTATTCTAAACTAGTAAAATACATGTGCAGTCGTTTAATGATATATAAAATATAATAAAATATTTATATAAATTTGAAATATATTACTATTGTAAATAAAATAACAATAATATAAATTTTATTATATTAAATAATCATAAAAAATAAAAAAATAAATTCGTGAGATAGAAGAAAAAAAATTGACATTTAAAAATTAAAACTTTATCTTTAAAATAAAGATAATTATTGATTAAAATAAAATGAAATAATACTATATCTCGAGAGAATTTCTCTAACGATTGATTCACAAATTTTTTATTTTGGAAAATATCACATATAGGTAATAAAATATCAGTGATTAGGAAATTGAAGTAATAAATACAGTCAGTTGTAACACCCCATAAATTCTATTATTTAATTTAATTGGAATTTAAATTAATTATTTGAATTAATTGGCATTTTGGTGAATTAATTGGAGAAATTGTGAAATAATGGTATTGAGTCAGTGTTGTGTTTAGTAAAGGGGAGGTGCTAAGTGTTAAGCCTTTACTAATGTTGGATTCTATTTTTCATAAAAGAGGGAAAATAAGAAAATTGTGAGAAGAGAAATAGAAAGCCAAAAGAGAAGAAGAACAGAAGAACGTGAAAGAGTTGAAGAAGAGGAGAAAAGGAATTTCAAGAGCTTTTGCTAAGGTAAGGGGTGACTAATCCATTTACTCTATATTATGAGTTTAATAGTGATAGAGTTGATTTTGTAGGTTGTTTAGTTCAATTGAATGTACGTCAGGTGATCAAATTTTTGAAAAGGTGAAAGATGTGAGCACTCAGTTTGGCAAGCCTTTTGCACATTCACTTGTCAAGGGTGGGTGGAAGAAGAAGTCAATTTTTTTTGAACTTCCATATTGGAAGTCGTTGTACGTAAGACATTTCCTGGATGTTATGCATATTGAAAAAAATGTATTTGACAGCGTCATAGGTACGTTACTCAATATACAAGGAAAGTCTAAGGATGGCCTCAACATAAGGAAGGACATGGTAAACATGGAATGAGAACTGAATTGGGACCCGTGACGAAAGGAAAACGAACATATCTGCCACCTGCTGTTTACACTCTATCTAGAAAGGAGAAGAAAACATTGTGTAAGTTCCTCAGTGAAGTTAAAGTTCCAGAAGGCTACTCTTCAGATATTAGAAGACTTGTGTCCATGAAAGACCTCAAGTTAAAGAGTTTGAAGACGCATGATTGCCATGTTATAATGGAACACTTTTTACCAATAGGTATACGTTCTATTCTGCCAAAAAAAGTAAGAAGCGCAATAACTAAGCTGTGTTTCTTCTTCAGGTCAATTTGCAGTAAGGTGGTCGATCCCGCGATCTTACCAACATTGCAAAAAGAGATAGTTGTTACTTTATGTGATCTTGAAATGTATTTTCCTCCCTCGTTTTTTGACATAATGGTTCATCTAGTCGTTCATCTTGTGAAAGAGACACAATTGTGCGGACCAGCTTATATGAGATGGATGTACCCTGCTGAACGTTATATGAAAATATTAAAAGGGTACGTGAAAAACAGAAGTCGACCGGAGGGTTGTATTGCCGAACGATACATTGTTGAAGAAGCGGTTGAGTTTTGTACTGAATATCTGTCAAATGTTCAATCAATTGGACTCCCCAAATCTCATATTGTCGAAAAAAAAGAAGGAAAAAGGCTAATTGGAAATAAAGTTGTGACAATATCAATGGTCGAACGGGATCAAGCGCACTTGTATGTTCTGCACAATGAGATTGAGGTTGAGCCGTATGTTGAAATGCACAAGGTTGTTCTCCGAGATTTAAATCCAAATAGAAATGAGAACTGGATAGTACGAGAGCACAATCGAAGTTTCATACCGTGGTTTAGGGATCATATTTATTCAAAGTATCGTTCAGATCCTGCTTCAGTAACAGAAAGGTTGAGATGTTTAGCCTATGGTCCAAGTGTAATTGTGCTTTCTTATAGCGCATAGGCAATTAATGGATACACATTTTATACCAAAGAACAGAATGATAAAAGTACTATGCAAAATAGTGGTGTTACCTTGGTAGCTGAAGCAATGCACATATCAAGTGCGAATGACTTAAATCCGAAATTTGCAAATTTGTCATATTTTGGGGTTATCGAGTGCATTTTGGTGTTTGATTACGCGAAGTTTCAGATTCCTGTATTTGGTTGCAAGTGGGTTGAAAATAATAGTGGCATACGAATGGATAAGTTAGGATTTTTGCAAGTGGATCTCAATAGGGTAGGGTACAAAGATGAGCCTTTCATTCTAGCCTCTCAAGCTAAACAAGTGTTCTATGTCAATGACCCGACAAGTACGAAATGGTCTATAGGGCTTTTATCTAACAAAATAGTTGATGAAAACATTGAAGATCAAGGTGATATTGGTGTTGGCATTGAATCTTGTACAAGAAACGATCAAAATGAGAATGAATCGTGTACTAGAAATGATCATAATGAGGGTATTTGGATCAATCCAACCGTCCGCGTTATTAAGAGACGCGTAGAACACAATCCTACCAAGAAAAGAAAGAGACGTTAGTGATAAAGGTAATAGTATACATATTCCGACTAATTTGCTTTATTCAATTTGTACCGATTGTTTTATTCAATAGTATAGTACTTATTCAATTTTGGTGCATATTCTCGTTTTGTACATAACTTTTGAACCATGTATCAGTTTGTTGACTTCTTTACATGTAACTATACTATTTTGACGATTCCGGAGCTGCTCATGCACTTATCTTTACATTTCGGGCTGTTTTTTTATCGGTTTTGCTTCTGCCCGTAATCAAAAGTCGGGCTTAGGGTCTGAATTTCGGAAAACCGACTTTATTTTTGAGTCCGTGGGGACGTTTTACCATAGCCATGTAAATTTCGTTCAATTCCGACAACTTTCTTTTTTGACGCTTATTTTGATTTGTACCGATTTCGTTTCCGATTTACTTGTACATGCATGGTTTGACTTCCATTTGACTTGTATAGATTGTTAGCTTATTAATAGTGTACTAATGTGCTTTAGTTTGTTTGATACAGGTTCAATGGCTCCAGATAGAGATGCTCCACCTGAAAACTCACAAGAAAACTCACAAGAAATAGATGCTCAAGAAAGAGATGCTCCGGATACAAATGCTCCACCTGATACTGAAGCAAAAGAAGTTGCACGAGGCATCACCATTATGAAGGGAATCATTCGACATAGAGACCAAGGATTAGTATACCATTTGGATTGGAATTCTGATAAACAAGCAATTGGTCCTAATTCTGCAAAGTTGACAAGCTATATTGGTACACTTGTTCGTATGCATATTCCGGTCTCCATAGCTAAATGGAATCTGAAAAGCGAAGAGTTGGATGCGAAAAAAAAAGCGATTTGGGACGAGCTTCAGGTATATATCATATATGGTTAATTGTTGTTATTATCTTGACGATAAATTGTTTAAATTACTTATACTAACACACTATGCGTATGTTGTTTTGCAGAGGACTTTTGAGATACCAGATGATCGTAGACGCTACATACTTAGTTTGGCCGGCAAAAGATATAGAGGGTGGAAAGCTTTTTTGACAAACACCTATCTTAAGGATAAAGATGGAAACTTTCTAGAAAAGGCACCGGGACGGCCAAAAAAGTATGAGATCTTCATTGATGAAAAAGATTGGGCTGAGTTTGTAAAGCAAAGAGATGAAGATTTTCGGAAAAGGAGTGCCACGAATAGTACGAGAGCATCCAAACCCGCGTATCCATACAAAAAAGGGCGTTTGGGATATGCACGCTTAGAGGATAAAATTGTAAGTAAATAGAAATACGTTTTAATTAATTGTCTAAATGTGCATGTTTTATTTGACGATTTTATCATTTGTGTCAATGCATAGTTAGAGGAGACTAAAAGTGAGGAAACTTCACTTCCTATACATGTGTTGTGGAAGGAAGCTCGTGTGGGCAAGAATCAAGCTGTCGATCCCGATGTTCAGAGAGTTTATACTGAATGTGTAAGTATAATGGTGTGTCTTTAATTAAATCAAATGTTTTTTAATATATAAATGATTTTTTATCTCCACTAATAATTATTGAAATGTAAATGAATTACAGGAGACCTTGTCGCAATCGGTATCCACCGGTGAGGGGAGCGTACTTAGTAGAGCACTAGATGCTCCTGAGTATCCCGGTCGGGTGAGGGGTAAGGGTCATGGTGTGACTCCAACCTCTTTTTACAAGAGTCCTAGGAGAAGGTCAAATCTTACCAATGAAGAAGTGTTGCAAAAGTTACAGGAATTGTAAGCACAAGTCTCTGAATTGCAAAGAGATAAAGATATGTATATGAGAGAAAAGTGCAACACTTCATCGGTGAAAG
This sequence comes from Vicia villosa, assembly GCF_029867415.1. Taxonomy (NCBI): domain Eukaryota; kingdom Viridiplantae; phylum Streptophyta; class Magnoliopsida; order Fabales; family Fabaceae; genus Vicia; species Vicia villosa. The sequence continues at coordinate 172,095,787 of NC_081180.1, forward strand.
AAACTAGTGATAAGGCTAGTATCAACTGTCAAAGGAAATTTCCCGAGGTAATTATAAATTTTTTTCCTTACAAATTGTTCTATTTTATTAATGATAATGACTTTATATTTACTATTGGTTTAGGGCATTTCATCTTGCCAACTATACTTATCGTCACCGAATTATCGACTAGTTGGCAAGGGAAAAGTGCACAACACTTTGGGAGATTTACTTCACCATAGACCGCTCCCGGATGGACACCTGAAAGTATCGGTGGATGTTGTATTAGATCATGATGCGATGCTACCGGTACCTGACATGGTCTCAGAGACGACATTGCTGCGAGATGCAATAGGATCATTTGTTGCATGGCCCTCGGAGCTCATTACCATTAGTGATGAGGTATATTGAAAACGATTATGAATCATTTAGTTTTCGAATGTCAATTCTAAACCGTTTATTAATTATTTTTTACATTTTAATTTTATACTGCTCCTATAAAACCCGCAATTAAGGGTAAAGGGATTTTACAGGAGGAGGAGTCTGTTGCATCACTAAAAGAGGTACAATTAAAGTGTTAATATATAATCTGAATCTAAATCTGCATGATTTTATATTTTACCTAACTTATATGATTTTTAGGCATCCGCTCGGGAGTCACAACAAGTGACGCAGCAAGTTCGTAGCGTACCACCTACTGGTCCTCCGAAGATAGCGGCAAAAAAAGGCGGTGCTTTTGTGCCTCGATACCGGACGACACTCGCAACAATGGTTGATATGTCCGATTTGAAGGATGGTGCTTTACGTGAAATCAATATGGATGAAAGTGTCTTCGGTATTGAATTCAAGTCACATATTGCAATTGATGACTTGGAAGAGATTTTTACGCATGAACAACTAGGCGTCGGTAATATGCACTCATACATCCGGTAATATTCACTCATCCGATATATTATTTAATTAGTCCCACAATATAATTTATTTACATATTTCAATGAAAATAATCTAATATTTATTATGTTTTTATTTAAGGTTGTTGTATGACAGAGTGTTGCGCGGGACTGTATTGTCTAACAGATTCCGTTTCGTGTCTTCTGCCCATTGCAGCGGAATGGCAATTGCTTCGGAACCGGAATCAGTTAGACAGCTCTTAGTCGATAGATTCATGTCCACCGGCAATTTAGAAAGTCTGCATCTTTGGGCGTATAATACCCGACCAGTAGGGTTAGTTTCTCATTCTTGGTTCATCTAATCTCTGTTTCTTTTGTGTATAGCAAACTTTTCATATAACCTATTGTTTTAATTTATAGAGCACACTGGTTGTTGCTTGCCATCAACCCTATAAGAGAAGTCGTGTATTATCTGAATTCGGTAAATGGTGACTGGACCAATTATCCGGCTATGAAGGAAATCGTTGATTTGTAAGTGGGATCGTTCTAAATATTCGTGTATATTTATATATTTACTTATTTGTGGGTTTGATCTAAACATGCTTTTATATATTTGTTAATTAGATCAATACAAGTGTTCCGAAGTCAACGGGACGCACAGGTATCCCGGACTAAATCAAACAACATTACTTGGATCAAAGTGCAGGTACATTATTTTTCACAATTTTGCTTATAATATTTATGCTACTTGATAAAACAAGACAACTATAAAATCTTATTTGTTTTTCTATGTAGTGTCCGCAACAGCGAAACAGTTCAGATTGCGGATACTTTGTTTTGAGGTTTATGAAAGAAATCCTTCAGGCGAATCAATTAGAGATTCCGCTCACGGTATGAATTTATAACTTAAGATAATTTCATATAATTTATTACATTTAACTAAATATATCATTCATATTATGTTTTTGTTTTGTAGTACCTTGACGAATTCCGTGCTGCTGGGTACCCGAGACTTAAGTTGGAAGAAATCAAAGAGGATTTGTGTCACTTTTATATTAAGCAATTTTTCATGTAGGATTTGTGTCGATTTGAACTATAATATTATTGATGTTGTAATGATGTATATATATAATTTTGGATATTATAATGGTATTATATTAGTATATATATTGTCTTACTGATGGCTGAAATTATATCGTCGAAAATATATTACAGGTCGAAAATATTACAGGTTGAAAACATATTACAGGTTGAAAATATTACAGGTCGACTGGGAGGATTAAATTACAGGCTGCACATTAAAATACCTCATTTAGCAACGACAGCGCTTTTAAAAAGCGCTCTTAAAGGTCCACCTACAAAAGCGCTTCTTAGTAAAAGCGCTGCCAAAGAATAATAAAAAAGCATAAAAAATAAAAAATAAAACGCAACATACGAAAGCGCTTTTGGAAAAGCGCTCTTATAGGGGGGGCTACCAGAGCGCTTTTTCCAGAAAAGCGCTCTTATAGGGGGGCCTACCAGAGCGCTTTTTCCATAAAAGCGCTCTTATAGGGGGGGCCTACCAGAGCGCTTTCTGAAGCGCTTTTGTTACCTACGCCAGCGCTGGCTTTCACAGCGCTTTTAAAGCCCATAAAAAGCGCTTTTAAAGCCCCAGCGTGTTGTAGTGGGGTTTTGGACGGTTTAGAACAATTGATGAATTTTGGTGAAATTGAGTGAATTGGGATTATGCTTGATGTTAATGAACCCATAAGTGTGTTAGAAGTATGTTAAAATATCTGATTGATATTGTTATGGTGTTATACTGATGTTGAACAAATTGGTTTGGAATGGAAGAGTGTTGTCAAAAATATGAAATTCTGCTACTGGGTACGCTGTAATCGGGTAACAGTGAGGCTATAACCGGTTACCGCGTTGAAAAAAAAGGAATCTGGGCATTTTTAGGTACTGTAACCGGTAACCCTCCACGCAGTAACCGATTACAGGCGCGTTATGGAAAATAACAAATGGAGTTATGTAACAGCCCGATTTTATTCGCTATTATTTTAGTAATTATTTATTTATTTAGCTATTATGTGGTATAATAATTATTTAAGTATTTAATTATGTGTGTGTTTGTGTTATTTGGCTTAATTAAGTAATTAGAGAGATTTTAATGATTAGGGCCTAAGTGGTAGAATATAACATAATAGATGGATTATGGGTTAAGCCCATTAAGATAAGAGATAGTAAGAGTATAGATTAGGATTGGAGAATTATAACTCATTTTGGGGGAGAAAGAAGAAATAGAAGAGAGAAAAGCTCAAAGGAAGAGCACTTGAGGGAAGAAGAAAAATTATAGAGGAAACCTCAATTTTCGCAGCAAGTTTCAGTAGAAAACCACCTTGGCAAATTGGGCGTATCTCTCAATCCAACCATTGGATCGTTCCGATACTTGGTCACGGTGTTCCTGACTCGTAAAGGTAAGTTCTGACCGGAGCAATTTTCATTTTGAGAGTTTTAGGTTCGTCTGATAAGCCGATTTCCGAACTGGTTTTTAGGCGTGTCTCCAAATGATGTTAAAAAGGATTTCTTTTGGAGAAAAGCTTGGAGCTATGGTGAAAGAGTCCATATTTACCAAGGTAAGGGGGAGAATCCTTATTATTATGGGTTAGTATGATTGGGTCAATGGGTAGATTAACATGATTAGGTTCTATGTAGGAATAAAAATTAGATTTGGTATAATAATACAATTCGGTGCGGAATAGAAATTAGGAGAAAACGAAAGAAAATAATGGAATGTGAAGCTACGACGGTCGGCGTAGGACCCTGACGGTCGGCAAGTTGTGTGTGGAAAGGGGTGCCGACCGACACACCCCATTTATGCCAAGATATTTGCGTTTATTTTTATGCTATTTCCATTAGTTCTGTTAAGATATATACATATATAGTGGCATGCTATGATGGAAATGAAACACCCACTTGAGCCACTATATTTTCGTTCTTATACTATTGCCATTGTGTCCTGTTTCTTTTGTTTTTCATTGTTGTGTGCTGTTATGTTTTCATGTCTCTTAATATTACTTAGGGAACATCTATAATGGCATATTAAAATGGATATGAACCATAAATTATGAGATGAAAAATAATAGAAACAATAGAGTGCTAGAAATTGATAAATTGATTAGAAACAATATGAGATTAAAATAGGTGATATTAATTGATGATTAATAGTTGTATTAATTGCATTGAGCCTATTTAATTGGATTATGTTCAGACTTGGATCAATTATTTGGTTTATTAGTAAATTGCGGTATTTTGTGAAATGGACCGAATTTGTATTTTGGCTTGAATATTTATGTTGCGAATAAAATATTGCTATGTCAATTATGTCGTTTTGCGAGTGTTCTCTGTGGTTAGCCGTATGGAGTGAATCCTACTGATTAGATGATATTTATGAAAGCGTGTATTCATATATATTTTGGCAATCGCGAATTAACATGAGATAGTATGACACTAGTGTTAATAGGAATTTATGTTCGTATTTGATAATTGGCCTATATATGTGAATTGTATATTTGTTATGAATGTGTATATGTAAAAATGGTGGATAATCCATAGAGTTGAATTATTGTGATATGCGGAATGTTAAGATGGTAGAGATGATCTTAGTTGCATATGTGTTGGTGATGATTGTACATACATTCATAGCATAGTTTGCCTTGATATAGAGGTGGTTTGCTTTGAAATAGAAGCGATGGCTTGATCCTTGAGATGGATATAGAAGCGGTAAGCTATATGTTTATGTTTGGTGGGCTTTGGTCTTGTCCGGATCGGAAGCGTGGCTTGGATTCTAGATATTGAATTGGAAAGCGGTGAAACGTTGGGTTCACATTTGGTACCACATGCATAGAGTCATATGTCTTGCATCGAGTCACATTGGTGTTATGTGATGTTTGAATATATGCAATTGTGTGATTGTTATGTGTGTATGAGATGTGGTAATTGAATTTGGTGACGTTTGCTACATGATTTGGTGATAAATGTGAATATGTGATAACGATGGTTTATGTGCATATTTGGAATAATAGTATTGAATCCTTTTGAATATCATACTATTGAGTTTTGTTTCATACTTGAACATGAGAAATATATTGGATAATACTATTTACATGATTATGCGAAGTGTGTTGAATTCCTATGATTGTTAATTAAATCATTGTACTTGATTATACTTTCTTCATAATGATTTGAATTCTCACCCTTCTGTTTGAATGTTACCCTTTGTTGGTAACATGTAGGTTCTGACGATTAGTAGCTCGTGCGAGGTTTAGCCGGAGAGCGTCCGCGTTTGTTGGGTGATTAGGTAGTGAGTCAATGCTCTGGTCATGTAACACTGGGTTGGGATTAGTAGTATTGAACTCATGTTTTGTTTTGGATATGTATTATGATATTATCTTGTGAACATGTATGTTTTGTTATTTGTTGTTGAGAGGCCATAGTGCTGAATATCTTGGATATGATGTTATATTATCTTGTGGATTATTATTGAGATATGATTATGGTATGGGACTTGATCATTTATGAAATACATGAGTATTTATTATTTCCATTGTGAATGCATATTCTTGATGAATTATGACAAGTGAAAGGTGTTACCTTGATGACCAGATGTAATTGTATATTTGATGATGAATGGTGTTGGTTTTTGAAAGTTTTTAGTTTTTGAAAACGTCGATGTGTCGCCCTTTGTTTATATGCATACTTATTTACTCTGATTATATGTTAAATATTTGGGGCTTTATAAAAGGGGTGTTACATTAGTGGTATCAGAGCAGGTTGGTCTATCCGGCCAAGTTTTCGCGTCTGTTGAGTTTGTACGACAGTTGAATGCTGTCAGTGTTTTATTCCTTAGTACGCGACATGTGTGTGAAACACTATCGGTACTTGTTTGTTTTGTTGCAGGGTTTAGTTTGAGCGAAGTGGGGGAGAAGTTGTGCTTCTCGGATATGTTTCAGTTGCAAGTTATTGGTGCAACATACTGCTTAAGGAGACAGTGCAAGTAATGTAGAAGGTTGTTGGTTCCCGAACCCGAAGGTAGCATGGATTTGAGGCTTTGGTTGTTTAACAAGTTGGAGCATCTTGGAAAAAAGATAATTATTATAAGATGGAATTTAGAAAGTTACTACATCCAGTGTTATTGATGGAATGTGAAGTTATCAGTTTGAGTGGTCGTTGCGTAGGATGTTGACGTCAGAACAACGATTAAGCGACGAATTACGATAGACCTTGTCAAGGGATACTTGGCAAGAGATTGGAAAAGTTGTGGAAGTTGCTGGAATGTTCAAGTCGGAGTTAGAAATGTGAAGAGACGAGTGTGATTCCAAGAACAAAAAGTGTTGATAATAGTGTAAAAGAATTATGTTATGATGTTATCACAAGGTGTGTGTTAGCACGTTCGGATGATTTTGGGAGCTATTGAAGTAGGGTACTTTTGGTAACATAAAGGAACGCTATTAGTAACGATGGTGTATACTCCATTATGGTTGTCACCTATCTATTGACAAATTGAGGAACTAATCACCCTAAATCTCTTGTTGATAGTAAACGGGATCGTATTGGATGTGATAGACTTATCTTGCCATCTTGATAATATTGGAAGAGAATAAGTCTGTGCAAGATGGTGCGATGTTGTTTATGTTGTTGGCAAACTTTGGATGTTCATGAGAAAAGAACGATTTGAAATCCCAATTTTTAATTTATGATGGTGAGTTATATATTGTATGCATAACTGGTAAATGTAACAATTCGATGGTGTTGTGGCAATGTATTTGATCTATTGATGTTGTGTTTGGTGCTATTTATGCATGATATGATTGGTGAACGGTGTTGAAATATGAATGTATTATTTGGTGTTGTTTCAGTGAATTGGATTATGATCATGATGTTCATTTTAATCGGTGTTGATGATTAGAATGCAATATGTTGTGCATGCATTCATAATCATTTTGTGGTTATATCCCGGTGGTGTTTGGATCAGCGGTAGCTAATTCCTATTGTGTGGAATTAGTGAGTTGGCAGTAGCCGTATCCCGGTGGTGTATGGATCGGTAAGATGGGTTAATCCCATGATTGGTACCACATGCATAAGAGTCGTTGCATTTTCATATATGTTGTTAATACATGATTGGAAGACTTCTAGTGTTATATCGTATTGTTGATTATGTTGATTTCATGTTGGTAACTATTGGTGAACGATTTCTGAAATCTAAGTATGTTGCAGTTTGGTGAATAATCTGCTTATGATATTTTATCGTTATGAACTTATGATATAGTTTAACTGTGATATGTCTCACCCTTACTGTTAATCATTTTCAGATTGAGGAGTAGCAGCATTTGTCTTGGTGAGGATAGCTCGTAGAGTAGTTCGTTTAGTTATGTCGTTTCGGTGTCATGCTCTGGTCTTGTAACACTGGGGAACGTTTAGTTATTTTAGAGTTATTTAATGAACTCTTATTTCAATTGTTTGAATAAATTTTGGTTGAATTATGAGTCGGTGATTTCTTGGTGTTGAATCCCGTTGTTTTATGTTATTCAGATTATGAACCATTCCGATGTGTTAAACATGTTTACCGAATAATATTCTTTATGTTCCTCAAAAAGGCATGACATGATTGAATGTTTTTATTTCTTTTGGAGTTGTAATACCCTTGTACATGTTTTTACTCCGAATTTATTTAATATTTCGCAGGGGTTTAGAAGGGTGTTACAATAGTGGCATCAGAGCATAGTCAGTCGTTGTGACCAGAGTCTTATTGTTATTATTCCCTTATATAGGACTAGGGCGAGTTGACACTGTCAATACTTTTGTCTAACAGAGATTGTTTTGTGAATTAGCAAAACAATGGCTGGAAGAGGTGGAAGAAACGATGATGTAATTGCTGAGACCTTAGGAATGATTGCTGGTGTGCTGGGAGGGAATCCCAATGGAGCTGGGATTAGTGCTAAAAGACAGCTGGGAGATTTCAGAGGAACAATCCTCCATTGTTCAAAGGCACTTATGATCCTGAAGGTGCTCAGAAGTGGCTGAGGGAAATCGAAAGGATCTTCCGAGTGATCGACTGCGCTGAGAATCTGAAGGTGAGGTATGGTAATCACATGTTATCTAAGGAAGCTGATGTACGAGGGGTTGCTACTAGAGCTGAGCTGGATGGTGGAGCAATCACTTGGGCTATGTTCAGAAGAGAATTTCTGAGGAGGTACTTTTCTGAAGACGTTCGGGGAAGAAAGGAGATAGAGTTTTTGGAGCTGAAGCAGGGTGTTATACGGTGAACTAACTTTTTATAATCGAAAAATGTCGCGGTTAAGCAAGAGTCGCCACCGACTTTTATTTTATCCAAACAAATTCAGAAAGGCTAAAAGAAACAGAAAAAAACCTTTTAAAGAAATCTAAGTTCGGGGGGTAATTTATGCAAAGGGAAGGTGTAAGGCACCCTTTGCATCCATGGTTTTCCATGGGCTCTTAATTGCTTTGCTTGCTCGTTTTCAGAAAATGTATATGAAAGAGGAAAAATGGACTTTAGCTCGTAAATGAGCGTAGCTAGTTTTTGAAGAATTTTGAGAAAGAATATAGAAAATTGAGCATTGCAAGGCAATTAGGGGCAATTACCTTAAACTCAGATGATAGGTCTCTTTTTAGCCTTTCAGAATGAAAGGGTCAATCCTTGCCATAAGAGGGCAGGAAGCCTTTCGTTTGGAGGTAGAAGGGTCATCGAAACATCCTTTGCCATAAGACTGTCCCATGCCATAGAAGGGCAGGTAGTCTAAGGTAAGGATCAGAATAAGCCTTATTCGTAGGCAACCAGAGGATACCTCAGCCTTTTCCGTGGGCAACTTCCGAGGGTCGAGGTCATGTTAGTGTATCGAAGACAGCATCATTTTTAGGGTCTCTTGACCTTTTATCGAGGCAACATGGCTGAGGTATCCTCATATTCGAGGGACTGGCTATTCTGCAAAAACACAAGGCAACAAGGCAACAGGCAACAAGGCAACAGAGAGGGTTACCCAAAAGCGTGCGTGTGTGCACCAATCACGTGATTATATTCAATTATATTGTCTTGTAAATTAGTGAGGCTAATTCAATTTAATGGTTGTCACTCCCTATTTTACTAACCACGCATATAATATAAGGCAAGAACAACAGTAATATGGGGGAGGGGACAATGAAACCAGTGGATCCCTTAATAGGGTTTGACACAAGTAATAATTAAACAGAAAAATAAAGGGTAAAGTTTAGGGTTACCAAACTCGTAGCTTTGGCAATCCACAAACCCTGAAAAGGCAAATAAAAATAGGGTGAGTGTATGGCTAATTCAGAGGCGAACGTCTCTAACCCTAAAATAAGAAGGTTGAGGCAATAATTTGAAATAAGTAATTAAATGAAGGGCACTTAGCTTTTTGCATTTGATCTGACGTGGTTGATAGTCGGAGGATGCCTTAAGGTTAACCCTGAAAAATGGCAAAAGAGGCAAGACACGTGAGTGCAAAATAGTCCCTTGACCTTTGAGGTTTTAGCCCTAACAATAATCTTGTAATGCAAAATAAAGATTTAAATGAAAAGGATAAAGTCGGGACTTAGCTTTGTAAAGGCGTGGCACATGGTCGGGAAGTATCTGAAAATTGCCCTGAAAAGAATGCACAAAGAAGAGAAATTTTAGTGCATTAACTGATCTACAACACTGGTTTACCGGTTTACCGGGACAAACCAGGGTTGACAACATAAGACATGAAAAGATAATAATTTAAATAAACATTTGGGGTTAAGAAAATCGTAAGTTCGAAAAATAATAATTAAATAATTTTTGAATGTAAATCCTAATTATTTAATGGGTTGGGAGTATGTATGAAAATAAAAATATATAAACAATTCTTACAAAAGAAAATCGGGTCATCGATAGAAAATAAATAAGTATGAAATTATTATATATACAAACTAATTTACTAAGATAAAATAAAAATATGAATAATAATAATTGTAATAAAGAAGAAAGTAAGAAAATAAAATAGAAGTATTTATAGAATTAAAATTAAAAAGAAATTAGAATAACTTAGCTTGAATCATGTGTGGTGTGGCTTCGAGAGTCTATGGTGATCTTGCAAGGCTGTGGGCGTTGGATCCGATCTATGTGTGATCCAAGGGCTGTGATGCGAAGGTGCATCGTGTTCCTTCATGACCTGCCTACGCTGGATCATTAGACAATGATAACCTGGAAATTAAGCAAAAATAATATGCAGGAGGCAGGAATTGAACCCCTGCCCCTGCGGTGTAACGCCTTAAAACATGCATGCCTTCCACTGGATCACGTTCCTTATGTTGTTAACATGATCATTTAACATGATAATATATAAAACGAAAACGATACACCCAGAATTCAAAACCCAGAACGCGCGCGGGCAGTCTTCTTCTCTGTTGGTTTTTTATTCTTCTTTTCTATGGCTTTGCTACAGTTCCGCTACGAAAACCATTGGTAGCTAATTCCTGCATACTTCAAACTCGTAAGATATAAAGAATAAATAACACATAATCACATGATTCAAACCGAAATCACCCTCTGAATGCGATGGTGCCATTAACTTGGTTCAATTTGTCTTCAAACTAAAAGCCCCAATCTGAAACTCAAGAACCCTAGCGATGGTAAAATCCAAAACCTGCACTTAAACTCTGATTGAATCATGCAGAAAGCTTCTAAATATTGCCATGAACGCAAATATACACTCAAATCATGTTTATCATGCATAAATCAATGAAAACAAATTCTAAAAAAAACTCAACAAACCGTATGAACGTGTCGTCGATTTTGGGTGCTTTGTGACTTGGTATTGGCCTGGGTCGCTTCAGTAGCCTCGTGGGAACGTCAATGAACCTTCAGAATCCCTTGAGATTGGCTGTACGTTCTAAAACGAATGTGAATTTTTCATGGTGAATTCGGTTTCGTTCTAGTGTTCTTGGAAGCACAATCCTTGTCCATTCTCTCTTTTTTCCTGATTCTTCTTTTTTACGTTGGTAGAGAGAATCCAGAAATAAGGGTTTTAAAAGGTTTTTACGTAGGCTCAAATGTGACCAAATTGTTAGTCCTAAAAAGTGAAAAAATAAGTATATATAATATATTTTTAGGTTAAATAAAATAGGAAAAAATCAATGATTAATCAATATAATCAAAATTCCAAATCAAATATAATTAGATTTTGATTCTTGACATATTTAACCAATCACATTAATTATCCTAAAAATGTATTATTTATAAAATGGAAACCAATAATCTCAAATCCCTTTTTTTTTTATTTATGTTGTTTTTTAAAATAAAAAATAAACAATAAATATTTTTTTAAAAAAACTTAAATAATGAAAAAAAAATTAAGAATTAAAATGATTAAAAAAACTATTTTTGTGATTTTTTTCAATGAAAATGAAGTTAGCACTAAAGTTAGAAAATAAAAGGTAAATGTCAGAAGTGGGATTCGAACTCGGGACTTCTCGCTCTTGTACCTCATACCCTCAAAGCCTTACCAATTGTGCCATGTCACTTAATCGACATAAAACGATATTTGCAAATATATTATGGCAAATTTTGGGGTATGACAGCTGCCCCTGTTCAATTATCTTAAACCTGAAGATGTAGAGTGGTTTGTATGTCAGTTGGTATCTGAAGGTGGAAGATAATTGAACACTAGAATACCAAGAAATTTGCCCTAGTTGAAGTAGGGACTTTTGTCGGAGATGGGCTTGAAGATGCCATCCGACTTGATATACTTGAGAGTCAGAATGTGTCGTACGTTAGACTGTTTCTGAAGAAAAGACTTAGGTTGAGTCGTACGTTAGACTGGGTCTAGCTTGCATCAGCAGATGTCTGAAAAAAAACCGTGTGTTAGGTCGAAGAATAAGTCGTGCGTTAGACTATTCTCAATTGCATCCTCAGATGTCTGGAAAACCGTGCGTTAGGTCGAAGAATAAGTCGTGCGTTAGACTATTCTCAATTGCATCCTCAGATGTCTGGAAAAACCGTGCGTTAGGTTGATGGATAAGTCGTGCGTTAGACTAATCCCAATTGCATCCTCAGATGTCTGGAAAACCGTGCGTTAGGTTGATGGATAAGTCGTGCGTTAGACTATCCCAATTTGCATCCGTAGATGTCTGGAAGGCCGTGGTGTTAGACTTTGCTTTGAATAAGATTCGAACCTTTGTAATGTACCTGTCGGATAATATTCACTTGGTAACAATGTCAGTTTTATGCAATGTTTATGATGTATGTAATGTGTTCCTTAAAATAAATGAGGAATGTGCGTATGAAGTAATGTATGCGATGTATGAATATGTTTATGATTTATGATGTATGACTATGATTTATGCTTCTTGGAACATCTAGATTGAGGAGATAGATTTTTCTCTTGTTGTGATTTTGATGTTTTAATCTTGTCTTGAAGATGCTCAGCTGGGAATTTATGATTCTTGCTTGGGGATGATTAGTAACTTGATGGACCCTGATTGGGGACAAAAGTATTAGTAACCCATGTTGGAGAAGAGGTAGTGTTGAAGATGTAAACTCTGTTGGGGAGCCATGTCTCTGTCGGGAGGAGCATTTGAAGGTATCTTCTTAGTGATTACTCTGTGGGGATATGATCTGGCTTTGTGGGAAGACATGGACATCTTGAACATTGCCCCCAGCATTATAGTAACTACCATTTGATTAGGACACGCCACTGAGTATTGATCAGGGTGTCAAATTGGACTTGCATAGATTTGACTCTGCTAGTAGGGACTTTGGGAAGATTCGTCTTGCGAGGACTTTATGAGATGTGCACTATGGGTGACATGCCCCTAGTAAGCATAAGCTTAGGATGATGCCCCTGATTGTTTTCTGCATCCTTGAGAGATTCTCAAAATCTTGACTTGATTGCCCCAGATTGATCGGGAAATAGTTTGAAGTCCACTTGGGATGTATGCCTTTAACTTTTTTGGCGTTTTGAGAGATTCTTCGAATCTTGACTTGATTGCCCCAGATGGATTGGGCGAAGCGTGCCATGCCCCTTGTATACGTAGGAGACATTGCTTTTTGGAGTAATTTTGTCTGTCGGGATAACTTTCAGTCATTAGTTGTACCCTGTGCAAGTTCTTTCTGATGCTAACATTTGAAATTATGTAGCAGAATATGTTTAATAATGAATTCATGAGATGCAATGCATACGTTTGTCTTGATTTTTGTTAAAAAACATTAAAATAGGAGATGTAAAAGCGTGATGTCTATAAAAACGTGATATTTGTAACAATGTGATGTTTGTAAAAACTTGATATCAACTCAGCATTGGTGGTAAACCTTAAGGAGTCAGGATACCTTTTGGTGACAGTATGCTTTCGAACTAACCATGCTTCAATTAGGACTTTCAAGGGTTGTAACGTGGCTTGGTTCACGGTTTAAGAAACAAAGGACAAAGGCTCAAAATTTGATTGTACCCACCCCTCTTCGTGATGATCTTCAGCCCTAAGCTCAGTTGATTCGCCTTATGCATTCAGGTTCCAAGAGACTTTTGGATTTGCACCTTTGATAATGATGATGGTTCACAAGCAGAGAGAACTTTTGAGATGGCGGTCACTTCTTCCTTTTGGTAGCCACAACTTTGAGTTGTTCAAGAATTTATTGACTTATTTTTTTCCATCTTTTTGATATCCCTAACTTTTGCCTGAACTGTCTATTTTGAGCTTACAGTCAGCGGGATGCCTTGATTTTTTGCCTAAGTCATCTTTTGATTTTTTGACTTAGCAGGCTTTTCTTTGTATATATGTTTTTTTATTTTTTTCCTTTTTGAAAGATATTGACTGCCTTGCTAAATGATTGATGAACCATCATTGGCTTTTGATTGACATTTCCAACACTTCTTTGATGTGTGCGGATGAACGCTTGTGATTGAAAACTCTGTTGAGAGGTGTACTGAATGATTCTCTTAAAATAGAATGCACAGCCAAATTAACTGAGAACTACCCTGCCCCAGGTTATGATCAAGGGTTTTAATTAGTTAAAGAAAGAAACTTCTACTTCTTAGGCTCAAAGGGGTTGACGAGGGATTAACATCCTTATATCTCCACTGTTTAGGAATTGAAACAATGCCTGTACATCGTCAGCATAGTCCGCTCAAAGCATACTGTATGAGGTTGCGGTATCGTTTTCGTCATCCTCCTTCAAAAGGCATACAACTTTAGCAGGAATCGAGTATCACAAAACATATGCAAAGTAAAGACGCAATTTAAAGTGAGTGATAGCGAAATGATTTGTTCAAGACAAACATATGCAATGCACTGATGATGATTATTAAAACAGATAATGTCTATCATGATTTGAATGTTTAAGCAAACAGAATAAAATTTGCGCATGAAAGTAAATCTAACGATTAAAAGTTCATCCACTTAGACATTAATCAGTCTTGTCGTGACTAGGCATAGGAGCGGTGATCACCATAGGAGTTCTCGGATGGTTGAATTCAATTTTTCCAGCATCGATCATGTCTTGAATCTTGTTTTTCAATGACCAACAATCATTCGTATCGTTTCCAGGGCTATTGGAGTGATATGCGCACCTCGCATCGGGCTTATAGCTAGGAGCGGAAGTGTTGGGCTTTATAGGAGGATCCCTCACAGTAATCAAGTTTGCTCTCAACAAATGTTGTAATGCCTGAGCCAACGACGTGTTGATCTTTGTGAACTGACGCTTGGGTGCGTCTACCTTGCGTCTTTGTTGTGGAACTGGTGTAGAGATCAAAATTGTCCCCACAGATTGGTTTTGTTCATTGCGACCTTTCCGGTTGTGCTCAGCATTAGTCAGGTGAGGTTCGGGTCATACATTTAGGCCATATAGAGGACGTCAGAGAAAATAGACCATATATATTGAGGGACATCAGAACTAGTCATACATTTAGACCTTGTCTGTTGAAGGATGTCAGAACGAGTTATTCATTAGACCATATCTGCAGAGGAATGTCAGAACGAGTCATACATTAGACCATATCTGAGGAGGAATATCAGAACGAGCCATACATTAGACCATATCTGAAGAGGAATAGCAGAACGAGTCGTACATTAGACTATATCTGTTGAAGAATAGCAGAACGAGTCGTACATTAGACCATATCTGTTGGAATGTCAGAACGAGTCATACATTGGACCATATCTGAGGAAGGATATCAGAACGAGTTATTCATTAAACCATATCTGAAGGGGAATACCAGAACGAGTCATACATTAAACCATATCTGATGAATAATGCCAGAACGAGTCATACATTAGACCATATCTGACTGAGAATACCGGAACGGGTCGTACATTAGACCATATCTGATAGAGAATGCTTGCTTGTTAGAGTCGATGAGTTATTTGACGAAGTTTTGGAATGTAAAAGGGCTTGTCAGAATGAATCTCCAGCTCGATTATATCTGAGAGGAATGATTGTCGAGGCGGAACCTGAAAACAAAGTTAGAAATATGCGATGTCATGAATGCAAATGAAATGTTTTCAAGGATCTTTAAGGAATTTAGTTAGCAACATTGGAAAGTGATTTGGTCGCATATTTGTTTGAAGAATTCTGACTCTTGTCTTTGAACATCCTTCTTTGAGAATCAAGCTCACCATATCGAGTGGGTCATCGCCCCTGATTCAGGATACTTCTAAATTTGAAAGTATATGGCTAGAGGAAACTAAATCCTCTTGCCCCTTGATTAGGTATTGTGTCTTTAAATTGGAAGGCATGCGGCTTGAGGAAAATAAATCCTCTTGCCCCTTGATTAGGAATTCAGTCCTTGATAAGAGCACCTGAAATAGTGCGCCCTAAATCCCTAAGATCCTTGAAAGGGTTAGTTAAATCATGTTATGCTTATGATGTCATGATGTCATGATGTTATGCGAATGCAGTTCGTTAGATTTAGTGTGAGATGGTAAGGGCAAAAAGGTCCTTCAACAAAACCTGCAAGGAAACAAAGGTTAGTAGCAAACGCAAATAAGTCACACAAGTCACACAAGTCACACAATTTTTGGCTTAAGGCTTGCATGGAGTCTGATCAAGTGTCCTTCCCAAGGGTATTTCTATGGATAAGGAGATTTCAGCAACGGGTTCTAAAAGTTATCCAGAATTATCAGCCCTTCTAAAGCACCCTCGGACATGATACATTCGCACCATGCAATGATACTTTGAGAAAGGACCTATCTGAATTGTAGCATCGGGTAGCGACTAGTTCTCGACATTTGCCAAGAGTAGTCCCCCCACTACGTTCCTAAAGGCCAGGATGGGTTAAAGGTAACTAAAGGTCCTTGAGCTCCGGCGCACCCACAGACACATACATAGACCTCCCTCATTTGAGAAAGGTGTGCATATGAATATGGAGTCCTAACTCAAGTGTGAACTTCATATTGACTCATCTCCCACATATGTGAAAGAGGTCGCCATGACTATGCCACTCCTAATCTTAAGTGTTCTTAAATCCGGGAATAGGATTCGTCCTTCATTTAATTCCCAAAACGCCCCTAAAAAATAAAACAAACAAAGTAAACAATAGAAAACAATTAAGTGAATCCTATACTTTTAAGGTAACCCCTCTTTTAATCGAAAGCGTCCCCAGCAGAGTCGCCAGTTCTGTTATACGGTGAACTAACTTTTTATAATCGAAAAATGTCGCGGTTAAGCAAGAGTCGCCACCGACTTTTATTTTATCCAAACAAATTCAGAAAGGCTAAAAGAAACAGAAAAAAACCTTTTAAAGAAATCTAAGTTCGGGGGGTAATTTATGCAAAGGGAAGGTGTAAGGCACCCTTTGCATCCATGGTTTTCCATGGGCTCTTAATTGCTTTGCTTGCTCGTTTTCAGAAAATGTATATGAAAGAGGAAAAATGGACTTTAGCTCGTAAATGAGCGTAGCTAGTTTTTGAAGAATTTTGAGAAAGAATATAGAAAATTGAGCATTGCAAGGCAATTAGGGGCAATTACCTTAAACTCAGATGATAGGTCTCTTTTTAGCCTTTCAGAATGAAAGGGTCAATCCTTGCCATAAGAGGGCAGGAAGCCTTTCGTTTGGAGGTAGAAGGGTCATCGAAACATCCTTTGCCATAAGACTGTCCCATGCCATAGAAGGGCAGGTAGTCTAAGGTAAGGATCAGAATAAGCCTTATTCGTAGGCAACCAGAGGATACCTCAGCCTTTTCCGTGGGCAACTTCCGAGGGTCGAGGTCATGTTAGTGTATCGAAGACAGCATCATTTTTAGGGTCTCTTGACCTTTTATCGAGGCAACATGGCTGAGGTATCCTCATATTCGAGGGACTGGCTATTCTGCAAAAACACAAGGCAACAAGGCAACAGGCAACAAGGCAACAGAGAGGGTTACCCAAAAGCGTGCGTGTGTGCACCAATCACGTGATTATATTCAATTATATTGTCTTGTAAATTAGTGAGGCTAATTCAATTTAATGGTTGTCACTCCCTATTTTACTAACCACGCATATAATATAAGGCAAGAACAACAATAATATGGGGGAGGGGACAATGAAACCAGTGGATCCCTTAATAGGGTTTGACACAAGTAATAATTAAACAGAAAAATAAAGGGTAAAGTTTAGGGTTACCAAACTCGTAGCTTTGGCAATCCACAAACCCTGAAAAGGCAAATAAAAATAGGGTGAGTGTATGGCTAATTCAGAGGCGAACGTCTCTAACCCTAAAATAAGAAGGTTGAGGCAATAATTTGAAATAAGTAATTAAATGAAGGGCACTTAGCTTTTTGCATTTGATCTGACGTGGTTGATAGTCGGAGGATGCCTTAAGGTTAACCCTGAAAAATGGCAAAAGAGGCAAGACACGTGAGTGCAAAATAGTCCCTTGACCTTTGAGGTTTTAGCCCTAACAATAATCTTGTAATGCAAAATAAAGATTTAAATGAAAAGGATAAAGTCGGGACTTAGCTTTGTAAAGGCGTGGCACATGGTCGGGAAGTATCTGAAAATTGCCCTGAAAAGAATGCACAAAGAAGAGAAATTTTAGTGCATTAACTGATCTACAACACTGGTTTACCGGTTTACCGGGACAAACCAGGGTTGACAACATAAGACATGAAAAGATAATAATTTAAATAAACATTTGGGGTTAAGAAAATCGTAAGTTCGAAAAATAATAATTAAATAATTTTTGAATGTAAATCCTAATTATTTAATGGGTTGGGAGTATGTATGAAAATAAAAATATATAAACAATTCTTACAAAAGAAAATCGGGTCATCGATAGAAAATAAATAAGTATGAAATTATTATATATACAAACTAATTTACTAAGATAAAATAAAAATATGAATAATAATAATTGTAATAAAGAAGAAAGTAAGAAAATAAAATAGAAGTATTTATAGAATTAAAATTAAAAAGAAATTAGAATAACTTAGCTTGAATCATGTGTGGTGTGGCTTCGAGAGTCTATGGTGATCTTGCAAGGCTGTGGGCGTTGGATCCGATCTATGTGTGATCCAAGGGCTGTGATGCGAAGGTGCATCGTGTTCCTTCATGACCTGCCTACGCTGGATCATTAGACAATGATAACCTGGAAATTAAGCAAAAATAATATGCAGGAGGCAGGAATTGAACCCCTGCCCCTGCGGTGTAACGCCTTAAAACATGCATGCCTTCCACTGGATCACGTTCCTTATGTTGTTAACATGATCATTTAACATGATAATATATAAAACGAAAACGATACACCCAGAATTCAAAACCCAGAACGCGCGCGGGCAGTCTTCTTCTCTGTTGGTTTTTTATTCTTCTTTTCTATGGCTTTGCTACAGTTCCGCTACGAAAACCATTGGTAGCTAATTCCTGCATACTTCAAACTCGTAAGATATAAAGAATAAATAACACATAATCACATGATTCAAACCGAAATCACCCTCTGAATGCGATGGTGCCATTAACTTGGTTCAATTTGTCTTCAAACTAAAAGCCCCAATCTGAAACTCAAGAACCCTAGCGATGGTAAAATCCAAAACCTGCACTTAAACTCTGATTGAATCATGCAGAAAGCTTCTAAATATTGCCATGAACGCAAATATACACTCAAATCATGTTTATCATGCATAAATCAATGAAAACAAATTCTAAAAAAAACTCAACAAACCGTATGAACGTGTCGTCGATTTTGGGTGCTTTGTGACTTGGTATTGGCCTGGGTCGCTTCAGTAGCCTCGTGGGAACGTCAATGAACCTTCAGAATCCCTTGAGATTGGCTGTACGTTCTAAAACGAATGTGAATTTTTCATGGTGAATTCGGTTTCGTTCTAGTGTTCTTGGAAGCACAATCCTTGTCCATTCTCTCTTTTTTCCTGATTCTTCTTTTTTACGTTGGTAGAGAGAATCCAGAAATAAGGGTTTTAAAAGGTTTTTACGTAGGCTCAAATGTGACCAAATTGTTAGTCCTAAAAAGTGAAAAAATAAGTATATATAATATATTTTTAGGTTAAATAAAATAGGAAAAAATCAATGATTAATCAATATAATCAAAATTCCAAATCAAATATAATTAGATTTTGATTCTTGACATATTTAACCAATCACATTAATTATCCTAAAAATGTATTATTTATAAAATGGAAACCAATAATCTCAAATCCCTTTTTTTTTTATTTATGTTGTTTTTTAAAATAAAAAATAAACAATAAATATTTTTTTAAAAAAACTTAAATAATGAAAAAAAAATTAAGAATTAAAATGATTAAAAAAACTATTTTTGTGATTTTTTTCAATGAAAATGAAGTTAGCACTAAAGTTAGAAAATAAAAGGTAAATGTCAGAAGTGGGATTCGAACTCGGGACTTCTCGCTCTTGTACCTCATACCCTCAAAGCCTTACCAATTGTGCCATGTCACTTAATCGACATAAAACGATATTTGCAAATATATTATGGCAAATTTTGGGGTATGACACAGGGTAACATGTCTCTTCCTGAGTATGCTTCCAAATTTGTTGAGCTGGCTAAGTACTACACTCACTACAACAATGATGAGGCTAGTGTATTCTCAAAGTGTATCAAATTTGAGAATGGTCTCCGTGATGAAATCAAGCAAGGTACCAGGTACCAGAGGATTCGCAGGTTTGCTGATTTGGTGGATCGTAGTAGCGGAATTTTTCCTTATCACTTGGCCTAACGGCCTAACTCCCAACCAATAAATGTTAGGAGTCGTTAAATGTTCAACCTCATAAGTCGTTGATGCTGACCCGTATTTGTAAACACTTACTATACAAAAGTCATCTTGATCTCCTTCGGTAAGAACATACACGGGTAAATTTCAATTTACGCTTATTCTTCTAACAAATTTTCGAGTGCATATATGTAGTAACCGTGACCCTGTAATTATAATGCAATTATACTTCTCCTAAAATCTAGATGAATGAAGGGATGTGAGAAAAGAAATAATTTCCTCTACTAAAATGAAAAATGTAGTCTCATCAACTCCTTACATGTGTAATCTCATCAACGTGGATCGGGATAGGGGCTCCAACCAAGTCTGTTGTTGTGTAATCTATGGTAAGACCGTTGTAAGTAACTTGTAAATCACCAACAACTTTACCACAGTCAACATTAATCACGGGCATATTTTCTAGAGTGAAGTTAATAAACAAGGTAATGTTGTGGAGGGCAAAATCGTAATTTTTCTGCAAAATAAAAAAACTACCTAAATTTAAGCAACTCTACGGTAAAATTAATTAATTAAATTAATATATAACACAAATAAAGTTACCAATTTGTTTTTAAATAACTCCTTATTGGTGTAGTACAATCCTCTTTTGGAGATGGTGTCGTTATCTTCCCGTAACGCCGAGATCTTCTTTAGATTATATATAAACCAATAGTACATGCTTTTACGTTTTTCATCTTTTTCTTTATATAAACGCACTTCTTTGAACTTGATCATAAAAAGACCAACTTCAAGCCAGAATTATGCATTTTCTGTGTTTTGCTAGTTACATAAAATTGTATTTCTGTGCAGGATCTAACAAAAGATTCACTTTCTTCCTCAGT
Organism: Vicia villosa; assembly: GCF_029867415.1. NCBI lineage: Eukaryota > Viridiplantae > Streptophyta > Magnoliopsida > Fabales > Fabaceae > Vicia > Vicia villosa. The sequence continues at coordinate 172,116,722 of NC_081180.1, forward strand.
AATTATAACGCAATTATACTTCTCCTCAAATCTGGCTGAATGAAGGGATGTGAGAAAAGAAATACTTTCCACTACTAAGATGAAAAATAGAATCTCATCACCTCTTTACATGTGTAATCTCATCAACGTGGATCGGGAAAGGGGCTCCAACCAAGTCTGTTGTTGTGTAATCTATGGTAAGACCGTTGTAAGTAACTTGTAAATCAGTATCACTAATCACATGCAAAGTGTCTCGAGTGCAGTTAATCAACAAGGGAATGTTGTGGAGGGCAAGATCATAATTATTTTACAAAATAAAAAAAAACTACCTAAATTTACGCAACTCTACAGTAAAATTAATTAATTAATTCATTAAGCTGATATATAACACAAATAAAGTTACCTCTTGGTTTTTAAATAACTCCTTATTGGTGTAGTTTAATCCTCTTTTGGTGATGGTGTCTTTCTATTCCAGTAGTACTGAGATCTTCTTTAGATTATATATAATCCAATTGTACATGCATTTATGTTTTTTTATATTTTTCTTTACATAACCGCACTTCTTTGAACTTGAGCATAAAAAATCCAACTTCAGGCACAAATTCTGCATTTTTGTGTTTTGCTTGGTACATAAAATTGTATTTCTCTACACAATCTAACAAAAGATTCAATTTCTTTCTAATAGAATCAGAAGGGACCTCCTTAATTACCCGTACAAAGTTTTCTGAGAGGAGGAGTGGAAGAAGACGCATTTGTGGAAGATGTTTTTTTTCCATCAAGAAGATTCTCCTTCAACATAAAAATCATGTTTTTTTTTTTTTGAAAAAACGGAAAAAATCGAAACTTTTCCTTATCACTTGACCTAGTTCCCAATGAATAAATGTTGGGAGTCGTTAAATTCTCAACCTCATAAGCCATTGATGCTGACCCGTATTTGTAAACACTTAGTATACCAAACTCATTTGTATCTCCGTCGATAAGAACATACAAGAGAAAGTTTAAATTTACGCTTATTATTCTTACAAATTACCGATGCATAAATCTGGTAACCTTGACCTAGTATTTATAACGCAATTATACTTCTCCTCAAATATGGCTGAATGAAGGGATGTGAGAAGAGCAATACTTTCCACTACTAAAATGAAAAATATAACTTAATCAACTCCTTACATGTGTAATCTCATCAACGTGGATCGGGATAGGGCTCTAACCAAGTTTGTTGTGGTGAAATCTATGGTAAGACCATTGAAAGTAACTTGTAAATCACCAACAACTTTACCACAAGTATCACTAATCATGGGCAATAAGTCTCGAGTGCAGTTAATCAATAGGGGAATGTTGTGGAGGGAAAGATCATATTTTTTATGCAAAATAAAACAAACTACCCAAATTTTAGCAACTCTACAGTAAAATTAATTAATTAAAATAATATATAACACATATAAAGTTACTTCTTGGTTTCTAAATGACTCCTTATTGGTGTAGTACAATCGTCTTTTGGTGATGGTGTCGTTATCTTCCAGTAACGTTGAGATCTTATTTAGATTTTATATATAATCCAATTGTACGTGCATTTACGTTTTTTATATTTTTCTTTACATAACCGCACTTCTTTGAACTTGAGCATAAAAAATACAACTTAAGGCACAACTTCTGCATTTTTCTGTTTTGCTTGGTACATAAAATTGTATTTCTCTGCACGATCTAACAAAAGATTCACTTTATTTTAAATAGAATCGAAAGGGACCTCCTTAATTACCCGTACAAATTTTTCTGAGAGGAGGAGTAGAAGAAGACGCATTTTTGGAAGATGTTTTTTCCATCCGGAAGATTCTCCTTCAACAAAAAAAATCATGTTTTTTTGGGAAAAAACGGAAAAAATCAGAAGTTTTCCTTATCACTTGACCTAACACCCAACCATTAAATGTTGGGAGTCGTTAAATGCTCAACCTCATAAGCCGTTGATGCTGACACGTATTTTTAAACACTTCTTATACCGAACTCATCTATATCTCCGTCGATAAGAACATACATGGGTAAGTTTAAATTTACACTTATTCTTCGTACAAATTAACGAGTGCATATATTTGGTAACCCTGGCCTAGTCCTTATAACGCAATTATACTTCTCCTCAAATCTGGATGAATGAAGAGATATGAGAAAAGCAATACTTTCCACTACTAAGATGAAAAATATAATCTCATCAACTCTTTACATGTGTAATCTCATCAACGCGAATCAGGATACGGGCTCCAACCAAGTTTGTTGTTGTGTAATCTATGGTAAGTTGTAAATCACTAACAACTTTACCACAATCGTCACTAATTACGGGCAAACTCTCTCAAGTGAAGTCAATCAACAAAGTAATGTTGGGGAGGGCAAGATCGTAATTTTTTTGCAAAATTAAAAAAAAAAACCTAAATTTAAGCAACTCTACAGTAAAATTAATTAATTTATTAATTAACTAAATTAATATATAACACAAATAAAGTTACCATTTGGTTTTTAAAAAACTCCTTATTGGTGTAGTACAATCCTCTTTTGGTAATGGTCCCGTTATCTTCCAGTAACGCTGAGATGATCTTTAGATTATATATAATCCAATTGTACATGCTTTTACGTTTTTCATCTTTTTCTTTACATAACCGCACTTCTTTGAACTTGAGCATAAAAAGATCAACTTCATGAAAGAATTCTTCATTTTCTGTGTTTTGCTAGGTACATAAAATTATATTTTTGTGTAGGATCTTTCTTCCTAATAGAATTGGAATGGACTTCCTAAATTACCTGTACAAAGTTTTCTAAGGGGAGGAGTGGAAGAAAACACATTTGTGGAAGATGTTTTTTCCATCCGGAAGATTCTCCTTCAACAAAAAAATCTGGTTTTTTTGGGGAAAAAACAAAAATAAAATCAGAATTTTTCCTTATCACTTGCCCTAACGGCCTAACTCCCAATCAATAAATGTTGGGAGTCTTTAAATGCTCAAACTCATAAGCCGTTGATGCAGACCTGTATTTATAAACACTTACTATACCAATCTCATCTATATATCCTTCGGTAAGAACATACACGGGTAAGTTTAAATTTTAGCAACTCTACAGTAAAATTAATTAATTAATTAAATTAATATATAACACAAATTTTTTCTGAGGGGAGGAGTAGAAGAAGACGCATTTGTGGAAGATGTTTTTTCCATCCGGAAGATTCTCCTTAAAAAAAATCAAGTTTTTTGTGAAAAAAATGGAAAAAACCGGAAATTTTCCTTATTACTTGACTTAACACCCAACCAATAAATGTTGGAAGTTGTTAAATGCTCAACCTCATAAAGCGTTGATGCTGACACGTATTTGTAAACACGTAGTATACCAAACTCATCTATATCTCTGTCGATAATAACATACACGGGTAAGTTTAAATTTACGCTTATTCTTACAAATTATCGAGTGCATATATCTGGTAACCCTGACCTAATAATTATAACGCAATTATACTTCTCCTCAAATCTGCATGAATGAAGGGATGTGAGAAGAGCAATACTTTCCACTACTAAGATGAAAAATAGAATTTCATCAACACTTTACATGTGTAATCTCATCAACGTGGATCGGGAAAAGGGCTCCAACCAAGTATGTTGTTGTGTAATCTATGGTATGACCTTTGTAAGTAACTTGTAAATCACCTACAACTTTACCACAGTCATCACTAATCACGGGCAAAGTGTCTCGAGTGAAGTTAATCAACAAGGTAATGTTGTGGAGGGCAAGATCGTATTTTTTCTGCAAAATAAAAAAAAACTACCTAAATTTTAGCAACTCTACATTAAAATTTATTAATTAATTAAATTTATTAATACTTAACACAAATAAAGTTACCATTTGGTTTTTAAATAACTCCTTATTGGTGTAGTACAATCCTCTTTTAGTGATGGTGTCGTTATCTTCCAGTAACGCAGAGATCTTCTTTAGATTATATATAATCCAATGGTACATGCTTTTTACGTTTTTCATCTTTTTCTTTTCGTAATCGCACTTCTTTGAACTTGAGCATAAAAAGACCAACTTCAGGCAAGACTTCTACATTTTTTGTGTTTTGCTAGGTACATAAAATTGTATTTCTATGCAGGATCCTTCTTCCTAATAGAATCGGAAGGACCTCCTAAATTACGCATACAAAGTTTTCTAAGGGGAGGAATGGAAGAAGACATATTTGTGGAAGATGTTTTTACCATTCGGAAGATTCTACCTCAACAGAAAAATTGGGGTTTTTTTTTGGGAAAAAATGTAAAAAAATCAGAATTTTTCCTTATCACTTGGCCTAACGGCATAACTCCCAATATGTTGGGAGTCGTTAAATGCTCAACCTCATAAGCAGTTGATGTTAACCCGTATTTGAAAACACTTTGTTAGAACAAGATTTGTTCTGATCAATATTCTTAGTTTTGATGATAACAAGGATATGAATTTTGTGTGAGATAATGTGGTACTCTAATACAGTGCAAATTGTTTTTATCTTTCAAGTTTTTAAACTACACTTATTCAAACCCCCCCTTTCTAAGTGTTTTTCTATCCTTCAATTGGTATCAGAGCGCCGGTTCTAAGGTGCAAGCACTTAACCGTGTTTAGAAAAGATTCAGGAAGAGAAAAACGCTTAAGTAAAAGATGGCTGGTGAATCTCAATCAAATCCAACTGCATCTACATCTGGCTCTGCTGAGCAATACAACGGTAACAATGGTTATACTAGACCACCAGTATTTGATGGTGAAAACTTTGAATACTGGAAAGATAAACTGGAAAATTACTTTCTTGGTCTAGATGTTGATCTATGGGATCTTCTGTTGGATGGTTACAAACATCCTGTTAAAGCTACTGGTGTAAGGCTCACGAGAAGCGAAATGACTGATGATCAAAAGAAAGATTTCAAAAATCATCACAAATGCATGACTGTTTTGCTGAATGCTATCTCTCATGCTGAGTATGAGAAGATATCTAACAGGGAAACGGCCCATGACATATATGAGTCCTTGAAAATGAATCATGAAGGAAATGCTCAAGTCAAGGAGACTAAAGCTCTTGCTCTAATCCAGAAATATGAAGCCTTCAAGATGGAGGATGATGAAGATATTGAGAAGATGTTCTCAAGATTTCAAACTCTAACTGCTGGATTGAGAGTTCTGGATAAAGGCTACACCAAGGCTGATCATGTAAAGAAGATTATCAGAAGCTTACCTAGAAGATGGGGTCCAATGGTAACAGCATTCAAGATTGCCAAGAATCTGAATGAAGTTTCTTTGGAAGAGCTTATCAGTGCCTTGAGAAGCCATGAAATAGAGCTGGACGCAAACGAGCCTCAGAAGAAAGGTAAGTCTATTGCATTAAAATCTAATGTTAAAAAATGCACTAACGCTTTTTAGGCTAGAGAAGAAGATCCTGAAGAATCAGAATCTGAAGAAGAAGATGAACTGTCCATGATCTCCAGAAGGGTAAACCAACTCTGGAAGAGCAAGCAAAGGAAGTTCAGAGGCTTCAGAAGTTCAAAGAGATTTGAACGTGGAGAATCTTCTGGTGACAGAAGATCTGACAAGAAGAAGGATGTCTGCTATGAGTGCAATGAGCCTGGACATTACAAGAACGAGTGTCCAAAACTTCAGAAGGAGAATCCCAAGAAGAAGTTTCATAAGAAGAAAGGTCTTATGGCAACATGGGATGATTCTGAATCAGAATCAGAATCAGACTCTGAAGGAGAGCAGGCCAACTTCGCGCTGATGGCTACAGAAGATGATGGATCAGAATCTACATCAGAATCAGATTCTGAAGAGGTATTTTCTGAACTATCTAGAGAAGAGTTAGTTTCCAGTTTAACAGAACTTCTGGAACTCAAGGCTCATCTTAGTATCAAATACAAAAAGCTGAAAAAGCAGTTTGAATTTGAAACTAAGAAGCTGAAATTGGAAAATTCTGAACTGAAGGAAAAAGTTTTAAATCTATCCAAAGATAGTGGATCTCCTTCTGAAACAGAAAAATCCATTCCTAGCATGAATCATATTCTTAAAGAATATGACTCGAGCTTCAGAAAGTTCTTATCTAGAAGTATTGGCAGAAGTCATCTTGCTTCTATGATATATGGTGTTTCTGGAAACAGAAGGTTTGGTTTTGGCTATGAGGGTGATACCTCACATAAATTTGAACCTATTGATGATCTGAAGATCACATACAAGCCTTTGTATGATCAGTTCAAATATGGCCATGCACATGATATTAGGCTCACTTCACATGCACAGAAGTTTAACACTGTTCACACCAAGAAGCTTGTGACACATCCTAAGAAATATCATGCTGACAAACCTAAAGAATATCATGCTGTTCCTCCTGTTAAATATTTTGCTAAACCCAAGTTCAATCAGAACTTGAGGAGAACTAACAAGAAAGGACCCAAGAAATTGTGGGTACCTAAGGAGAAGATAATTTCTGTTGCAGATATCCTTGGCGGAAAAGAGGACAGAAAGCAAAATGTCATGGTACCTGGACTCTGGGTGCTCGCGACACATGACGGGAAGAAGTTCTACATTCCAAGACCTGGTGCTTAAACCAGGTGGAGAAGTCAAGTTTGGAGGAGATCAGAAGGGCAAAATCATTGGCTCTGGAACCATTAGTCTTGGTAACTCTCCTTCCATAACTAATGTACTTCTTGTTGAAGGATTAACGCATAACTTATTGTCCATAAGTCAATTAAGTGACAATGGTTATGATATAATCTTCAATCAAAAGTCTTGCAAGGTTGTAAGTCAGAAGGATGGCTCAATCCTATTTACAGGCAAGAGGAAGAACAACATTTATAAGATTGATCTTTCTGATCTTGAGAAGCAGAAGGTGACTTGTCTTATGTCTGTTTCTGAGGAGCAATGGGTCTGGCGCAGAAGATTAGGTCATGCTAGTTTGAGAAAGATTTCTCAGATTAACAAACTAAATCTGGTCAGAGGACTCCCAAATCTGAAATTCATATCAGACGCTCTTTGTGAAGCATGTCAGAAGGGCAAGTTCTCCAGACCTGCATTCAAGTCTAAGAATGTTGTTTCTACCTCAAGGCCGTTAGAACTCTTGCACATTGATCTGTTTGGCCTAGTCAAAACAGCATCTGTCAGAGGGAAGAAATATGGATTAGTCATCATTGATGATTATAGCCGCTGGACATGGGTAAAGTTCTTGAAACACAAGGATGAGTCTCATTCAGTGTTCGTTGAATTCTGCACTCAGATCCAATCTGAGAAAGAGTGTAAAATCATAAAGGTCAGAAGTGATCATGGTGGTGAATTTGAGAACAAATTCTTTGAGGAGTTCTTCAAAGAAAATGGTATTGCCCATGATTTCTCTTGCCCTAGAACTCCACAGCAAAATGGAGTTGTAGAGCGAAAGAATAGGACTCTACAAGAAATGGCCAGAACCATGATCAATGAAACCAATATGGCTAAGCATTTCTGGGCAGAAGCAATAAACACTGCGTGTTATATTCAGAATAGAATCTCTATAAGACCTATTCTAAATAAGACTCCTTATGAATTGTGGAAGAACAGAAAGCCCAACATTTCATATTTCCATCCTTTTGGATGTGTATGTTTTATTCTGAATACTAAAGATCATCTTGGTAAGTTTGATTCTAAAGCTCAAAAGTGTTTCCTTCTTGGATATTCTGAACGCTCTAAAGGCTACCGAGTATACAATACTGAAACATTGATTGTAGAAGAATCAATCAATATCAGGTTTGATGATAAGCTTGGTCTTGAAAAACCAAAGCAGTTTGAGAATTTTGCAGATTTTGATATTGATATATCAGAAGCTGTAGAACCAAGAAGCAAAGCTGCAGAAGCTGGCAGTCTCAGAAGCAATGGATCAGAAGATCAAGTTGCTGCATCTCTAGAGAATCTCAGGATTTCTGAAGAGCCAACAATCAGAAGATCACCTAGACTTGCTTCAGCTCATTCAGAAGATGTGATCCTTGGGAAGAAAGATGATCCTATCAGAACAAGATCATTTCTAAAGAATGACAATCAGAAGCGGTGATCTGAATCAGAAGGCGTAAAGTCTATTCATATTTTACAGCTGTCATCTATTATCTGATGGTGAACACGTGTATGTACGGTTTGTACAAAGCGTGCAGTTGAAAAGACGCCGACCTAGGTAACTGTGTTAAATCATTTCATTTACTGTGTTCTCTCTCCTAATGTCATTTCTCATTAAATGCATAATGATTTCTTTATTTTCAAATCATTTAAATAACCCGTTTCATCTTCATTCCCTCTTTTTCTCTCTTTCTCTCTCTCTTGTGCATCCCCTTTCGTTGCATTTTTTTTCAAACCCTAGTTTTTGATTTGATCTCAAAGCATAGTCATCATGAACTCATCTTCTTGTTCATCGAATTCAAAAGAAAGGCTCACTTCTACACAGATCCTTCTACGCAAATATGAGTATGCTCCTTTGAAAACATGCTTAATACCCACGAAAGAACTGGAAGTTCTATGTGAATCTGCTGTGGACATCAACAATCTAAAAGCAAATGGCTTTAAGTGTGATGCAAGAATCTTTGAGCAAGGATGGTCTAAGTATCTTGATAGATTGGTTGGTCCAATTTATCCTGAACTCGTGAAGGATTTCTGGGTACATGCAACGGTTACCCCAACTGCCATCATTTCATTCGTGCTAGGGCATGAAGTGGTTATCACTGAAAAGCTCATCAGGAAGCTGTACAATCTGAATGATGAAGAAGGTTGGTCTGGTTTTCGACATGCATCAGTTGATTGGTCTAAAGTTAAACAACAAATCTCTCAGACTTTTGGAATTGACTCTAATAACACAGGCACCTTAAGGCCGTTTTATAAAGTATGGGCTGAGATTATTCTGGGTTCCCTTCACCATAGAAAGAGGATGCTCTCCTCCTCCTACATCACTCTAGATCACAAGTATACTCTTTTCTGCATTGGCAAAAAGACTGAGATCAACATCTCCCATATTCTGTTTGAGAATCTGAAAACTTCTATCTTTGAGTCAAGAGAAGACGAAAGGGCGAAGTACCCTCATATTTCAAGAACGACTATTCCGTTTGGAAGAATGATTTCAGACATTCTGATTGAAAGCAAAGTGCTGGACTCCATCAGAAAACTCAATGCGTCCCATTTTCTTGGAGTAGTTCAAGGTCCCATTTTCAATGGTGTGGATTTGTTCAGACTGGAACTCATTCAAAATGTACCTTCTGTGTGCACAAGCTTTCCTGACATTCTGTCAAGAAGAGTTGCTGTTGAAGGTTTTGCATCTTTGTTTCAAAACGAACTGCATCAGGTTGTCAAGCTTTACCTGGAAGATTGTGTTAGGAAGCAATCAGATATTGATCCTGCTTGGATCTGTGGCAGAGTACTTCCGTCCATGGCTGATCTTCTGAAGAAGGATCAGAAGGAACTAAAGGCTAGGCTAAAAAGAAAAGCCCGAGAAGATGAGGCTAAGAAATCCAAGAAGTTGAGAGTCACCTATGATCCTGACAAGGTGGACTCTGAAGAACGAAGGGATAAAAGGATTAGAGATTCCTTTCGCAGAACCAGATCTTCTTCTTCTGTACAAATCTCCAGGCAAGTTTTTACTCCACCTCCTTCTGTCCCTAAACCATCTCTTCAATCACCTCCATCTGAACCAAAAGTAAACTTCACTTTACCAAATCCTTCTCCATCATCCTTCTCCTCTCCCATTCTAAACCCCACACCTCTAAGTATTCTTCCCCCAACTCCGTCTGATAAATCTTTCTCACCAATTCCCTTTACAAATACTCCATCTTCTTCTCAACCTATCCTTTCTGATATTTCATCCTCATCAATCATTCTCTCAGATATCCCTTCTTCCTCATCCCCCGCACCTCCACCTTCTATATCCCATCCCTTACCTACCAGAAAATCCAAACCCTACTGTCTTCTCTACCCTGACTACAAATTCACCTTCAATCCGCCTGAACCTGAACCCTATACCCACCTGGAACTTTTCAGACATGAGGTGATCAGCAGTCTAGATCTTCTGAAGGATGCATTTCTAAATGGTCTGGATGATGTTTCTACAAGAAATCTCTGGAGAAGATTTCGCAAGGATTTTCAAGTAGAAGCAATGGGAGTACAGAAAAGACTAGTGGCTACTGCCCCTGGTTACCCTGGTTACCTTCTGGAGGGTGATTATGGTATATACAACCATCCTCTCAGAAATTGTGTTGCTGCTGAGGAGAAGCCCTTTGTGGATGAATTGGAAGAAGCAAGACTTGCTGCTGCAATGGAAGCTAACCCTTGCAGGGAGATTGTTATCTGGATACCTCAATATCCAGTTCTGCTCGGGGATTTCAAGACCCTCTTTGAATTTCTGAGGGAAAACCCTTCTAAGAAAGACCCAAGCTTGGTCATTCCAGAAGTTGTTGACCCACCAGAAGTTGAAGGTCCTTCTGTCCCTAGGAATCTAGCTGCCATTCTTCAGGCACTTGAGAATGGAGATTCTGAGATTCCAGCTGCAGATTATGGAGATGCTTCTATGCAAGAAGCAGATGTAGAAGATCATGTTGATGAAACAATTCCTGTTGAGGAAAATCCTGTAAATGATCTGACTATGGAAGCCGCGGATCAGAATGCCATCCCTGTGGATAGAAGCTGTGAAGCTTCTTCTGATGAACCCTCCCGTCTTGCAAGGACTCTGGAAGTTCTTCAGAAGAACCAGGAAGAGCAAAGCTCAGTCAATGCTGAGTTTAGAGCTTTCATAGAGAAGCAGAATGAGCACAACAATGGGGTTCAAGAGATGCTGGCCAAGATCTTGTCAAGGCTAGGGTCGTCTTAGATTGAGTCTTTGTTGTTTTGTTTTTGCTTTTGCTGCATCTGTTTTGTGCATCTTGTCTTCCTTCTCTTTGTGTACTTCTGTACTTGTTTGTTTGAACTTCAATGAAAATTATCCTTTTTCTTCCGTGTGTTTCTTTTTGTTTTTATCTGAATCTTTTATGTTTTTGATGATATGACAAAAAGGGGAAGAAATATGTGATAAATGATTTGATTTAATAAGTTGCTTTACTAACAGAACTTGCAAAGTTCTATGTTTTTAAGTTGTGTTGTTGCAGGAATCGAAGATTCAAGATCAACATTAGAAGCAACAAGATGAATCAAGCTCTTGGATTCTTGAAGCAAGCTGAGTGTTATGAAGCTTCAGAATCAGAAGCAAGAAGGAAGAATGTTCAGATATTTTGATGATAGAATATGATCTGAAACATTATGTCTATTTGTTCTGATACATTTTATATGGATCTGATACATTCTATATGGCTTATATGGCTCTGATACATATTATGTGTTTTCTGAAACATATTTTATGTTCTGATTCATTCATGCTGACTTTTGTCGTTTAGTTTTGTTCTGTAACATTTCAGGATGTAGAGATGCTATGATGATGCTCTGGTACATTCAACAATGTTCTGATACAATCTAGCATGAAGTGAAGTAAGAAGAAATTCAAGCTCTGAAGCTGTCCCAAAGGAAGCAAGAATCAGAAGCTGTGAATGTTCTGAAGATCAAAGAAATTCAAGTTCTGAAGCTGTCCGATGGAAGCAAAAGTCAGAAGCTGTGAATGTTCTGAGGATCTAAAGAAATTCAAAGTTCTGAAGCTGTCCGATGGAAGCAAAAGTCAGAAGCTGTGAATGTTCTGAAGATCAAAGAAATTCAAGTTCTGAAGCTGTCCTATGGAAGCAGAAATCAGAAGTAATGAATGTTCTGAAGATCAAGCACTGTGAACGTCTCTACCGAAATAATCAGGGAAGTCTTTTAATATTAAAATTCTTCTAGTATTAATTTCAGGGGGGGATTATTCATCTCAGGGGGAGATTGTTAATCTCAGGGGGAGACATATTCACATGCTTATGCTATAGCTGTGTAATTGTCTTTAGCCGTCTGCTCTTTCTGATCGCAAATTCATATCATTTATATATGTTTTTGTCATCATCAAAAAGGGGGAGATTGTTAGAACAAGATTTGTTCTGATCAATATTCTTAGTTTTGATGATAACAAGGATATGAATTTTGTGTGAGATAATGTGGTACTTTAATACAGTGAAAATTGTTTTTATCTTTCAAGTTTTTAAACTACACTTATTCAAACCCCCCCTTTCTAAGTGTTTTTCTATCCTTCACACTTACTATACCAAACTCATTTATATATCTCCTTCAGTAAGAACATACACGAGTAAGTTTAAATTTATGGTTATTCTTCTTACCAATTTTCGAGTGCATATATCTAGTTACCCTGGCCCAGTAATTATAACACAATTATACTTCTCCTGAAATCTTACTGAATGAAGGGATGTGAGAAGAGCAATACTTTCCACTACTAAAATGAAAAATGTAATTTCATCAACTCCTTACATGTGTAATCTCAACAACGTGGATCGGTATAGGGGCTCCAACCAAGTTTATTGTTGTGAAATATATGGTAAGACCGTTGAAAGTAACTTGTAAATCACCAACAACTTTACCACAAGTATCATTAATCACGGGAAAACTGTCTCGAATGCAGTTAAATAACAAGGGAATGTTGTGGAGGGCAAGATCGTAGTTTTTATGCAAAATAAAACAAACTACCCAAATTTTAGCAACTCTACAGTAAAATTAATTAATTAATTAAATTAATATATAATTCCTTATTGGTGTAGTACAATCCTCTTTTGGTGATGGTGTCGTTATCTTCCATTAACGTTTAGATCTTATTTAGATTATATATAATCCAATTGTAAATGCATTTACGTTTTTTATATTTTTCTTTGCATAACCGCACTTCTTTGAACTTGAGCATAAAAAATCGAACTTCAGGCACAAATTCTGCATTTTTGTGTTTTGCCTGGTACATAAAATTGTTTTTCTCTGCACGATCTAATAAAAGATTCACTTTCTTTATTTCTAATAGAATCGGAAGGGATCTCCTTAATTACCCAAACAAAGTTTTCTGAGGGGAGGAGTGGAAGAAACGCATTTGTGAAAGATGTTTTTTCCTTATCACTTGACCTAACTCCCAACCAATAAATGTTGGGAGTCGTTAAATGCTCAACCTCATAAGTCGTTGATGCTAACTCGTATTTGCAAGCACTTAGTGTACCAAACTCATCTATCTCTCCGTCGCTAAGAACATGCACGGTAAGTTTAAATTTACGCTTATTCTTCTTACAAATTTGTGAGTGCATATATCTGGTAAACTGGACCCAGTAATTATAACGCAATTATACTTCTTTTCAAATCTGGCTGAATGCAGGGTTGTGAGAATTGCAATACTTTCCACTATTAAAATGAAAAATTTAATCTCATCAACTATTTACATATGTAATCTCATCAACGTGGAGTGGGATAGGGGCCCCAACCAAGTCTGTTGTTGTGTAATCTATGGTAAGACCGTTGTAAGTAACTTATAAATCACCAACAATTTTACCACAACCATCACTAATCATGGAAAAACTGTCACGAGTGCAGTTAATCAACAAGGTAAACTTGTGGAGGGCAAGATCGTAATTTTTCTACAAAATAAAAAAAAACAAACTAAATTTTAACAACTCTACAGTATAATTAACTAATTAATTAAATAAATTAATATATAACAAAAATAAAGTCACCTCTTGGTTTTTAAATAACTCCTTATTGGTATAGTACAATTCTCTTCTGGTGATGGTGTCGTTATCTTCTAATAACGCTGAGATCTTCTTTACATCATATATAATCCAATTGTTCATGCATTTACATTTTTCATCTTTTTCTTTACATAATCGCACTTCTTTGAACTTGAGCATAAAAAGACCAACTTCAGGCACAAATTCTGCATTTTTGTGTTTTGCAGATAACACGAAATTATATAGTATATTTGATTTGATTTACATAAATAATATTTGTATTTTCTTTTAATTATCTCATTTTATTTTAGTATTATGCCGGTATTTTTATTGTTTCAGATATTTAGGATATTCGAAGAGTAGTAGAGGAAAGGAAAGAAATCGAGAAGAAATGGTTCAAAAAGCCAAAGAAATGGAAGGGAGGTTATATAGCAAGAGGGAGGTGAAGAAAAGAAATAAATTAAAAAGGCCGAGCCCACCTCACAAGGGAGGCGCCCGCCTCCAGGGCCATGAAGTCCCACGTATCCATCACCTAAAAGGTGAGACTTCCGCCTCCAAGGGGACTTGGTTCCCATGTGTCCACCACTTGAGACCCCCGTCTCAAGAACCTTTCAAATGCACTTTGGTGAAGACCCACGTCTCCTATTTATTTGCTAGCACGTTGCACTCCACCAAAGAGGTTAAATGAATTTAAATGCTTCCAATAATTCCTCACACGTTAGCATTTTCTCAACCACCAAATGAAGTCACTAAGTCCACTCACCCCATGATTTTCTCAACTTCTCCAACCATGATCTCCACTATCTAACTTCCAACAATTCTCACTATATAAAGAACAGAATATTCATGTAAAAGGGGTTGGGCTATTTTTAGTCCCAACCATAGTTTCTCTCGTTCAGTTTTTCCTATTTTTGATTCTAGCAATATTTTCCAGCATTCAAGTTTAAGTTATTATTTCCTTCTTCTTTTCATAGTTTTAGGCAGATAGTTATTTTCTCACAATAGTTTCTACATCGGAAACTATTGTGTAATTTTTACTGCATCTAACCTTACGTTAGATTATATATTTCCTTGTTTTTATTATTATTTGATAGAAGAATTTTAAGGAACAAATCCAACCGGTTTGTGGTGGAGTGCTCCGTTACTTTCAAGTTCAAGAATTAATTCAAGTATTATTTTCAGGTTTCTGTCATTTATTTAATTTATAGTTTTACATTTGTTGCTTATAAATTATTGAACATGTCTAAATATATGAACTATGATTGTTTATGCATGTTTAATTCAATAAGTATGTTTAGCTAAATTAATCTGGTGTCGGTATGTAACTTAATCTAACCAAAGGGATCCAAAATCAACTGGCCTAAATATTATTTTATCGAAAATCACTTTTTCTGGTTTTAGTGTCTAATTGAATTTATTAGAAGGTTAGAAAATAAATAGAGCGAAAGTTTGAGATTTAAAAAATGGACTAAAGTTAGAAATCAATAGAGCGAGAGTTTGAGATATTAAACCAGATAGTGGACACTGGACAGTTTTAAGGACAGCGAGAGCATATCAAAACTAATTAGATTTTTATTCATTTTCAAAAAGTGTTTTTAAACTCAGCGGGACAGCGAGAGCGTACGTTCGGGATTACTAGCATAATCTAAGTCAACAGAGCGAGAGTTTGAAATAATGGTTTTTAAATGAATAATATTTGCTGAAAAAGGAATTCTATTAATTTATTTATTTTCAAAAAGTGGTTTTAAATCTAATGGGATAGCGAGAGCGTACATTACAAGTTAGAATCATACTCTGATTCAACAGAGCGAGAGTTTGAGAAGAGGACTTTTATATTAAAGGTTTTAATGAAGGATTTTTGTAGATTAAAAACCAGGCCAGTGGAACTTCGGTTTCGCTATGTTTGACGAATTACATACTGATATCTGCCGATTAATATTTTATCTAGATCTAAGTCTTATTTCCCCCAAAACATAATTAAAATATCACTAGCCTTAGCTTTACATAGTAACTTTAGATAACGGTAGTTCGATTCATAGTCCATGTGGATTCGATATCTCTTAAAACTACACGACATGACTGTGCACTTGCAGACTTCCGACTAATAGACACGTAAAGTCGCGATCAATTTTTTGGCGCCGTTGCCGGGGACTATTTAAGTCGATATCGTAACTCTTTTAGTTACGCAGTAGAGACTAAGGCACTTTTTCATTAATTATAATGTATCACCCAAACTTTTTCTACAACCCCTGCTCTCAGTATTTTGAGGAAACACCTGAATCCCATAAATCCGACCTCGAAATACTACTGGTGAATTTCAATGCATCGCTACCAGATTCTCACCCAAACTACCTCTCTAACTACCAATCCCAACATTTTGTGGAGTCGCAAGAATTTTATAATTCCAACCAAACCTATCCTCAACCGAATTTCCTCTACGATCACCACAACCACTATTTTGAGGAGTCACCAGAATCCCATAAATCCGACCTCGAATTAATAATGGAAAATTTTAATGAAACATCTATGATGACAAAGCACTTTGTGGAAACACAAAATGCGACGCTAAACTACTTTGAAGAACCACAAGAATCCCATAATTTCAACTTTGAAGCATCAATGGAGGATTCCGACAAGGCGCTAACTCACTCTAGGTTAGAATCTATGATGGAGCACCTTGTAGAAACACAAACTGTCCAAAATGAAGAGTTCAGCAAACAAAGTATCTATTTTAATGAAACCCTTAGGCAAATGACTACAATGGTCGAGTCTCTAGCAACTCACAACATGGATTTGGAGACTCAAATCTCCTTGCTTAAACAAAACCTCTAGGACCCTTCCTTGAGGAGCATATGGATGCAGCCAATAGTGAAAAACAAATTGAAATTCCTAAGGTGAGTGATAATGAGATTGAGGAGAGCAATAATGTGGTTGAGGAGAGCTCTAGTGAGAAAAGAGTGTATTTTGAGAAAAATCCACCAACACTAACTGAAAGGGAGGTTATAGAAGAGGTAGAGAAGGAAGCACATATTGTTGTTCCTCCTCCCTATACCCCACCGATTCCTTTCCCGAAAAGTTTTATGGAAGCTAAGGTAGAATCCCAATCCAAAACATATGTGGAGGTATTGGAAAATATCCACACTAATCCACCCTTATTTGAAGTCTTGCATAAAAAGAGAAAGTTAGAGAACCATGAAACTAGGGATATCATTACTGTTAAGAGGGTAAGGTTAACCTTTGAGGCGGTGGATGAAATAACTAAGCCCAAATTTAAAATGCTAATAGTTAGGATAGATCCAAAACCACCACCACGAGATCAAAAGAATGAACCACCCCACAGAAGAAAGAAAAGAAAAGGTGAGGGATATGTGAGATGGCTTGATAAGTGGCCATGGAAAACAAAGTTTACTAAAAGTTCAACCGAGGAGTCATTCTCGAGAGAACCACCTTGAGTGCTTACACTCCCGGGCCATCGAGCTATCGAAGTTAAACAAAGCGCTGCGTGGGAAGCAACCCACGAGCTTTCAATTTAATGGTTTATTTTTATTGTTTGAACTTGCAGGAAATAAAAATATGGATCGCTTGTCACGTCTCGACCATATCTAGGAGAAAAATCTATAGATGATCATCTCAAAGATGAGCGGGTCTCCACGCACATTCCTACGAGTGTTGCTGCTGGTGGTGACACAATTGATGAGTATGATAGGAGAAGGTATTTCCTCTGGACGCGGAGCAAATTTGATCGTGATAGCCCGCCCGTAGCATCCATATAGGTTATGTCTTTCCTTTTCCACCTTTTATCAAAACATTGAGGACAATGTTTGGTTTAAGTGTGGGGAGGAACTTTACTGCTTTCATTTGTTGCTTTATTGTTTTCTAGTTATGTTGTCAAGTCTTTATACATGATTTTCGTTGCTATTGAATTTCCCCCAAAATTTGAAAAAATTTGAAAATTTTAACCTCCAACAAAAATTTGAATTTTGACGCATGGCATACACACTCTGAAAGTATAGAGGTTGTCACACTTTAGGCTTTGTTAGAAAGACTTGGGGATGTTTCAACAACATCGACACCGTCCTGACAACATAAACCCCCTAATTATGTGATATCAATTTGAGTACCCATTATGCCGAGACCTTAGGCTCAGGGTTTTAAAGTAGCTCTTAAGTAGTTTATAATAGCAGCCGGCACCAACTTAAGCACAAACTAAGTAGGGAGTCGATGAATATAAGTGAATGATCCTATTTTTAATAAATTAATGATTTAATTGAAAAATAACCTTCTAAGTTAGGTGACCCTCACCCGGTCATTTAGCCCAACAGTTGTTAAGCCTATAAGAATTTAATAATTAGCACCCACTATTGGTTAGCCCAAAGGTCACTAGTACTGGGCTTGGTAGGGTGGGCTACGGTCCGATCCCCCGCAACAGCAGTTGGGAAAAATGGGGTTGCACCATTTAAATACCAAAACCCCGTGCTAAAGAAAAAAAGGATCATAGTCGCTAAGTGATTTCCCCTACTATGTGAGTGCATGGATAGCGGGCTTAATGTGATTGCACTTGAATGAAAAAGAGCAAAAGAAAACAACAAGTGATGTAGGTTGAGTTATAATGGCATGATTCGAATTTATTTGTATAAAGGGATTTTTTGAACATTGTGTCGTTACGGTGTCCTTGGTATTGAACACTTAGTACCTATCGATCTAACATTAGCCTAGCGGCCATGTATGATTAAGAGTCGTGTTGTGCCCTTGTTTCAAATCACACATAATTATTTCTACCTTGTTGGCCAATTGCTTGAGGACAAGCAATGGTTTAAGTGTGGGGGAGTTTGATAACACGAAATTGTATAATATATTTGATTTGATTTACATAAATAATAATGTTTGTATTTTCTTTTAATTATCTCATTTTATTTTAGTATTATGCCGATATTTTTATTGTTTCAGATATTTAGGATATTCGAAGAGTAGTAGAGGAAAGGAACGAAATCGAGAAGAAATCGTTCAAAAAGCCAAAGAAATGGAAGGGAGGTTATATAGCAAGAGGGAGGTGAAGAAGAAAAGAAATAAATTAAAAAGGCCGAGCCCACCTCACAAGGGAGGCGCCCGTTGATAACACGAATTTATATGAAATATTTAGCTTAATTTCCATAAATATTATTAGCATTTTCATTTAATTATGTTATTTTATTCTGGTATTATACGGGTATTTTCCTTTGTTTCAGGTAATGAGTCTGCACGAGCATATTTGTGAAAAGAAGAAGAAACAGAGAAAAATCGATTCGTATTTATTAAAGAGAAGTGAAAAGAGGTGAAAAAGAGATCTGGAGGTGCAAACATACAAGGCCCAAAAGACATAGTGGAAGCCCAGCCCATGTGGGAGCTGAAACTCCCACTACTCAAAGGGAGACGCCCGTCTCCAAGGGCTCGTTGCCACGTCACTAAAGGGAGGCGCCTGTCTCCATGCATCCTAAAATATCTCCACTTGAGACGCACGTATCCAAGTGTTTGCCAAGTCAACTTCAAGAGTTGAGACGCACGTCTCCAACTCAGTCAAAATAGGGTACGTGAAATCCAGAAGAAAGGGCACGGCGTGGGAGAAAATGAACGTTACTATTCAATTATAAAAGGGAACTGATAATTCCTTATCAGGGTCCGAGTTTTTGCACCAGAATTATTTTCTTGTTTTCATTACTTTCAATCAATTTCCTTTCCAGCATTTTTATTTCCTTTATTCTTTTCTCACAACAATTTCTACACCGGAAATTGTTGTGAACCTTCAACAGATCTAACCTTACGTTAGATTTAGTTTTAATTCCTTGTTTATTTTACGCCGAATAATTTCTGAAGAACGATCCAACCGATCTGTGGTAGAAGTTCAAGTACTCGAAGATTCAAGTTTTATTTAATTCAGATTTACATTATTCAGGTTTCTATTTACCGCTTTAATTATTATTCTGTTGCATGATATATTGTATGCCAATTAATATGCCTAAAATTATGAACCAAATTTATTTACGCATGTTTAACCATATCAATATGTCTAACTAATTTAATTAAGATATCGGTATGTAAAGTAATTTAACCGTAGGGATCCGAAATAAATTGGCTTAAATATGTTTTATTAAAAATCACTCGTTTCTGGTTTTGTGTCTAATTTAATTTGTTAAAAGTTATAAAACCAATAGAGCGAGAGTTTGAGACTTTAGAACTGATAAAGGTTAAAATCAACAGAGCGAGAGTTTGAGATCTTTAACTGGATAGTAGACATAGAACATTAGTTTTAAGGACAGCGAGAGCGTATTAAAACTAATTAGAATTTTTTATTTTCAAAAAGTGTTTTTAAACTCGACACGGGACAGCGAGAGCGTACGTTAGGGAATACTAGCATGATCCGAGTCAACAGAGCGAGAGTTTGAGACTAGGAGATTTAAGTAAATAACCTCTTCATGAAATGAGCATTTTATCAACTGTGATGTTTTCAAAAAGCTTTTCTAAATCTAATGGGACAGCGAGAGCGTACGTTAAGAGTTAGGATAGTAGTCTAAATCAACAGAGCGAGAGTTTGAGAGGAGGACTTTTAAATGACATAGTTAATAGAGATTTTTATTTAAATGAGAACCGTAGCCAATAGAACTTCAGATCACCTAAGTTAGACTAAATACATACTGATATCCGCTTATTATTATATTTCTTAGAATTAAGATTTTTAGTTCCCCCTTAGAAACAACTCAAGTATTCTTAGCCTTATCTTTACACAGTAACCTTAGATAACGGTAGGTCGATTCATAGTCCCTGTGGATTCATAGTCCTTGTATAAAGGGAGTTTTTGAAAATTGTGTCGTTATAGTGTCCTTGGTATAAAACACTTAGTACCTATCGATCTAACATTAGCCTAGTGGCCACATATGATTAGGAGCCTTGTCGTGCCCTTGTTTTAAATCGCGCTTAATTATTTCTACCTTGTTGGTCGATTGCTTGAGGAAAAGTAATAGTTTAAGTGTGGGGGAGTTTGATAACACGAAATTGTATAGTATATTTGATTTGATTTACATAAATAATATTGTTTGTATTTTCTTTTAATTATCTCATTTTATATTAGTATTATTCCGGTATTTTTATTGTTTCAGATATTTAGGATATTCAAAGAGTAGTAGAGGAAAGGAACAAATCGAGAAGAAATCGTTCAAAAAGCCAAAGAAATGGAAGGGAGGTTATATAACAAGAGGGAGGTGAAGAAGAAAAGAAATAATTTAAAAAGGCCGAGCTCACCTCACAAGGGAGGCGCCCACATCCAGGGCCACAAAGGCCCACGTCTCCACCACCTAAAAGGTGAGACGCCCGCCTCTAAGTGGACTTGGGTCCCACGTCTCCACCACTTGAGACACCCGTCTCAAGAACCTTTCAAATGCACTTTAGTGAAGACCCGTGTCTCCTATTTATTTGCTAGCACGTTGCACTCCACCAACGAGGTCAAATGAATTTAAGTGCTCCCAATAATTCCTCACACGTTAGCATTTTCTCAACCACCAAATGAAGTCACTAAGTCCACTGACCCCATGATTTTCTCAACTTCTCCAACCATGATCTCCATTATCTAACTTCCAAGAATTCTGTATGAAGAACGAAATATTCATGTAATAGGGGTTGGACCATTTTTAGTCCCAACCATGGTTTCTCTCGTTCAATGTTTCCTATTTTTTATTCCAGCAACATTTTCCAGCATTCAAGTTTAAGTTATTATTTCCTTCTTCTTTTCATAGTTTTAGGCAGATATTTATTTTCTCACAATAGTTTCTACATCGGAAACTACTGTGTAATTTTTACTGCATCTAACCTTACGTTAGATTATAGTATTTTATTTCCTTGTTTTTATTATTATTTGATCGAAGAATTTTAAGGAACAGATCCAACCGGTTTGTGGTGGAGTGCTCCGTTACTTTCAAGTTCAAGAATTAATTCAAGTATTATTGTCAGGTTTCTGTCATTTATTTAATTTATAGTTTTATATTTCTTGCTTATAAATTATTGAATATGTTTAAATATATGAACTGTGATTGTTTATGCATGTTTAATTCAATAAGTATGTTTAGCTGAATTAATCAAGTGTCGATATGTAACTTAATCTAACCAAAGGGATCCGAAATAAACTGGCCTAAATATTATTTTATCGAAAATCACTTTTTCTGGTTTTAGTGTCTAACTGAATTTATTTGAAGGTTAGAAAATCAACATAGCGGAAGTTTGAGATTTAAAAACTGGACTAAGGTTAGAAATCAATAGAGCGGGAGTTTGAGATATTTAACCAGATAGTGGACACTGGACATTAGTTTTAAGGACAGTGAGAGCGTATTAAAACTAATTAGATTTTTATTCATTTTCAAAAAGTGTTTTTAAACTCACCGGGATAGCGAGAGTGTACATTAGGGATTACTAGCATAATCTAAGTCAACAGAGGAAGAGTTTGAGATAAGGATTTTTAAATGAATAATATTTGCTGAAAAAGGAATTCTTTTAATTCTGTTATTTTCAAAAAGTGGTTTTAAATCTAATGGGATAGCGAGAGTATACATTACGAGTTATAATCATAGTCTGATTCAACAGAGCGAGAGTTTGAGAAGAGGATTTTTATATTAACGGTTTTAATGGAGGATTTTTGTTAGATTAAAAACCAGGCCAGTGGAACTTCGGATTTCCTAAGTTTGACGAATTACATACCGATATCCGCCTATTAATATTTTATCTAGTTCTAAGTCTTATTTCCCCCTAAAACATAATTAAAATATCACTAGCCTTAGCTTTATAACGGTAGATCGATTCATAGTCCCTGTGGATTCGATATCTTTTAAAACTACACGCCACGATTGTGCACTTGCAGTCTTCCGACTAATAGATACATAAAGTCGTGATCATTTGCTAGGTACATAAAATTGTATTTCTCTGCACGATCTAACAAAAGATTCACTTTCTTTCTAATAGAATCGGAAGGGACTCCTTAATTACCCATACAAAGTTTTCTGAGGGGAGGAATGGAAGAAGACGCATTTGTGAAAGATGTTTTTACCTATCGGAAGATTCTCCTTCAACAAAAAAAATCAAATTTTCGAAAACTCAAATGTTTGAATAAGTTTTGCTCTTTCCTTTTTAAAACATGTTTTATCAAATTGCTTTTAAAAAGTGCTTTTAAAAAGAGAACAAATAAAAAAAATTGTTTGGTAATATAACTTTTCAAAACAGTTTTAAAATGAGAAAATGAAAAAAATTCATTTGGTAAACTAATTTTTAAAACCAATTTTAGAGACGAGAAAATGAAAAATCTATTTGATAGTCTGAATTTTTAAAATATTTTTATTAAATTAATATACATTAAAAAATACTATTATTATTATTATTATTATTATTATTATTATTATTATTATTATTATTATTACTAGTAATGGACCCGTGCGTTCGCACGGGTCACGCAAAGTCGATATAAACAATAAATAAATATATAACGATGGTTAATAAATATATATAAAAGATACACAAATTAAAAATAAATAAAATTTGAAATTATAATTCAAATAAATATTAATTTAATCTAGTTAGAAATATATACTATAGTAGAAAAAATAAATAAAATAATTAGGTAGTCATCTACCCGTGTGTTTGCACACATCATACAATATAGTTATAATCTATCATGAGTAATCATCTACCCGTGCGTTCGCACGTATTGCACAATATTATGAATAATAAATAAATATAATATATGTGATTATATTTATTTGATTTGGTAAGAGGTACCAAACTCTTTTGTCCCAATTTTGTTTATTGTCACTCATACTCCTATGTTATTATAAGCATTTGAAATCTTTTTACTTATTTTAAATAAAAATTTCAATATATTTAATAGATTTATTTATTCAAAAATATCAGTTATAGATTAATATGTACATATAAAAAATAAAGGAAATAATTAAGTATTTATCTATCAGTTGTAAATAAATATAATATAATGATGGTTAAAAATGTAAATAAAATATATACACATTAAGTAGCTTTGTCCCGTCGAAAAATGTATATTTTAGTAGAAAAATAAAGAAAATAATTAAGAAATCATTTACCCGTGCGTTCACACGGTTCATACAATGTCATTATAAATAGTAAATTAATATAATAGTGATGGTTAAAAATGTATATAAAATACAAAAAGAATAACAATTTTTTTTATATAAGAAATTATGTATTCATCAATCATAATTGTCTCAGGTTAAATGTAATTTTATAAGTAGTTTCAGTCAATCGAAAAATGTATGTTTTTCATAAGAAATTTATGTATTTATACATCATAATTGTATCATGTTTTTTTGTAAAAAAAAATATTAATAGCAATTTTTTTAATATAAATGTTAAATTTTATCATAAAAAATTACTAACATTTTTTTGATAATTGAAGTTTTTAGTATCTTTTATTATACTTTAATAGTATCTTTAATTATAATTAATATATTATATATATTTTAAAAAAAAACATAAAAAAATAAATAATATTTATAGATAAAACTATATTTAGTATAATTATATAGTATTATTGTTAGTAGTTTAGATTAATGAAGCAATTCTGACAATAAGTTAATTATTTGATTTATTGATCAATAAATAATTCATTCAAATGCTGCTCTCCAACCCCTGATAGAAGTATCACACTCAAAGAAAATATGCCAATCATCTTCATCTTGATTCTCACAAAACTGACACGTTGACGGGCAAGGGACGAAATGTTGACGAAGTTTGATACGCGTTGGTAAGTAGCCCCTACATATTCTCCACAACAAATGTTTTGCTCTAGCTGGAGCTTTTATGTTCCAAAGACTACCCCAATCCTCCTTTAAACTGTCATTATTATATCTCACAAAAGACCTCCTCCACAATCTGATTAATATTTTATTGAAAAAAATTAGTTATTTTGTTAATAAATAAATAATATTAAAAATATTCATTTCATTGATATAACTTCAAATAAAAAAAATTAAACAACAACAATGATTATGATAAAATAATAAAATTAAATGATTAATACCAAACGAAACAATTATTGATCGTGTTTGTCTTGTATATAATAATCGGTTGATATCTGAATGGATGCTTGATAAGCAAGAGTATAATAATTTTTGAATAACAATAGAAGGGAAGGTGATTAATATGATTGCATATATAGAACCACAATATAGTTGAAGCATGAATTTAGTTTTATCAATACGTTAATGAATGGTCTGCAATAAATAAAATTATTAAAATATTGTTTTTAGTAAAAGGTATAAGAGGGTTTTTTAGTAAAACTTATAATAGGTAATCATGTACTACCTCTTAATAATCATGTAGTACCTCTTAATGATTACTTTGAAAATAAATATATTATCTTAAAATTTAAGAAATTTTATATTATAGGCTTGTTTATATATTTTACCTGTAATATATTAGTTGACATAGTATATTTTTATTTGTAATTGAATTCGGAAAAAAAATAAAATTTATGTAATTGAAATGAATATTATAATTAAAAAAATTATTTAATATTATATTAAATAATTATTTTTCTTAAGTTTTTTTACAAATAAGATAGTTATTTTATAATAAAGAGTAAGTTTTTAAAAAATGAACTCTCTCTTTTCATATATATTTTGGAATTTTTTTTCTTCAAAAAAGATAGTTATTTCATAAATAGATTATTTTATTAATTTTTTTAAGATAAATTTCCTTTATTTTGGTCTCATTTACCATTACCCATAAATTTATTACATTATAATGAATTTATTACAGTAAATATATTTATTATAATAAATATATTTACCATTACCCATATTAAAAGTAGACTAATATAATTTTATAATTAGTATTAAACAAAAACTATACTGATAAATGGATTAAAAAGATATGACACAAAAGGATCTCACTCTATTTAATACAAAATAAATATATCATTATTGGCCCCATATCACATAGATAAATAATATTATAATAGTAGTTATTATAATAGTAGATGAATAATTTCTTAAAAAATAGTAACAATTGCAAATATTAAGAAAGACTGATTAATTATTATCGCGTAAAGCTACATATTCCCAATGATATTTTCAAATTTAGCCTTGTTGATACAACTAATAATTACCTACAATTACCTATAAAATGAATTATTATCACCTAAACTCAATTACAACTAATTAAAAAAAGATGATTAATTATTATCACCTACAACTAATACCTACCTCTATTGCATATATATATATATATATATATATATATATATATATATATATATATATATATATATATATATATATATATATATATATATATATATATATATATATATATATATATATATATATAGTATTAATTTGCATATATATAGTATTAAGTTATTATGTCAAATTAGAAATATTATTTTATAATTCATTAGTTAATATTATTATTAGTGATGATGATCGATTTGATTATACCATGATCTCAAAATTTTGTTGTTTTGTAATTTAGAGAATTGTGTTGAAAACATATTAACTTAAATATATTTAGTCTTCCTATCACAATATAGCCATAATAAATAAAAAATAAAATAAAGATAATAATAATTTGAAGGGTTGTGAATGTAAGAGAATGATTGCAAAATGGCGTTGAAATTGGTTTATGCACATGAAACGTGATGGTGAGCCGCCAAAAACGCATTGGAAGTGGAATAGTTCAACATTTTTTTAAAATATTTTTTTCACGTGAATAACAACACTGGGTGTATCAATTGTAATTGGTCTCATTAAATGTGATATTTTAAACTTCCCAATTATCAATAGTTATTGTATTTTATTATTTTGATTATTTTAGTTTAATTATTTAAAACTACTAATGGGAAAGATAATAATTAAAATTGAGAATAATTATTTATAATCAACTAAATACAACTTCTAGATAATAACAAATTCTACATGTTTTCACATAGACAAATTATACACTTCAAAATGAAATAAGAAAATAAATAATAGTAAAAACTACCTCAAGACAAAATTGAATTGAATAGTAAGAAATTAATCAATTGTATAAAAAAATAGGATGAATGTTGGATATATTGACTCTGGTATTGGCTAGGAAAATATATTATTTAAAATTAAATCAAATCTACCTGAATGATAATATATTATTTAAAATTAAATCAAATTAATTTTTGAAGATATAAAAACGTGTTATCATCGATTCCTTGTTAATACCTTGATAATAAAAGGTGTAAATCAAGTTAATATATAGAATATTAGATTTGGAATAATAATTTATTGGAATAGGCTATTTATTGGAATAGGCCATTTATTGGAATAGGCAAGTTTGATCGTTTTGAAAAGTTAAAAAACAGTAAACTAAATTCCAATCATAAATGTGACAGTATGGAGAGCCCAAAAATGCATTGGAAGTGAAATAGTTGAACATAATTTTTTTTACTAATAATTTTTTCACGTAAATAACAATGAGTGTATAATTGTATTTGGCCTCATTAAATGTGATATTTCAAACTTTTCAATTATCAATATAGTTATATTCATCCCATTTGAATAATCACATGAAAGAACATAAAAAAAATGACAAAAACATCCAAATATTTCACTTGAAAACTCTAATTTAATACAAATTTGAGAAAGAAGAATAAATGTGATATTTTCAAGGTTCCAACATTAAAAAAAGAATGATTAAATATTATTATTTTTAAGGAGATGAAGATAAATATGAATATCAATAATAATCACGCATACGCTTTTAGAATAGTGTAAATCATTATTGAGAAATCTCATTCTATTTGATACAAATAAAATAATTTATTCTCACAGTAATTATAAAAAAATGATTATAAAGTATTTTAAAAATAAATAAACAAATAATTATTAAATAATTTAACTATAATATGGTTGAACATAAATATGCATTTAGATTGATTTATTTTTTATTTGTATTCACAAATATAACTCAATTATCATTAAAAATATAATATTTTTTTAACTATAAATTAGCGATATTTATAACTCAATTATCATTTAAAATATAATATTTCTTTACCTATAATTTATTCATCTTTATAATTATACATTAATATTATAATCATTTATTTATTCTCTTAAATTTGGATTTAGATTGAATTATTTTCTTATTTGTGTTCTTAAATATATTTTTAACAAATAGAAAAGCAACCGTTATTGGAAAGAGAACGGGAATAACAATTTATTATAATTAATAATTAATTCACATTTATAGGAAAAAGAATAAGTGATTAAAAAAAAGAAAATATAAGAATTGCTCATTAAGATTAACAAATTTATATTCTCATTCAAACTTTGTGAATTCACCAATCATAATTATTTCATTTTTTTTTATAAAAAAAATATTTATATAATTTTTTAATATTAATATTTTATTATAAAATGTTTAAGTATATACTTGTCATATGCTTGATATTTATAGAATGCAACATGCTTACAAAGTAAATCTTAATCATGTCTTTAAATAAATAATATTGCAGAGAAAAATAAATAATCATACTAACTAATAATAAACCTTTTTTTTCATGTGAAAAGGTAAACATGTGCAATAAAAAAATAATTGAAAAAAAATTACTTTCATGTGAAGAGTAGTAAACGAATAATAATGTTGGAATGAATTTTAAAAATGACAACCATAGTGTATTCGCATTGTTCCACTTAAAAATTAAATACTTTTTAATTTTATTGAATGCATATACATCCCTTGAAATTTTGTAATTGTTATTTCATTCTTAATTTGAAGGGTTTCTCAGAAATCAAAGAGAAGAAGCGTGGAAGAGGTTTTGCAGTATTCCAAAGAAGATTGCACAATTCCAAAAAAAAGTTTTTCACGTGTAATAATGATAAAACTATAGTGTAATCATTAAAAGATTTCAATGGTTTAAATGAATTTGAAAAAAAGATTTCAATTGATTATTATATATTAATCTGATCATAGTTATTTTTGGTATATTTATAGAAATAATACCTATCAATTATAGCCATTGTTAAACAAAATAATGCATATCAATTATATACATTGATCCATTATAGTCATTGTTAAACAAAATAATGCATATCAATTATATACATTGAGATATTTTTAGAAAATAAATAATATATTAATTTGGTCATAAATTTCACGCTAGTGCCTGAGATACTTAATGATAAATCGTGTTAATGTATAATGTAAAAATTTGCAATATATTTGTGATGAAAACATAATTAAAATGACCAATTCTCAATAAAATAAAAGTAATGGAAAGACAATTAAAGCGACTTATTTATACACCTTGAAAAAGACTTATTTTTAGCCCTGAGAACATATATGGAATGAAATGATTGATTGGTGCAAAAATAAATTAACTAAATTTGCGTAATTAATGATAAAACAATAAATAAATATAAAAGGTAATAAAAATAAAAGCAAAACTACTTTTCTGATAAATCCAACAAAAGGTGCTCATTTACAGGTGGAATTTACAAACATTCATGCATTTTGGATATCAATGGTCATACACAATTACACTTATAAGTAAACATTTGTTAAAGTCATAAATGATTAAAAAAATGATGAATTGGATGATACATTTGCACCCATTTTAAACACCTTTACCATTAATGACAATCCATACATCAAGAATAGGAGCAGCAAGAGCAGCAAGACGTTATGTCGCCATCGAATCATTGATATCCTTAATATAGTCGAATTTGCAAGACATTTTTCTTCAATTGAGTATACAACTTTACAATAAAAAATCATATAAAAAAATGTTAAAAACTATTGCAGAAATTTAAAAATAACCCGTTTTAAAATTCTTAATTATTGATATTCATACTTGCAGAAATTTTGTAATCGGTGGTGTTTATTGAAAAAATAACAGTATAATTTAGCTATTGATTTAGACCTTATTTCACAAATCAAATGTTAAAAAAGTTAAGATTTAAGAGAAATTGGTGATGGAAATAACAATAAATAGAAGGGTAAATTAAAACAATAAATAGAAGGGTAAAATAAATTCAAAAATATTAACGTGTGAAAATCATAATAGAAGGGTAAAATAAATTTGAAAATATTATCATGTGAAAATCATACTATTACCGGTGTATAACGTTTTCAGAAATTATGGATTGAAAATCGGTAGTGATGAGTGAAAGTTATCATTAGAAGAATCAATAACTAATTTCATAATGGTGAATGAATCTATTGACATAAGAAAATATATCAAAATTCAACCTTTTTTATGATGAAAATATCTTCATCGATAAATTTAAGGGTAAAATAAATTAAAAAATATCAACATGCGCAAATCAAATATGGTTACTGACTTAAAATGTTTTCAGAAACCGCAGATTGAAAACAGGTAGTGATTAGCGAAAGTCATCATTAGAATAATCAAAATCTAATTTCAAAATGGTGAAGGAATATATTGACTAAAGAAAATGTGAAAAAATCTAAACTTTCTAACTGAGAATCCCAATCGATTATTTGTTGAGTTTGCTTCAGATCTGGTTTTGCAATGATTGTGTTTCCGAGTTTCCTTCAGATCTAGTTTTGCTACGATTGTTTGTTGAGTTTGCTTCAGATCTGGTTTTGAGTTTGCTATGATTGTGCAAGCATGCTGCAAATATTTAAGATGCAGAAGATCGATTGTATGCAGTTGCAGTTAGTAAGAAAAACATGAAAAAAAATTGATGGAGGGACAGCACGACGAACAACAGCATTAACATAATGAAGGAGCAAAAAAAGAATACATGAATAAAACGAAAATGAAAAAGGGATTTAGAACCCAACCTTTGATGCCGATTTCTGATGAAGACAGAGGAGAAAAAATGAAAATGGAGGAATTAGGGTTTGGGAGAGAATTGAGAGAACTAAGAAATAGTAGAAGGCAATTCAATGGCAATGATGCAGTGAGGAAAAGAGAAGATTGAAAGTTTTGAAAGCAAAAAAAAAATGATTACAAAGAGGAGAAACGTGGAGGTGGTTTTGCTGTATTCCAAGAAAGATTGCACAATTCCAAATAAAGTTTTTTACGATTAATAATGATGGTAAAAGAAAAAAGGATAATGAAAGGTTACAAAATGATTAAAAAATTTATTTATTAATTAAAATATTAAGGGAGATGCAATTACATCTATGTCCCCATTTATCACCCTCAAAATGGTGATTAGAGGGATAATTATAGGATTTCATATGTATTCTACTTTATTATATTAAAAGTAGATGTCTTGACTCCTTTACAATATTTTTACAATATTTGAATATGTTACTTTTATTTATAGGACTAAAAACATATTTAATCTTAGAGTGAAGACCCATTTTGGTCCCTCACAAAAACTACAGAACCCAAATTAGTCCTCCACAAAAAATAGGACCCGATTTAATCCCTTACAAAATATAACCGGGTCATATTAGTCCTTCTGGGGATATTTTTTTCAAACCGGTTTTTTCTTCTACTTTTAAACCGTGACTGGACCGCCAAGTCGTATTTTATTTTTCATTTTTTAAATACTAAATTGATTTTTATTTTTAATTTCGATTTTATTTTTAAATAATTCAGATTTTAAAATATAAAAAAGATAAGATTTGTTCTGAGAAGGAATCGAACTCAAGACATTTAGGTCACATCCTATGCCTTTACCACTATATCAACATACATTGATGACAAATAATTGACATGATTTATAGTAATATTAAACAATTCTGAATTTAAAACAAAAAATATAAATTTTGATACCTACGGGGTCTCAAACCCAAGTCCCTTCAAATTAAATGGTAGTCACTTTATTGTAAATATGAAAAGTAATCTAAGAGGGGTTGCATGAATTAGATTAATTGATATTAGTGAATTTTTCTCGATAATGAATGTTAACAATGTTTTGATTTTTTTGAAACTATTATAACAATTTCGAAAAAATTAGAACAATATTGCTAACATTCATAATCGAGAAAAATTCACTAATACCGATTTTTTTGAATTTTACAGTGAAGTGACTATCATTAAATTTGAAGGGACTTGAGTTTGAGACCTCATGGGTACAAATTTTATATTTATATTTTAAATTTAGAATTGTTTAATATTACTATAAATCATGCGAATTATTTGTCACAAGTGTACGTTGGCATAGTGGTAAAGGCATAGGATGTGACCCAAATGTCTTAAGTTCGATTCCTTTTTAGAACAAATCTTATCTTTTTTTGTATTTTAAAATCTGAATTGTTTAAAAATAAAATCGAAATTAAAAATAAAAATCAATTTAGTATTTAAAAAATGAAAAATGAAAAATAAAATACGACTTGGTGGTCCAGTCACGGTTTAAAAGTAGAAGAAAAAACCGGTTTAAAAAAAATATCCCCAGAAGGACTAATATGACCCGGTTATATTTTGTAAGGGATTAAATCGGGTCCTATTTTTTGTGGAGGACTAATTTGGGTTCTGTAGTTTTTGTGAGGGACCAAAATGGTTCTTCACTCTTAATCTTATTTGAATATTTACTTCTAACATTTTTGAACTTGACGTAAGTTTACTCTTATGAAAAAATTTCTCTGGACGTGCTTATAGACTATAGAGTGTGCCCAAAAACCTGGAACGGGGTTTTTTATGCCCTTATCTACCTCTGTCCTCATGGCGCCTGTTGTCTCCATGTGTGTTTTTCTCCCGCGATACTTCTAGAAACTCCGCTCTTTTCTTTATAGGTGTGTCTATTTTCAATATCTCCAACTAAAGGATTCTCTTTATAGTTGATATAGGATTGAGCTAGAGTGGGAAGAGGTCACTCATATTTTCCTGTTCCTCTAACCCTAACGTCTTCCTAAACATGCAACTCAACCTTATATACAATGTTTAAATGAAACTTTGATTCTTAATTTTTGTTTTTTCCTAGGAGTTTTAGTCCGCTACTCCATTTTAGAGACAATGTTGTTGATGTAATTGCGCTTAGATTGACCAGTTTAAAATCCAAATCATATTTTAGACATATTTTTTTACATGTCATCTTAAATATGTCTAACTAGGCACTTCTAAAATTATTAAATTGAACTTTAAAATAAGACAACGGACCAAATCACAAACAACAAAAAAACCCGGGTACCAAAATATCGATTTTTAAAAAGGAAGGATAATTTTTTTAAAGTAATGGGACTGAAAATAAATTTAAACTTATTTTTTCTAGAGGAAATATATTATATATTATTATCTCAAACCTCAATAAAAAGTCATATATTTCAAAACTCAATTAAAATCATAATTAAATATTGATTAATTTTAAATTTGAAAGTTTCAAATAATTGTTTTTATGATATATATTTTACTTTGATAGAATGTTTTTATTAAGAGGAGGGATTATATATATATATATATATATATATATATATATATATATATATATATATATATATATATATATATATATATATATATATATATCATATGCGAATGACAAATTTATATGAGAATATGAAAATGAATCTGAACCATTGGATTTTAAAATAAATGGTGGAAATTATGGGTGAATCTTTTTTTTTCTCTCTCCTACATTTTGAAATAAATGATATAGGAGAGAAGAAAAAAAAAAGATTCACCTATAATCTCCACCATTTATTTTAAAATCCAATAGTTCAGATTTATTCTCACATTCTCATATATATATATATATATATATATATATATATATATATATATATATATATATATATATATATATATATATATATATATATATAGGGGACGACTCAAGGGAGAACACTTGGTTATTATGAGAAATGAGAACAACGAAGCACGACCATTAAATTTTGATTTTGTTAATTTTAATGGATTGGATTGATTTCTCTTTCTATGTTGATTTAAAATAAATACTAAGGATCATATAAAGAGAAACCAATCCAGTCCATTAAAATCAACAAAATCAAAATTTAATGGCCGTGATTCGTTGTTCTCATTTCTCATAATAACCAAGTGTTCTCCCTTGAGTCATCCCCATATATATATATATATATATATATATATATATATATATATATATATATATATATATATGAGCTGAGAAGTGAGAGCAATTTGGATATAAGTAAATAAAAATTAAATGATAGTCCACTAACATTCATTGGTAATAGTTTTGTGTGCAACTTTATAAAAAAAATTATTAGTACAGAAAAGCATTTGATATTCATATTATTAAGAGTGAAGACCCATTTTAGTCCCTAAAAAATATTACACGAGTCAAATTAGTTCTTCACAATAAAATAGACTCAATTTAATCCCTTATAAAATTTAACCGGATCATATTAGTCATTCTGTTAATATTTTTTTCAAACCGGTTTTTTCATAGTTTTAAACCGTGATTGGACTACCACGTTGAATTTTATTTATTATTTTTTTAAATACTAAATTGATTTTTATTTTTAATTTTATTTTTAAACAATTATAAATTAATAATATAAAAAAGTCAAAATTATTTCGGAGTTGAACTCAGGGCCATGTGGTTAATATTAAATAATTCTAAATTTAAAATAAAAAATATAAAATTTGTATCAATATGGTCTCGAACCTAAGTCTCTTCAGATTAAATGAGAGTCAATTTAATAAAATAGCAATTGATTTGTCTACATGTAAATGATAGTCACTTTACTAACAATAGAAATCGATTTGTCTAGTTTTTATTGATAATCACTTTACTAACCGTGGAAATTGATTTGTCTAGTTGTAAATGATAATCACTTTAATAACAATAGAAACTGATTTATCTAGTTGTAAATGATAGTCACTTTACTAACAATAGAAATTGATTTGTCTAGTTGTAAATGATAGTCACTTTATTAAAAATAAAAATTGATTCGTCTTGTTGTAAATAATAGTCACTTTACTAACAATAGAAATTGATTTTTCTAGTTGTAAATGATAGTCACTTTATTAACGATAGAAATTAATTTGTTTAGTTGTAAAGTGAAAATCATTTAACTTGAAGGAGCTTGGATTTCAGACCTCATAGGTAAAAATTTATGAATAGAATTTGTTAAAAATTACTTTATAAGAAACAATTTTGGCTTTTTTGATATTATTCATTGATAACTGTTTAAAAATGAAATTAAAAATAAAAATTAATTTAGTATTTAAAAATTAAAAAATTAAAAAAATTCAACGTATCAGTCCAATCACAATTTAAAAGTATGAAAAGAACCTGTTTAGAAGTATGAAAAAACGGATTTGAGAAAAATATTAACAGAAAGACTAATATGATCCGGTTAAATTTTGTAAGGAATTAAGTTGGGTCAATTTTTTTGTGACGGACTAATTTGACTCGTGTAATATTTGTGAGGGACCAAAAAGAATCTTCACTCTATTATTAATTTCAATTTATAGTTATAAATAGAAAATAAAGATAATTACCAAAGTGCCATTAATGAGAAGTCTCACTTTTCCGTGTGTTTTCATTTTGTTGGAAATGGTTGTTCATGAGAAAAAAAATTTACTGAGTGTTTTTATGATTTTAGTAAAAATTATTTGTTTTACTTTAAGTAGATTACAGTTGATGAATACTTTTTCAGGTTTTGTAGGTTTATTTTTTCCTTTTGTAAGTGGATTTGATTACTTTCACTTAGGGGTGCTCAAAATCAAATCAACCCAATAGAAAACTGCAAACCAAACTAAACCAAATTGAAACCGCAAAAAACCGCATTTGGTTCGGATTAGTTTGGGTCATTTTTTAACAAAACCGCACGGTTCGGTTCGGTTTGCGGTTTGTATTTTGTAAACCGAACCAAACCGAATCAAACCGTATTATGTTACAACCTAAATTTTACTTAACTCACATCCAACCCAAAATTAAACCTATTATACATTAGCCTTATGATTACGAACAATTTTCCCATCTTTACACATATAATTTCAGTCCCGATCTTCTCAAATCTCTAATAACATTATTTCACCTTCTTTGTCACATACATCTTTCCTCTTCTTCTATAATCTTTACTCTCCTATATTCTTTCTTTTTCACCTTCTCATTTTTATGTAAATGTTCCGTATTTCAGTTTCATTTTATCGCACATCTTCTCTAATCTCTCAACACTTTTTCTTTTTCTTTTTCACCTTCACTAATCTTTCGTCTCTTCTATTTTTTTTTCATTATAATAATTTTTATATTGTTTTATGCTATTATTTTATGTTTAATATTCCACTTTTGTCTAATTTAATTTTTACATATTAAATGGAAAATCGTTGTCAAAATATGACGAGTTTTATTGTTATTTGTTAGTGTATGAATGTCTAAATATAAAATTATGTTGTCATATATATGTGTATGTATGGCACAATAAAATCTTTGTAAAAATCGAACCAACCGAACCGAACCAAACCGCATTAGTTTGGTTTGGTTTGGTTCGGATTTTTTTTAAAAGCCAACCGAACCAAACCAAACCGCACTATTTTTTCTCTTGCAGTTTGAATGATTTTTTTCGTCAAAACCGTCCAAACCGCACCGCGAGCACCCCTACTTTCAGTATTTGTTATATTGAATTTCTTTCTTATAAAAAAAAATTCTAAATTAAAACTGGAAATGAAAACTGAAACAACTTTCTAATTCTTTAGTTTTTAAAACTGAAAAAAAAACTAATTTTCAAAATTATTATTTCCAAAATAGTTTATCAAACAAATTTTCTAGTTTTTTAATTTTTAAAAATTAGAAAACAGTTTTTGAGGAGTGATTCAAGTTTCAAACAGGCCCTTACTATTTAGAAAATTGAAAACGTGTAATAGGTCCACTCCATGAAAGATACTAATAGAGCTGGTATCGACCGCGAGATAATCATAATATCACTTTCTATGTTAAATTCTAACTTCAAAATTTCTGATATTTACAATGAACCTTATAGTTTCATTATTACTCCCTAATCCAATGATTCCTTTCAAAGGCTATACATCCTATTACTGAAAACTCCGCGACACTTCAAATTCGTATTACAGGGAATCTGAATTTGTCAGCATCAAAAATGATAACTAGATTGGTCATGATTCTATGAGAGCCATCCTTTTTTGCTCTTAGCCGCTTTGAGCTTCATTACAAGTTCTTCACGCTGAGATTCTACCTCTGCATATTTGAGGCTCATGTGGAAGTATCGTTCCTGAATATCTCTCAACTCTTCCTCTAGCATTGATTTTGTACGTTCAAACTTCTCTCTAGTCACTAGTTCTTCTTCCGCCATTGATTTTACTGGGCCACTTGCTTGGTTGTTTCGGCCTTGAGGTGATGACCTACAGGATAGAAATACAAGAAATTTTATAGCTAGAATTTTCAAAAGTAAATTTCATACTTATATATTTGTTAATGTTGTTGCTGCTGCAGAGTTCAAAATAAAAGAAAAAGCTCCAAGCCTACAAGCCAATAGCAGAAACAAAATAAAGAGGCATGCATAATGTGTTCCTCTGACCTGTTGAGTTGAACTTCATATATGTCATTGGGTTCTTTTTCTAGTTCAGTCTCAAGCAATTGAGTCTTTGATACTGGTTCTACTTCAACCACATCAACACTTACATCAAGAAGTCCATGCTCACTTTCCACCTATGAAGATAAAGACATGAAACAAAACCATTTAATTTCCACTGAGATTGCAATTATTTGAAACTATCACTTTGGGTCATACAATTGAAGGCACAAAATATACTTTTTAACATTTGACAAGGAGGTAAAATGCAATAAGAGAGATTCAAAATATATCACCTCAGTCTGATGTTTGCTGCTGTAATGAAGGTCCTGTTGATCTTTCAGTACTTCTCTGTCATTCTTTAAAGACGGCTTTTTCCTATTACTGCGAAGTTGATTGGTATTCTTAACCATAGAATTCTGCTAAATCAAGGACATAAAATTATTAGTGTCATCATAATTTTCACAATGATATCATGTAATTAGTTGAAAAAAGGCACTAACTTTTGAGACCTTCTGATCATCGTTAACAGGTTTCCTGTTTAACCTTGAAACTTGATTTCGCTTTTGTTCCTTAGTCAGTTTTAATTCTTCTTCAAGGGCCTGAACTTTTCTCTGTAACTCAGTTTTTTCTTGGACACATTTTGTTTCTCTTGCATTCAAGTCATTCTCCAACTGCACAAGCCTTTCTTCAAGGGATGTTCTAGTTCTCTTGCAGTGCTCCAACTCAAATTGACATGTTTGCTGCAACCGAACATTCAAATTTCTGGATTCATCCATGTATTGCTGTCTTTCATTTTCAGTGACTAGAAGTTTTGATTCAAGGGCATTTATAGTGCTTTTGAACTTCAGTTCTTTTGATTTGTAGTCTTCCACTAGTTTTGACAACTTTTCATGTTCATCCACCTGCATTTCCATTTTAATTTTGAAATTGGCAAGCTCAGTTGTTAGGTCTTTCAACTTTTGTCCGTATTGAGACTGCACATTATTAACCTCAGTCTTAGATAAAATCAATTTAGATTGAGCTTCTCCAAAAGCAGATTCCAGCTTGGCTTTATCAGCACGCAGTGTGGATACTTCAAGCGAAGCATTGGAAGCTACTCTTTCTTTTTCATCATAGGCTGCTGAAAGTTTCAATCTGAGATTTTCTATTTCTAGTTTAAGGTTCTGAATTTCCACCATCTTCTCAATCTGCATCTGATTCAATAAGCTTTGACCCTGCTCCATTTGTTTCCTATTTTCATCCAAAATAGCATGCAGCTCTGAAGTTAAATCCTTCTCTTTTGATGCAATATCTTCCAACATTAAACAAAATTTATTTTCTAGGAGTCCCACTCTACCACAGCAATTAGAAAATCTTTCACCTGATTCCCTCAACCTATCTCCCATAAGGGAGCAATACTCCTCTAACTCCAACTTTTGCTCCCTCAAGTATCCATTTATCTTCTCAAATGAATTGCATTCTTCTTCAACATTTTCAATGGTAATTAGTAACTGCTTATTTTCTTCCATGGAAGAATCCATCTCAGACTGCTTCTCCATAATCTTCTCTTGTAGCCATGCAGCTTGATTTCTAGTGCTCTCTAGTTCTGATAATAGGGACTCTTGTTCGTTTGTCAAGTCACTCACTTGTTCTTCTAAAACAGAAATCCGCATTGATAGTTGTCCATTTTCTTGTTCTATATCTGATGTGTGGAGATTCATTTTATGTGTTCTTTCTTTTATCCTGTCCTCAATGTGTTCCTCTAATTGAAGTTTCTCTTGTTCAAGATGATACACCTTGGCATCCAACTCACTCAGGAGCTTCTGAAGAACCCACATCTCATTTTCTTTACTTGATAAGCTAGCCTCAAGGTTTTCCATCTCAGATGTTTTACTAGTCAGTTTGTTATTCTGATCTGTGATTCTGACTTCTAGTGTTGATTTGGAAGTCTCAAGCTCTCGAGTTGAAATATGACTA
Organism: Vicia villosa; assembly: GCF_029867415.1. NCBI lineage: Eukaryota > Viridiplantae > Streptophyta > Magnoliopsida > Fabales > Fabaceae > Vicia > Vicia villosa. The sequence goes on from NC_081180.1 coordinate 172,155,757, forward strand.
TCATTTCTAATCTTCTTGCCGTTTTCCTCCTGGAGCATATCTTCTGAATGGAATATTCGAAATACCTTGTTGCTTACTTCAGAATCAGAGCTAGAAAAAGATTGATCATGGAGCATGTTTGACAAAAGGTTTTTGGATGCACCTTCATCTTTTGAATACGCCTTTGCTTCTTTTAGCTTGAATAAAAGATCAAGGTTTTCATTTGTCAGCTCATTACAGTCCATCTCAAGTTCTTGAATTTTCTCTTTCAGTTCTTCGATTTGTTTCAAAATATCTGCATCAGGTACATCTCTTGACACAGTCTCCGCATTACAGGTTTCTGGGACAGATTCTAACAGCCTTGCTTTCAAACTTGAAATTTCCTTCTCTTTAGCAGATAACTTGCTTTCATATTCCATTTCAATATCTGAAAGTGCTTTGTTGTTTTGAATCTTTGTTTGTTCAATGTCTTGAATTTTATCCTCCAATGCTTCTTCCAGTTCTTGCACCTCAGCCATCAAATTTTTCTTTGATTCCTCCAGCTGTTGTATTTGTTGCATAAAGACCCTATTTCCTTCTTCACTTAGCTGGAGAGATTTTTCCAGATTGCTGAGTTTTGATGGTAATGATGAAAGGTTTTCTATATCATGTTTCTGCTGTTCTATGGTTTCTTCCAGCTCCTGGAGAACAGAAACAAGCTCCACATTTGCATCTTGGCTCTTCTTTAGTTGCAAAGACAAGTTGGCATTGGATTCTTTCTGAAACTTTAATTCATCTTTTAGAGAATTTTCAATTTCTGGAATGCATTCAATTTGAGATATTGAATCTTCCAAAGTTTTTTGTCTCACTATTGGATCTCCTGATGACAATGTCAACTGCTCAACTTCTTTTTTCAAACTATCCCGTTCTACATATGCTGTTGAAAGGTCCGTTTCCAGGCCTGTCATCTTTTTAGATTGATATGAGAATTCTGTTTTCAACATTTCCAAGTCCCCTAATAGCTTTCTGGCATTCATTTCCCACATCTTTGCTTCTGCCCGTAGCTCTTCACTCGTGTCTTCTGCAACTTCAGGACTATTATTAGAACCATGGGTCGTCTTAAAAGATGATGCACCAATGTCTTGTGTATTTTGGGAACTAAATGATGAACGATTCGACTGAGAAGTGTTATTAACAGGGTAATCGTAATGGGATACACTTTTCTGGGAACTGGTTGAGTCTTTTCTTCCCGTTGGACTCTGCCCGTCACTGATGCATGGGGAGAAATTTCCCCTTCCTGTGGAATCCTCAGCTGAGTTATAGCTGTAATTCGATACAGAACCAGAAAGACTTGTTGCCTGCAGCCAAGGGACACAGTGTCAGTCTCATTATTAGAATATCAATTAGTAACAAAAGCAAAAATAAAAATGCAAATGAAAACAATGGACACAATATTTATTTAAGAAGTTGGTAAAGTGCGCCTACGTCTGCGGCTACAAACCATCTATAATTCCGTCTTATTTCTTGAATGGATTAGGATTTTAGTGTTACAAGTTATATAACTAACACTACGATCTATATTACAAGAACACATCTGCCCCTCCCCCTACCCCTCTTATGAGACATTTGATATTTTACAATAATTTGAGTATTTAATGAACATTTTATGATATATCAAATGTCATATGAAAAATTAAACTAAAAAAACCAGTTCAATTCTAATCATTTTAAATTAGATTAAATCCACTAGGATAGAACCACTGAATGATCAAGTAAAAGCAATGATTTTAATTTCATTTAGTTATAAATCCAGAATTATTATTTACCAACATGTATGCATGGACAGAAACTCAGAACAATATGTGCAAATAGAACACTGATGATAGGGAAAATGTTTTAATTTTACCATCGTCTCAACTTCTCCTGGCGATAAGGTAGAGTCCACGTCATCAACAGAGGAAGATGAAGCACTCTGTACATATGAAGAATCAGATCCATTTGACTTGACAGCCACTTCATGATTATTTTCATTCATAGCCTTCAAATGAGAATTTTCTTTGCTTGATTCTTGACCCCTGAAAATTTGTAAGAGATCAATATTTATTATAGTAGTACTACTAGACATTATCATTACAATATTATTAAAGACTACCCTCAATACAAACCTGGGTTTTGTTCTTGGTGTAAGGCACTGCATTGTTACCTGCAAAATGCATAACCACTGAATTTCAAACTCCAAGTTCAATGACATTTTGATGCACCATAATTCCTACATAACTACATGTGTTTATCTATCTATCTATCTGAGAAAACCTTATTTAGTGAAATGGAAATGTCACACTGACATAATTAAATCAAGTAAAGTAAATATGGGAAGAAGACCACTCTATATGTTTTTAAGCATCAAATATTTTATTTTTTGAATTCAATTCTAGCCAGCAATATATTCCAAATATTCAGAGCTCAATTTTCCCTCAAATTAACAGAAAACAACTTGGAATCAAATCCAAAATGACACAAATAGGAGTCACAAGAGAAATGCATTTTTACTTTGTGCAATCAAGTAAGAATAAGATATAATTGAATAGTCTGACTTACATTCAAAACTGTCCCATGGTTGCACTTATTTAGAGGGATTGAAAGTGGAACTGCAGCATCTGAGTTCACATAGCTGGTCATACTAATTGTGGCCTCTCCCAGGATGCCAGATCTTAATGATCCCTGTTAAATGGTATTATTTGTTTAGTGCTTCAAAAAACTTATTAATAATCCAAACTGAGTAATTTCAAAGTTCAAACTTATAAAACCAACAGAAAAAGGCATGCAATACATAATAGTACAAAGAGCAGAAATAGTAATAGCAGTACCATTGCAACAATAAGTTTGAAGAGACAATCATCAGTCTCCTTGGACGATTTATCTCTAGAAACCCATATAGATTCTGATAAAGTATCAGACCACTGACAACTTCCATTACGTACCGCCACTTTGCTAGTCTTTGCAAGTGTTTTACCATTTTCCACAGATACAACAGAAACAAACAACTTGTCCCACCCCTTTGGTACCTGTTAACATTAGAATTCAATTAGCATTCGCTATTTGCAAAACTAGCACTTTCTTATTTGAGTCTACCAATAACATAATAAGCACTTGTGACACTATTTGGAAAACCATATGGAAAGAGTTTATGATGTCTCTAAGATATTTTCAGCTTATTTTTATAAGATCTCCACAATAGCTTATGAAAACAACTTATATAGCTTATAAGAAAATAGTTTGACTTCATCTTTTATTATAAAAATAGCTTATGTAAAAGCACTTATATAAGAAGTGATTATCCTATAAGTACTTAATCAAGCTTTTTATCTAAACATGGAGATAATCTAAGGAGCCATATCTATAAAGTATAGTAATAATACCTTACATTCTTTAATAATATTAGTACTTCACTTAAGTCAATTTATGATTTAGTTATGTTCTACATTATTTAGTCCTTACAACCTCTAAAGCACTAACACCTCCGAAAAAGGATGTGTCTCGGTCAGTGTCGATATCCGAAACCGACACCGATATTTGTGGTTACGTTTAATTTATTCAGTTTTTTTATTTTTTTTAATGTCAACGTGTCTGTGTCATAAGTGTCCGTATCAGTATCGTGTTTCCGGTGTCCATGCTTCATAGCTTAATAGCTTAAAACAAAAATAGCATGAAGCATTGTTCTGCATTCCACCAAAACAGAAACCTCAATGCTAAAACAGAAATAGCATGAAGCATTATTCTGCATTCCACCATGAATTTAACCTTCAATTTCATAAAAGTTCAATTCAAAACACGTTACAACTCAATACAAACCGTAATTCTCTCTAATTTCCAAATTATCATTGCGTTTCACATATCATAATTCATAACAATCTCTGTTATTTCCAAATTACAATCCAAGATATTCAATCACATAAACAAAATATTCATCATCACGATAAACAATTCTAATCAAGCAAAGCAGAAATTAGAAACTAAACTAAACTGAAACAACGAAGAACAACAACACAAAATCAAAATCGAAAAAAAGTGAAAGAAAACAACCTGAAGCGCCTTTAGATTCGAAATTCTGAACTCAATTCTATCACCTAATTTCCCATTCCTATGCTTATGAAGCTTAAACATTCTCTTCTCTTTCTTTCTAGAAACTTCCTCTTCACAATTCACACTTCACAATCACGTTCATATGAATACGCTTTGCTTTGCGCTTGTTCTTTCCCAATCACATTCACGATTTTAATCATCTTCTCCGTAACCACCATCACCAACTGTTGAAGAAAAGGAGCGTTAGCTAAGTGGTCATTGTAACGAAAGGTGTTATTTTATTGTTACTTCAAACCATAGCGGGAGCGAAAAATAACAACCCGAATTAAATGAACCACATTTCTATATTCTTTTTATTTATTTATTTATTTATTTTTTGGTACGTCTGCACGCAACTGTAGAGACTAATCATTTTAATCGTTTAAAATCACAATAAATTAATTATCAGTACGCAACTGTTAAAATTAATTTTCCGAACTGCATAAGATCACAATACAGTAAATTCTTCTCTAAAAAATTCAACACTGATACGTGCTCAAGACTGAATTTGAAGAAATAAATTCTGGTTTATATTTATTTACATTTACTTTACTAAATAATTTAATTTAACTTTTTGTGCGCGGATACTGTACATACGTAACCATAATAACAATGGAGTGTTTATCTATAACTCATTTATTATTTACTTTTAAATGGGAAATTCTTATATGCTGACGTGTTGATGGGTGGTTGGGTAAGAATGTGAAAGTTGTTACTTTTAGGATGGGAGCGGTTGTAGGTTATTACTGACTGCAACCACCAACGCAAAAGCATTAGAGAACAAAAACGAACAGGCTGTTTTGTTTGTGAATGATTGTGGGGGTGAAATAATTTTATAAGTTTTAAGTTGGAACAAGAATGGGTGTATATTTGGATTTTGATCCGAAAATGGGATATTCTAAACTACAATGATGAATTATTGAAAGAGACTTTGCATTGACATTATCGTGATCTCTTGTATGGTATATTCAATTGGGAACTTTTTTTGAGGAAAAATCTTATGTGCATAGTTGTATGACCTAATGTACAGCATTTTTCAAAATTGTATATTATTTTTACTTTAGAATTTTATTGAATATATATTTTGATCCAAGACAATTTTGTGTCGACTTCTTGTAATAATGTTTTTTTTTAATAAATGGAAGGAATATCTTTTACACAATTGCATATATTAAGTCTTTAAACTATATATATATATATATATATATATATATATATATATATATATATATATAAATATATATATATATATATATATATATATATATATATATATTAAAACTTTTTTCTAAAATATTTTGTAAATTGTGGTATGGTATTCCATTGACTTCTTTTAGAAAAATGACAAATGTTAAATTAAAATCTATGGGTTCATATCTAATTTGTCATATATCTTATGAAGCAGATTTGGAAGATTTTATGTAAAACATAAGAGATTTCACTAATGTTTTATAAAGATTATTTTATTTTCTGAATATCACAATAGACTCCTTTGATCTCTTAGTCACCTGACGAAATTTTATTTATGTCCAATGTTTCTATAGATGTATTTCTGGAAGTATCAATTTTTTTTTTAAAATTTAGTTTTTTTCGAGATGCATCTACGGAAGCGTTAAAAACATAGTGAACCTTTGGAAAATTGAAATTAATTCAGCTCATGAAATCTCACGTAATTATATCTACAAAAGGTCTTGAAAATAGAGTGTTCCGTAGATGTACCTACAGAACATTCTGTTATATTTTCAAATCAATTACATTTCACTCATAAACTCCAATTTGTTAACGAAAATGGAACATCAAATTATAGTAAATCAAAATAATTGAAAAACCTTAATTGCACTAATTTGATTTACTATAATTTGATGTTTCATTTTTGTTATAAAATTTGAATTTTTGAGTGAAATGTAATTGATTTACAATATAACAGAATGTTCCGTAGTTACATATACGGAACACTCTATTTTCAAGACCTTCCGTAGATGTGACTACGGAAGATTTCATGAACTGGGTTAATTTGAATTTTCCAAAGGTTCACAATGTTTTTAACGCTTCCGTAGATGCACCTCCGAAAAAAGCCAAATTTTGAAAGAAAAAAAATAGTACTGGAGATATATCTATGAAAGCAAAAGGGCATTTTTGTAACACACATAGTGTGTAAGAGATTCATGGAGTAAGATAAGAGATTTCCTTTATTTTGTAATTTTTATTAAAATTAATAAGCCATTTTCATGACAATGATATTGTGAGCGATTTTTTTATTAGTTTTTATTCATTTTTAAAGTGATGTGACTACCTTTTTTTTTCAATCAACTAGAAATCTAATAAAATAAGAAAGAGCAATACAAGATATTGAGGGGACATAGAGCCTAACCCAATATTAAAGTAAATAAGAATTAGAGACATACATCCATATATCACATGTACAATCTAGCGAACCACTTTCGGCGCGAAACCAAATTGCAAAAATAAAATGATATATGAATAGAAGACAATCACTAAACTCAGATTTTGAAAATGGAGAATGAAATCGACCGCCAACACGATAACGACTTCATTAACCAACAACTTACTCACAAACAGCAGTAAGTAATCACGGTCATTTCTGACCACACAGTCCGAAATCAATCACAGACGATTGAAGCGGAAAAAAAGACCGTAGTGGTGATAAACTCAAACCGGAGCTAGAATCCACACACCACAACAATCTGAAGAAACCAAAATTCCCTGATGCAGTGGAGACAAACGAAATCTTGAAAAGACTACCCGTTTTCAAGCCATGACAATGTCACATTGATATTTTTATTTGTTTTCATTTATTTTTAAAATGATGTGACTTTATGTGTGGTTAGTTTTGATTTAAATTAATATAAATCTAATCTAATATAAATTTATAAAAATCAAAGTACCTGGAAAAATCACTGTTACCCTTCTGCTAAAATAACTTAAACTTTTCTGATTTCAGGGATATAAGTGACTATTTTCACCATTGTTTCATTGTGGTTCATTTGACATTAAATGTTGCTGATGTGGCACAACTATAATTTTTTTTGGATTTTAATTTATTTTTATTCCACTAAACCCTAATCACGTTTCTGCTGCAACATTTAAAGTGGCAGCTCAATTTGAACAGCCAACATAAATGAAATTTCCCTATGTTTAATGCACTTAAGGGAAGCTCAACCAAGACAATGAATAAAAGTTGAAAAACCCTTTCACTATTTAATTTCACCATAAACAATGGATCTGAAAGAAAAACACATATCTAAGTTCCTCTATCCCAAATATCGCACTGGTTGAATATTTCGTTTTAGGGTTTGAAGCTTTGTGAAGCCATAACCCATGGCTAATCATCATCGTTCTCCAGGTTCTTTATACAAAATCTTTCTTCCACCTCAAGAACTCCTCGATTATCTTTTCAGGTTAGTAATTTCCATTTTCTACTTTTGGTTCGATTTTTTTCTGCTTTTTACTTGCATTACCTAAGGAATTTTGTGATATTGATTGTGGATTAAACTATTAACCTTCAATTAATTTTTTTCTTCGGTTTTTGTTTACTCTTTTTTATATTAGTTTCAAGTTTTTTTGAAATGGTTTGGCATGAATTTGTAAAAGATCAGATGAACGACAATTTCGACTTCGCTGACGCCAGCCTAATCTTGCTGCTACTGTAGTATATGGTGAAAATCATGCTGGTGTTATTGCTGGTGGAAAGGTCGTGCTTGAAGGTATGTCAATTGGTCTATAGGATCACTCTGATTATAGATTTTATTTTATAGATGCTTAAACATATACATAAGTGCATTTTGTTTGATTCATTTTGTGGAAATAATTTTAGTTTTTAGTACTTTAGTTGCTTCTATTGTGGATAGTTTTTTAGGTACTAGATTTGATGATGAGAAAGCACTTCTTATTTCATAAGTGATGCTTGAGGAAAGATTTGGTTAACTTTTCCACTATGTTTTTTCAAATCTGATTAGAAATCTCATTACTTTTTTATATTTTACCCCAGTATCGTTCTTGGTAATTGCTCTGATATATTTATTGATTGGTGGAGGAGGAGTATGAATCTGGGGCATAACCTTTTTTCTACAATTTTTAATTTTAAGGCAATTTCTAACTATCATCTATTTTCTTTTTTGACTTTTTTCAGATTCAATATTGTTGATGGTTAGTATCAAATTGATATTTATAGTGTTCGAAAAAATCAACATAATGAAGAGATCACTTTTGATTACGATTCTATACTGAGGTTTGTCCAGCCTGCTGATTTCTATCTATTCAAGGCAATAAATAAAGTAGAAATATTCTCAACCAACCTCATGGATCTCTTAAACACCACACGAAATTCCATTTTTCCCCCAGCTTCCGTAGATGCACATTTAGAAGCACCCAATATTTTGAAAAAATTTGATTCCTTCTGTAGATACATCTATGGAAGCTTAATAAACTAGTGTATATGGGGAATCTTCATCATATCGAACTTGCCGAGATGTGGCCGGATGTTTTTGTTGATAGGAGGCATGAATTCGAAAGATTGAAGACTATTGAAAAAATCTTGAATGCGAAAAAGTCAAAATTGGAACCACCAATAGATTTAGCCGGCGATAGTTCTTTTGATGTATTTTCTGTTTTCAAAATGTAATTTATGCTCTATATACCATTGCAATATAATCTTTTTTGTAGTTTATGTGTTTATGTGTTTATGTGTTTTATACTATTACATGTCACTGTTGCTACTGCTTCGAATTATGCCAAAAAAATAGTAGGAAAATTTTCGTAGATGCATCTACGGAAGGGTGTTACATAGAAAATTATGGGTGTTTATCGTAGATGCATCTACGGAAGGGAGAAATCTATGACCCTTCCGTGGATATATCTACGGAACATTTTGTGACAGAGATTGTGTGGTCCATAGTCTCCAAAGGCTTCTATAAATGTAAGGTTTCTAGGTTTGCATTACATACAAACACAAACAAAAACCCTATAAACAAAAATGTCTCGCATAAGGCCCTGTTCATGGCAGCGAACATCATCAAGGCGTCCCGATCCAGAACCAGAATATCGTAGAAGGAATGGGCATGTTATTTTCTCTCCGGTCAAACCCCCTATGCCGGTTATGTTTTGGAACATCCATACCTTCGACCAACTCAAAAGAACTTTAATGTCTCATTTAGAGCGGGAGTACAAACCCGGCGAAGTCATCCGAAGGATCCAAACGCTTAGAACAAGGACCAAATTTGAAACCGGAGAAAAGCAACATTGATGGGAGGAATTTGAAGGTGACATCGATTTTGGTCTAATGATGCATGGGTCAGATGACATTGTTTTAACTGTTGTAATATCCTAGATCTCTTAGTTTTCTTAATTTTCTATTTGAAGTTTCGTTGAAATGCCGATTAATCAATGAATTAATGCATGGGTCTTTTATGGTTAAAAATGTTGTTGTTCTGGTTTTCTGGGTCTGGGCTGATTCCGTAGATGCATCTACGGAAGTCTTCCGTAAGTGCATCTACGGAACAAAACAACGTTAAATAAAAAAACGGCTGCTTCCGGAGATGCATCTATGGAAGCACAATGGCAGTTTCGTCAATTCAGTGGTGCGCCTCATACCTATGGGGTGGGTTAAGAAATCTTCAAAAAAGTATCTGCAATATATCTGTCGAATGAAAACATATTCTATATTCATCTTATTATATAGCAAGGAGGAGTATGAAGTATCAATTTGTTTGTATGGAAGTCAAGTATGTTGTGGGAGCTACTTGAATCTGATTGGTGAAGGGGCGTTTCAAAAGGTTTGTACTATTTCAAAAATTTCAACTCTTAATAAGAAAATAGAAGGAGAAATGTGATATTTTATTATGTTTTTTCAATTCTGAAAGGGATATATGTGATACTTTGCATTTGAACCCGATCCAAATCTTTTTCACCTTTTAAAATGGAAAAAGGAACCGAGATCCAAATTAATGGTATTTCTATGATCTTTTATTTCTAATTACAATTATCTTGGTTACTTAATGTTTACACATGCCTAGAAATCATACAGTGTAGATAATCATATTCAAATAAATATCTTTCTCTTATTTTTTTCTGCTACAGCTGCCTTAGAAATTATCTCAATAGTTTATTTTAGAGACCTGATATATTTGACTATTTCGAGAAGGAAGATGCATAGTTGGTGTTGAAGCGGAATGAACCTGTAGTGCTTGCTAGCATTCAAAACAATTCTTGAAGACAAAAACAAAGTGACATGTAGAAGTGTATTATATAAAAGATATCATTTAAATATGTAAATGAGTTAAAATTGTCACTTTATAGTGTCATTACATGTCAAATAGTGTGATATATTATTCAACACATATAAATGCGGTGGAAAGAAAAAGCATATAGTAATATTGAAAGTGTAAATAAAAATATGGAATTCTATCAAATGATATTTTTTTATTCATTGTGCATTTTGATGTGTTATTCTCTTTGTTGTATTTTGGCGATTATTTTAGATGAATTAATTTGTTCCATATTTTGATCGGTCAAGAATCAAATCTACATACTTTAATTATGGGAGAATGTACACTACCTGATATCTAATAAAAATATGAAACATATAGGAAATATTTTATGAACAATGTCCATAAAATCTCCTTTAGTAATTATAACTAGTCTGCTTTATAATTCCATGATATAATTATAGAATAAGTTTATGTCATAAAATGATTTTTTTTTAATTTTTTTAATTTATATATACTTTTTTAATCAATATTTATCACTTTTCTATTTATCGTTTATTTTTAAATTTATAAATGCATTATACATAATAAATTTATATATTTTGTACTCCAAAATTAAATTTTTGATATGTATATATATATATATATATATATATATATATATATATATATATATATATATATATATATATATATATATATATATATATATATATATATATATATATATATATATATATATATATATATATATATATATATATTATATATATAATTTACACATTTAACATGGTTGTATATGTATAAGTGGCTTTCATTCATCAATTATTTTTTTAAACTTTGTATTCATGATAAATAAGAATTAATAATTAATTAATAAGATAAAATTTAATAAATACAAAAATTATGATTAAATAATGAATTAATGTAATAATTTTGTATGAAATGTGTCATAAACTATTATTATTATTATTTTTAATCAATTTAAAATAGTATAATCCTAATTTAATATGTCCCAATCAAATATTTAGTTATAAAAAAAAACAATATATACTAATGAATACAAAGATTTAATGTGTTTATTAGTTAACTGGGAATATGATAACAATGTCAAAATTATTTTAAATATTTGATTTTGTTTATGTACTATATCGTCTATTGTCTATGTGAAACTAAAACATTACCACTAAATTAGAATGAATGCTTACGCATTAATTTTTATTTTTTTTGCAATTTTAATTTAATAAAAATATATATTTTTGATGGTAAAGATTATTCTTAAATATATATATATATATATATATATATATATATATATATATATATATATATATATATATATATATATTATTAAATTTATACTTATATAAATGAGAGTTTAATTTGTTTTGTATTTTTAGGACATATTCAATCAATTTTATTTATTTATTATCACTAAAAATATTAATTAATGGGAAAAATACAAAGTTACAAATATTTTTATAAACGGGAATATGTTGCAAATATTTTTATAAACGGGAAAAATTTACTATTGATATTATTGATTTTATAAACGGGAATAAGTTACAAACATTTTTATAAACGAAAAAAGTTTACTGTTGATACAATTGATTTTATAAAGTGGATTAAGTTACAAATATTTGTATAAACGGGAAAAAATCTACTGTTGATACAATTATTTTTTTTTAAACAGAAATAAGTCATAAATATTTTTATAAACGGAAAAAAGTCTACGGTTAATTCAATTGATTTTATAAACGAAAATAAGTTACAAATATTTTTATAGACGGGAAAAAGTATATTGTTGATACAAATATTTTTATAAATGGGAACAAGTTACAAAAAAGTTTATAAACGAAAAAATCTACTGTTGATACAATTTTTTTTATAAACCGGAATAAATTACAAGTAATTTTATAAACGGAAAAAGTCTACTATTAGTATAATCATATTTATAAATGAGAATAAGTTACAAATATTTTTATAAACGCGAAAAAAGTATATTGGTGATACAATTATTTTTATAAATGGAAACAAGTTACAAATATTTTTATAAACACGAAAAGTCTACTAATTATTTTTATAAACGGGAATAGGCTAAAATATATTTTTATAAACGGAAAAAGTCTATTGTCGATACAATTATTTTTATAAACGCACATACGGGTTCTAAGTGCTTATGTTGGTTCAAATAAGTGTATTGTTGTTACAAATATTTAAAAATACTGCTTGGATCAATGCATAAAGATTGTTACATATTATTAGTTTATATTTGTGATTATATAAATGTTTATGATCTGTAAAACAAATTTCAAAACTGAAAAATGAGATATCGCGATGTGTAATATGAATCTAGACGAAACCCGTGCGGTAGCACGGGTATCTTACTAGTTTTTATAATAAAAACTAAATGAAGTAATACAAAATGAAATAAAACAATTGCAAATGTCTTGGGAAATTCAAAATGTGAACCTCGTACCCTAAAACCATCTTCGATTTCATGAATCTCAATTGCTACTGATGCTCACCGAAATTTAGGGTTTAAACAATGTTGTCTTCTCATTTTGAATCTAGTTCTTCACATATTCAAAAGGGATAATGACTGAAAGTTAGAGGGTATTTCATGTAGAAATGATGTGGTTTCCATAAGTAGGAATGGCAACGGGTAAGGTAGGGTCGGGTGTGGGTTTCACACTACCCAAACCCGCACCCGAATCCAAGTCCAAAGGCTATTCGGGTGGCAAAATAACACCCACGTCCACACCCGTTGGGTTCAGGTTTTTTCACCCGAACCCAAACCCGCAGCAAATCACATAAAATACAACAACAACATTGAGATTTTCCATCAATCCAAACGGGTGGAAAAACACCGTAGACTTAAAATATATTTATAGGCATAAAATACAACAGCAATATTAAAATACAACGTAGAATTATATATATTTAGGGGCACTTATGTAATTTCAGGTCTAAGCGGGTGTGATTTCGGGTTTCGAGTGTGGGTTTCACACTATCCAAACCCGTACCCGAAATATCGGATGAAACCCGAACCCAGTCAAATCGGGTTCGGGTGTGGGTGGACCCTGTGGATTTAGGTCTGCCTATTATCCCTATCCATAAGTTATGAAAAATTGGCTATAAAGACTTTTGTTGATAGATGTCACACAATGGATGCATATAGTCTATATTATAGTTATAACGTAATTCTTATTAATGGAATGAACATGTGGCCTAATACTTATGCAGAGGATATGTTATCACCTACAATTAAGAAGGGTCCAAGAAGGCCTATAAAATTTAGATCTAGAGAACATGATGAAATTGGTTCTAAGATGAGGATGTCTAGTGTTAGTTATAGGTGCACCAAGTGTGATAAATATGAGCATAAATCAAAGAAATGTCAAAGCAAAAAATATGATCATGAGGCTTTGAAGAGAAAGGTAATATAATTATGTTCCCATGATTATGTTAATTGTAGATCGCGTATTTTTGTGTCTCATTAATCAATCACATTTATTTTTCTTATTTTAGAAAAAAAACTTGAAGAATCTTAACTAGGGATGTTTCAAAGGATGAAATTGCAAATGCATGAGAATGACATTGATATTGATGTCTACGAGGGATGAAGATTAGATTGTTACATTTGAAGTTGAAGAGCAATAATCTCAAGAACAAAAATCTCAAGCTGTTAATCCCATATCTATTACTAAGCATGATAATGTCAAGAAAAATTCTAGTCTCAAACCTCTTCCTATAAGAAAGAAACAATTATTTTCTAGTCACAAACCTCTTACAAACAAAAAAATCAGAAACATCTAAAAGGACTATTGACAAGTTGAACGATGTCTGTAGATCCAAGAACAATGTTGGGTTGGGATCGAGTGTAACTGCACTATTAAAAATTGATAACATATCAGAAGATGATAATGCACATACTCAAGAAAATCCTAAGTTAGACACTTGTGTTTGTAAAGTAAAGTTATGAGAAGAGAAATCAAGACAACTATCATAATAATTTATAGTCTATTTTTGTATCTTTGATGTAATTTAAGATTACACTGCACTATATGTGCTTAGGTTGATACTTGATGCACTTTAAGAAATATCTTATTTTGGACTTTTATTATAACATTTTTCATGTATATTGATATAATAGAAACAAAATCGAACGGGCCATGTGTTATAGATTTTGTTGCTCTTGCACAGAAGCAGCCCTACTAAGAATAAAGAAATGGTGAAGTCTATTCAAAATAAGATTAAATCATTAGAACCCTAACTTTTGGGAATTTTTTTTTTGAATAACCATTTTTTTAAAAAAAATTTCAGAAATAACCAAGATTTCAAAAAAATTACACAAATGTCATTTTTTTTTTAAAAAACACACGTTGTCGCCAGGGGGGTGGCGACAACACTGGGCCTGCAATGCAGTCGCCAGTGGGCCTGGCGCCCATGTGTTAATTTTAGGTGTTGTCGCCACCCCCCCTGGCGACAACACCTCCCCTTATTTTTTTTTTCTTTTTTTTTTTTGTAATTTTTTTTCTTTAACATTAATTTCACTTAAATTTTTTCAGTATTTTTTTTTTTAATAACTACAATTTTGTAATAAATTTTTGTAGTAATTTTCAATATTTTTCAATCTTAGTTTCATTATTTCCACCTAATTTTTTTAATTATTTCCTCTTAATTTTATTCATTGTTTCCTCATAATTATTTCTTTCAATATTAATGTAATTTTTTTCATTATTTCCTCTTAATTTTTTTTCAATATTAATGTAATTTTTTTCATTATTTCCTCTTAATTTTTTTATGGTATTATATTTTAGGTAATTTTTTAGTTTCAAAATTAATGTTTTCGGTACTATTTTCTCTTAAATCTTTGTAAATTTTGTTGGTTCCAAATATGTTCTCCATGGTAATATTTGGTAATTTCTTTCAATATGTACCATGATCTTTTTTTTATTTAGTAATTTTTTTTTTTGTGTTGTAACCCATAAAATTTAAAAAAAAAAAGTTCATTTCATTGAAAAAGTAAATTACATACATCAAGGAAACTAATAACTATGTTGTGGAACTAGATCCACGATTGGGACATTTGGTCCTATTATGTCCTACCTCACGACATATACTACACTTCCTCTGCATTTTTTCAGTTACGTCCATCTCGGTTCTAATACGCCTGCTGTTTGGTCGACCGCTTTTATTCCGACGCATTAAATCGTTATGCCAAACTGTTTCCCCCTCGTACACAGGCCAATATGCTTCCATTGCTACCACCGGGAAGTAATTGTCGTATACGTTGAGCAACGTTGAAACCTTGTAAATTTCTGATACCAAAGATAATGCATCAAAGTGAGTATGTGAACATGCTGCAAGGACATGGGAGCAAGGCATGCGAAATGCTTGAAATTGGCCACAGTCGCACCAACGATCTGGGATATTGACGCGATACTGTTGTCGTGGAAGTCCCTGATTGTGGTCAATTGTTTCCTTTACACTGAAGGTGTGGCCATGACGGTCGAACTCGGTCACCCGATGAGTGTTACCCTTGGCAGATTCCTGTTGTATATATTTCATGCAGACGTCACTATATACCTGTTGTGTTTGTAACACTGAATTCCACCTCTTGCCTCGTGTGGCGAACAAAGTTGCCATCCGAAAATACGTAGCACTAACAATGGCAGTTACAGGTAGGTTTCGTATGCCTTTGAAAACCCCGTTCATTGATTCCACAAGATTTGTAGTCATGTGGCCCCACCTAGCCCCATCGTCGTATGACCTAGTCCATCTTGCTCTATCAATGCTGTCAATCCACCTCCCTGCATCTGGATTTTGTCAACGCTATTTCTCGGCGGTAGTATTGAAATCCAGGTTGGTTTAAGGCATACCCCGCGTTCACCAAGTGGTTCTTCAAAAATTTATCCTTGATCTCTCTCATAAAATTCTGTGCTATGTGCCTAATACAGTAGACATGCTTAGACGGAGGGTTGTGCCAACCATTTGCCGGATTGTTGTATGCGCTTTCAATAGAAGCGTGCCTGTCAGAAATCAAACAAAGATTAGGTTGTGGAGCGACTCTAGCTCGGAGATTCTTCAGAAAGAAACCCCAAGCAGCAGCTGTTTCGCCTTCTACCAAAGCAAATGCTATTGGAAAAATGTTGCTATTTCCATCCTGCGCGACCGCCATCAACAAAGTTCCCTTGTATTTCCCATACAGCCACGTTCCATCAATTTGAATAATCGGCTTGCAAAAACCAAAACCGACGATGCATGGTTGAAACGCCCAGAATAGTCTATGGAAGATTCCATTACCTTCGAGAGGGGTTCCGTCCTGGGACTGTGCCGGCAGTGTCTCCAATATACTAACAGTCCCAGGTGAATACAATTGCAGTGCAGCCAGGTAGCGAGGAAGTTGTTGGTACGATTCCTCCCAGTTGCCGTAGACTCTTTCAATTGCTTTCTGTTTCGCCAACCAAGCCTTTCTGTACGAAGGTCTGTATTTGAACACAGAAACGCAATGAGAAATAATTGTCTTCACCTTCAGGGATGGGTCAGTTTCGACCAGAGGAATGATGGTATGGCATATCATGTCATGACTGAGTTTTCGATGATCTTGCGCCATGTTAGTGGTGACGCAGGTGTGGGCTTGAGATATCGAACGTATCACCCACGCGTTAAACTTCTTTCTGAATGATGCCTTCAGCATGTATCCACATTCCGGGTTTTTGCATGCAATAGTGACTCTCTCTGGATTTGATCGATCGGCTTTAAAATCAACACAATTTGCTAAGTGCCAATTTTTTATAGCCAACAGACAATCATCCTTCGAACGAAACGTGTCACCCTCTTTCAACTCCTCGCTTGACCTCATGTATGGATTGTAGAACATATCGGACGATGGCTCGTCCTCTCCTAAATTAAGCGTTGTGAAATGTGCCGGAGGTGAATATGCATGTGTATCCGGTACTGGATCCGGTACTGGAACTTCTTCGTCACCTTCATCTTCGGATTCACGATTCACCAACTCATCAACAACATCTTCTATATCAGTTTCTTCGTCAATGACATGCTCGGGTTGTTGTTCGTCATCAACAACAGGATCAATAACTTGTGACTGAATATTTTGCGAAGGAGCATTTTGTTCAACCACTACGTACAGTTCCAGATAATCATAACCAAAATACTCATGGGTGAGGAGCATGTTTTGGACCTCTAAGTCAGTTGTTATCTCTGATTGACAAAACATGACTGAGTTGTTAGGTTGAAGAAGGGGTTGTCGGTAAAATATCTGAGACACTGGTTCTCTTATTTTGGATTCGATTTTCCTTTTTAGATAAGAGAAATCTGATTGTCTATTTAGAGCAAAACGTGTTGAGTTTGTGTTTCTAAATAGAAAACCGTTTGTGTCGCAGTGGTATGTCTCACCATTCATATGAACACGAACTTTGAACTGCGAGGTGGATGCCATAATTTTGAAATGTGTTTGTGAAAGAAGAAATGTGAGAATTGTGTTGTGTTGCAAAAGGAAGAAATGTTTGGGAAAGTTGTGATGGTTGTAAAAAATAGTATGTGAAGTAGTTCCTATATATCATGCAAGAAATCTTACACAAGGGTAATGCATGCAAGAAATGAAGCAATAATTCTGCACAAGATAGTAACTTTGACATGACTAATGCATGCCACAAGAGAATCTCGTCCCCACCTCTTACACAAGGGTAATGCATGCAAGAAATGAAGCAATAATTCTGCAGAAGATAGTAACTTTGACATGACTAATGCATGTCACAAGAGATTCTCGTCCCCACCTCTTACACAAGAGTCATGCATGCAATAAATGAGGCAATAATTCTGCAGAAGATAGTAACTTTGACATGACTAATGCATGCCACAAGAGATTCTCGTCCCCACCTCTTACACAGGGGTCATGCATGCAATGAATGAGGCAATAATTCTGCACAAGATAGTAACTTTTACATGACTAATGCATGCCACAAAAGATAGGGCTGCATGCATGAAGATAGGGGGAATCGTTGCAGGAATCTATCAGGAATCGTTTCAGGAATCATTACAGGCGCATGCTAGTGTACAGGAACTCGTTTCGGACGCATGCGAAGGACAGAAAACAGATGGGGACCATGTGGGGCCCTGAATTTTATTCTACAAAATTATTGTTTATGTTTTTCCCTTGTAAATGAAACCCTAATTGTCCCTCTATAAATTAGGGTTTCTTGTGTGCATCAGTACAGACACGAAAAAATGAGATCTCGAATAAGGCCAGATGGCACGCACCGGACTACTGATCCTCCGCCACCTGTAAGGCGTTTGGACTATCAACCTCCCATTGTCCGAAGGAACGGTTACGTTATTTTCTCTGCCGTCAAACCTCCCATGCAGGTAATGTTTTGGAACATTCATTCCATGGATCAGCTTAAGAGAACTCTTCTCAGGTTTTTGGAGGGAGAGTGGAGTCCAGGCGAACAAATCAGATCTATCAAGAGACTTAGAACAAGGGGAGGTGTTTTTCTTGAAAGACAGCGTTGGTGGGAGACAATGGAGGACGACATTCAATGCACTCGAATGATGGAGGACAGAGAAGACATTGTCCTAACCGTTGTAATATCCTAGACGTTACAGTTTCTTTATTATTTCAGCTACTTCTGTACCGTCCAATTAAATGCTCTGAGCATATATTAATGAAATGTTTTTTTAAGATTACAAAGTTTCCAATTAGTATTTAAGTTATTAAAAATTAGTATTTAAGTTATTAAAAATTAGCAAAATAAAGGTGTTTCACCGATTATAAATAAAGGTGTGTGTGTGTGTGTGGAGTTGAAGTACCAACTCTTTCTTCATTCTTACTGCAAACACTGAAAATGAACTCAGTTTGGGCTGTCGTTTTTTTTGAGGAAGGTAGTCACATGTGTGTCTGCCTTAACCCCCATTGGAATTTCCAGAGAATTGTTAGAGCCATCAACACCGGGTTTCGTCAACTAGATGGTCCGACCAGAAAAGTTAAACAGATAGATTACCGTTGTCCATACATTACGTTGACGGATAATAATCCAGAAGGCACCTACATGTATTATTGGGACCGCGTGAAAGACGATGTGGACGTGGATCTAATGTTTTGGACACATAGTGGAGAGGTTAACCGAGGCGTTGAAGATCCACTTGTTCTTGCAGTGATACTCGAGTAGTTTAGATTAAGTGTTGTTGTGTTTGTTGCAATGATCGAGCGTGTACTACAAGTTGTTATGTGTTATTTTCTTAGATGTTTTTAGTTTCTGTGCTGGTTATTGTCAATGTACCTTTTTAATTAATGAATGAATTAATGTTTTCCATAACATATATATATCTGCGCTATTTTAATATAAAAGTCTCAAAAGCTATTATAGTTGTATGTTTTAAATGAATTCACACTAATGATAATGCATGTCACAAATTATGATATGGAATTAAAATCTATTATAACATAACATTTTCAAAATGTAACATAAATATGAAGAGACCAGACTAATGCACGCCATAAGAGAACCTCGTCCCCACCTATTACACAAGGCTAATGCATGCAAGAAATGAACCAATAATTCTGCACAAGTCACTGTATATGACGTGACAAGACTCTGCAGGGAATCTCGTCCCCACCACCGACATGAAGTGACAAGACTCTGCAGGGAATCTGGTCCCCACCACAGACTTGACGGGACAAGGCTCTGCAGGGAATCTCGTCCCCACCACAGACATAAAGTGACAAGACTCTGCAGGGAATCTCGTCCCCACCACCGACATGAAGTGACAAGACTCTGCAGGGAATCTCGTAATAACCTATGCATTTTGGCTATAAATATGTTCCCAAACTTGTTCATTTTCTTCATCACCTCTTATACTATCATCAGAGCAACTTAGCATCAGAGCAACTTTGTGTTTCATCATCAACAAACATGTCTCTCCTAACTATGGGTCAAGAGCACCGAGGCACCATTGCAAACATTGCGACCTATGTAAGTTTTAGTAAACACTTAATTTTTTTTACTTAAATTTACTAATTTCAAATACTTATGGGAGGTGTTTTTTTTATAGGATGTCACGAGATTTAGGACCCGTGCTGGTAAGATGATTGCTCCTGACCCTTTGATTGTGGACTACGTTAAACGTGCGGGATTTGGTGAGGTAATGAACTTAACACATACCTCAGTTGATATGAAGTTTATATTAGCATTGTGTGAGCGTTGGAGGCCTGAGACTCATACTTTTCACCTTCCAATGGGTGAATGTACCGTCACTCTAGAGGACGTGTACATGTTGTTGGGTCTCAGAACAAATGGAAAGGCAGTGTATGGAAATGTCCAACAACCAAACGCCCTATGCGTCGAATTGTTGGGTGTGGATTTAATAGAGGGTGAGGGGCAACAAAGGGGTAGGGGCCAAGGTATAAAGCTTGCTGGCCTTCAGGAAGCTTATGTTGGGATTCAATTGGATCAGTTTTCTGACGAAGAAACTATACTGCGGAAAACTAGGATGTATATTATGTTGTTGTTTGGTAGGTTTCTATTTCCCGAAGGCACGGGAAATAGTGTTAATTTTATGTACTTGTGTTTACTTGGGGACATTGATGCAATAAAGACATATAGCTGGGGTTCGGCTGTGTTGGCATACCTATATAGTTCCTTATGCAAATGTGCAAAAAAGGATGTTTGTACATTTAGTGGATGTGCATTCTTGCTACAAACATGGGCATGGTGGAGGATGCCGATATTGGCCCCTGCAAATCCAAACAGGTACGCCTTCCCTTACGCTTCAAGGTAACGTTTGGATCTTATTTTAATTATTGCTTTTTATTCCATCATCATTGTAACTATATTGATTTATATCTTTTAATGTGTTTAGGTTCAATGCACTCGGAATGGATTGGTCCAAAACGCCTGATTCCAAAATCATTTTCTACCGCCAGCTATTAGATCGACTAGGACCCCAAGAAGTAATACCTCTAAAAATGTCCATTTTCTAAATATATTTTTAAAAATAACTATCTTCTATATTCTGAAATTAATATTATTTGCTTTGCAGTTTATTTGGCGTCCTTACTTGGAATTGGACCACGTACCCGACCTTGACGAGGCGGCTATTTGGACAGCAAAATCACCCATCATACGGTTCACCACTGTGGAGATGCACCCGAGTGACCGTGTGAAGCTCCAATTCGGCATGCATCAAGGTATCCCTGACCCACCTGAGCCTGACTGTTTGGGACGTTGGCATCTTGCGAAGGTTAGCGAACAGTGGTACGTACAAAATTACAAGTCCTTTGCCATAGAGCAGCGTAAAATATGGGCTCGTCGATCAAAAACGGTTCTAGAATTTCCTGTGGCGCCGGGAGAAATGAAGCCAACTGTTGAGTATGTAAACTGGTACAGGACCGTCACAAATCCAGAAATGATTGTGTCTGCCCCTTTCTATTTAGCTGACCCGCGAGCACAACCTCCATATTTTGGAGGACAACAACAACCACCACCAAATTACCACCAACAACAACAACACCCACCGCCACCAAATTACCAACAACAACAACAACCACCACCAAATTACCAACAACAACATTACCCACAACAACACCAACAACAACAACAACAACAACAAAGTTACCACCAACAACCAATGCAACCACAAACACCTTTTTACCAACAACATTCCCAACAACTCCACCCGTTTTTTTCATCCCAAACTCAACCACAAAATCAAGAATTCCATGCAGGGAGCTCTTCTAGATCACATTTTCAGGAATTCCATGCGGGGGGCTCTTCAAGATCACCACCAATGACCCCCGACATGGGCATAGAAGAAGAATACCCGCAATACACCACATTCGACCAACACACATCACAGTACCCCAGCCAACAATTTGACTTCAACACACCGCCACAACCATTGTATTTTAACCAAACCGGATCCACCACCGACTTCCAAAACTTCCAGGCTGCACCCACTAGGAGAAATTTTAACCCGCCTAGACACAGCTTCGACAGCGCCGCGGGCACCCGCCTATCATATGGAGGGAATTCTATAGGTCAAGATGTTGAAGACCCAGGTTTCATTCAGGGACCGTCGACTATGGCACAAGACGTACCAAATAGAGGGGGGCGTCGTCGCGGGAATAGGGGGGCATTACCAACTCGTGACCCATCTACACGACCCATTCGACAACCTCAGTGTGGATCGTACCATGGTCCACGTGGCGCGCAATAAGATTTTTATTTGTATCTTGAATGTATTTTGTAATGTTTTTAATTATAATGTATTTGTATCGTTAATGTTTTTTGAAATGTCTTTAATTTTAATGTATTTCTATCGTCAATGTATCGTTATTGTATCTTAATATATAATTATTTTAACGAATGTCCAACTTATATTTTAATGTATTTAATATTTTTTAAAATAATATTATTTTTTTTCAATATTATATAATCTTAAAATTTATTTTATAATATAAATATAACATTGTTTTACTAACCAACTTCACAACTATATTAACCACAAAAATATAAGTTATTGATTAATTATTTTACTTATAATTCATTAACTACTTCCACTACTTCATTGACCAATAAAATATATATTATTAACCATGTTCAGAAACTAAATTATAAATAAGTTAATTAACATTTATATTCCAAAAATAATTTTAACAAGATAGATAAAAAAAACAATATAAAAAATTTATTGAAAAATTGTTGTTAAAAAAAAAACTAAAAAAAAAAACTAACAAAAATTATTAAAACATTGTAGTTATTAAAAAAAAAATACTGAAAAAAATTAGGAGGACAATATGTTAAAGAAAAAAAAATTACAAAAAAAAAAAGAAAAAAAAAAATAAAGGGGGGGTGTTGTCGCCAGGGGGGGTGGCGACAACACCTAAAATTAACACATGGGCGCCAGGCCCACTGGCGACTGCATTGCAGGCCCAGTGTTGTCGCCACCCCCCCTGGCGACAACGTGTGTTTTTTAAAAAAAAAATGACATTTGTGTAATTTTTTTGAAATCTTGGTTATTTCTGAAATTTTTTTTAAAAAAATGGTTATTCAAAAAAAAAATTCAACTTTTGGTGAGCCACAATGACCGCGAAGATTGATGAGAACGGAGATGATTTTAGGATATAAAATTCATGTTTTTCTTAAAAACATTTGCAAGGACTTTATTTATATTATTTCACTTAATTTTAATCAACTATCAATCTATTAAAACCAATTGCATTAACTCCTTAAATTTCTCTTAAACTACAAATTATTTATACTAAAAAAAACATTTAAGTAATCAAATATAATGTTTACATTTTTCATTCTCATCTCCTATTACAGCATGTCATGAATCCAATTTCAACAATCTACTATATATTTAATTAGTGATCGAATTAGCCCCCAAAATTTGATATTCATGAGCCAATTTTAAGAGGTCACTAAAATAAATCAATCACTGATTTAGAGACCAAAACTTTGTGACCGTCTATTCAGCCACAAAAGTTATTTTTATATACAATTTAATTTATATATATATATATATATATATATATATATATATATATATATATATATATATATATATATATATATATATATATATATATATATTAGAGACCGAAATTTCTGTCACTAATATTTTTTTGTTTTCATTTTCTACTTTTATTATGTTACTTTTTTCCTTTATTTTTTAAAGATTTTAATTCTCTTTCAATTTTTAATTTTTAGTAAAAGGTTCCCCTTTTTATTGTTTTAACAAATAAAATATATATTTATTAAAAATTATGCAATATTTTATTTTTCATAAAAGTGAATTTTAATTTTTTTATACAATTTTATGTGTGCAATAAAATTGCATAGTAAAATCTAATTTATATGGTGATTTTATAAATTTTATTTAATAATTTTTAGAAATTTTTATTTACATATTTTTAAATATAAAATATAACAGCAGATGTTAAGTGGTGTAGTGGTTCGACCTTATTAAAAAATGCAGAGGTCACAAGTTCAATTTCTGATATCATAAATTTTAATTTTATTTTACGAAAAAAGAACACTAAATTTCGGGCATTCATTTTCAAACTTTCACCAATTATATCACACTTAAATATTACATACATTCATTCTCTCTAGATTAAAATTTCAAATCTTTTTCACATTTTTCCCACATTTTCTTACTTTCATTATAATTTTTTTCTTTCTATTTATTAATTATCACTAAAAATACTAATAATTTATTTTATTTCATGATATCTATTTTATTTTAATCAACTGTTGCTTTAAGAGACAAAATCCTATTTTCAATTATTTATTTATTTTCTTTCTCCATCTAACAATTTCTTTTTTTTTCTTCTATTTATATGATTATTTAATACAATTAAATTTATATAATTATGGTTCATTTTATAATTAAGTAAATCATTTCAAATTTTGCATGTGTATCTTAATACAGTTTACATATTAAACCATTTTATATTATTTTACAATGAAGTAACTTATTTTATATTTACATTTGCATATAAATATATTTTATATTATATCAAATAAATTTTTTATTTCACAGGTTATTATCAACACAATACATATTTTATTTTAATTAATAATTATTTTAATTTAAAAGATAAAAAATTTATTTTCAATTAAATTTGTATAATCTTTATTTATTTTAAATGAATAGTTAATTTCAAATTTGAATACCTATCTAAATATATTTTATATTGTAATTAAATTTATGGATGGAAAGTCATGTCACTTAAAAATAAATGAAAATTAATAAATAAATAAAAGGTCAATATAGCATATCTTACGTGATTAGTTATAAAAAATGTGATTAGTTATAATAATTGTTAAAAATTGGGCAACCTTTATAAGACAAAGAAAAGTATGTGTTTTTCTTATATTGTGGTTTTTCATTTCACATCATATAACAAAGGATGAATTGGGTATTACCTCAAATTTAATTACTCTAAATATATCAATCTAAATATAGTAATTAAGGTGTGTGTTACCATGTGCCATATGTAGTTGTTCATTTATGGAGTATGTAAGTTTTGTCTTTTCATGTTTGCTTTGGGGTCACATCGGTTTGATCCAAGGTTAATCGCCAACTAACCTGTCACAAACCATTAGTGAAAGCAGCTGTTTGTAAGAAAAGAATGTCACCATTCTCTTTCCATCAAAACACGTTATTATTATTAATAGTAGAAAAATGAGCTTAATTTCTTTAGAACCAGATTTATGTAGTGGGTCCATTGGTTGGTTTGGCCAACTTCAGCATAAATTCTGTAAAAATGTCCAAGAAAATTTATTAAAACATCTTAAGATATTGTTTGAAAGAGGACTTTTGTTTCTACTAATTTTGCTTTATTATTTTAGGTTACTATTATTAGATGTTTACTTAATTGTGATTGCTTTGTACTGAACTTTGGTTTTGTAGTGATATTTGGGATGTGAAATGAAAGAGCAAGGGCCTACAAGTTAAGCAAAAGAAAATGATATGGCCAACAAAAAATGAAGTGAAACCCAAGGATAAGTGCTACATGATGAGACGCGGGCATAAGACAAAGCCATACTACTAAAATAAAATGGTTTTTTCTTTACCCACCTCCTTATGGGGTCACCCCAGCGAAAATCTCATTTTACCCCTGCTTCGGAAATGCATTTCCGAAATATTTTTTTTTCTAAATTTTTTCAGACTTCGGAAGTGCATTTTCGAAAAAATCCCAAAAATTGGGATTTTGATTAATTCGGAGATGCATCTCCGAAAAAACAAAAAAAAATCTAAAAAATTCCAAAAATTAATTTTAGGATATGAATTAATTTATATATTATAAATTTGATATAATTTATGAGTAATAAATAATAATAATTATATATTTTGATATAATTTATTAGTTAGGAATAATAATTATTATATATTTCTATTCTGATTCATATTTTAAAATTTAAAATAATTTTAATTAAAAAAATTAAAATAATTTCATTTACAAAATGAGTTATAATTTTTTATTTATATATTTATATATTTATAATAATCATTATGTATTTACAAAAAAAATTAAAAAAATGAGTGTTTTAATTTATATATTTATATAATAATTATAATAATTATTATATATTTATAAAAATTATTATATATTTATATATTTATATAATAATTATTATATATTAATTATAAATATATTTATATATTTATATAATAATTATAAAAATTAAAAAAATGAGTGTTTTAATTTATAATAATTATTATATATTTATATATTTATATATTAATTATTATATATTTATATATTATATATTTATATATTTCACTTACAAAATTAATAATTATTATTATATATTTATATATTTCTATTCTGATTCATAATTAAAAATGAGATAATTTTTTATTTAGTTTAAAAAAATTAAAAAAATATTTTGTCTTAATTTTATTTAATGAATAAATTTTATATTTAATTCTATAAGTAAATGGAATTAAAATGTTTTTGATTTATATAAGTTAGTAAAATAATTTTTAACTTTCAAATAGTTTAGGATGTTTTGATTCACCTTGATTTTATTGATTCACCTTCATTTTATTGATTCACCTTGATTTTATACCTATTAATTGTATTGATTCACCTTGATTTTAATTTTTTTAATAATTATTAATTATTTCGGAAGTGTATATCCGAAACATTCCAAGACCAATTTGGTCTTGGAATATTTCGGAAGTTCATTTCCGAATTCCTTCAAGGGGGTGCGTTCGGAGATAAACTTCCGAAAACACCATATTTTCTGAAAAGTAACTTTATTTCGGAGATGCATCTCCGAAATCAATATTTTATATTAAAAAAAAACACGTTTTCGGAGATACATTTCCGAAAACACATTTTTTAACAAAAAAAGTACCTTTTCGAAAATAAACTTCCGAAACAAGGGGTAGTGTGATAAATTCATCAGGGGTGGGCAAGAAGGTTAGGAGGTGGGTGAAGAAATTTTCAAATAAAATATCTTAAAGAAAAGGTGATGAGTCTAATGAATGAAAATATATATTACATGTTTGGCAGAAGAAAACAAAAAGATGTGATGGCCATATTTTGGTGTGTTAATATATTGATCGTATATAAAAAAAACAACATAAAAGAAAATAAACTAATTAAATAATTGTTCTTCAGTACTTATTAATAAAAGAATTATATATATATATATATATATATATATATATATATATATATATATATATATATATATATATATATATATATAATAGTGATATATTTTGAGAAGTGCAGTACGAGAATATATTCACAATTGAGATTCAAGGATAATTCAAACAAAGTCATCTAACTTGTTTATAGTGACAATCGTTGAATAGTGGATAAATTTTCGTATGAAGTCTTTATTTTCGTTGTTTCCACATTGCCGCCATCCATCAACACATTGGATGGAAGTGCATCTAAGCCTCTAGATCGTCGTTATGTGATATTCTCACTGAAGATTAAGGGGTTATTATTGTGAAGGAGAGCATGAACCTGATTGAAAATGGACTAATGAGAGTCTGTTTTGAAGAAGAAAATTGATTTCTACCAAAGATCAAGATGGATGAAAAACTTTTTCAAGAACTCCTTAGAAGGAGATGATAGTGATTAAACTCCTTGAGAAGAATGTGGGCTATCATTTGATGAATGATAGGTTGAAAAAGATGCAGAAATCTATCAGAGGTTTTGAGATCATGGACGTTAACAATGGTTTCTTTATGGTCAAGTTTGAACTACTCGCAGATATGGAGAAAATTGTGTACAAATTTTTGTGGATATTGTTTAATCAGTATTTGACAATGACTCAGTGGTCTCCAAACTTTGTATCTCCTTTGGCAAAGGTGGAGAAGAGTCCTCACTTGCATCTTCGATCAATCCATCGATGGAGGTGCACCTAAGCCTCTTATACCATCGAACTTGTGACCTCTGCATATTTTAAGAATAACTTACCACAACACCACTTTACATATATTGTTATATTTTATATTTAAACATATATACATATATTTTTTACAAATATATTATATGTTAAAACAATAAAAAAATATGAAAATTTTATTAAAAATTAAAAATTGAAAGAGAATTAAAATTTTTAAAAAAATGGAAAGGAAATAATAATATAATAAAAAGGATTAAAAATAAAAAAAGAAAACAAAAAATATTAGTGACCGAAATTTCGGTCTCTAATTTATATATATATATATATATATATATATATATATATATATATATATATATATATATATATATATATATATATATATATATATATATATATATATATATAAATTAAATTGCATAAAAAAATATTTTTTGTGACCGATTTAGTGACCTCTTAAAATTTGCTCATGAATATCAAATTTTGGTGGCTAATTCGGTCACTACAGTGACTGAAATTTCGGTCACTAAATTTTGGTCTCTAAATCGGTGGCTGATGTATTTTAGTGACCGATTTAGTGACCTATTAAAATTGGCTCATGAATATCATATTTCGGTGGCTAATTCGGTCACTACAGTGACCAAAATTTTTTGGTCACTAAATCGGTCACTAAAAGCGAATTTTCTAGTAGTGAAAGTCTCTCTTGAAGGAGAAAACCGGTTACTACTAAGGTCGCGGTGGATGTGGGGTACCAAAGGTCATTAAACTCCTTGAGAAGAATGTGGGCTATCATTTGAAGAATGATAGATTGAAGAAGATGTGAAAACTTACCGGAGATTTTAAGATCAAGAACCTTGAAAATGATTTCTTTATGGTCAAGTAAATATGAACTACTCGCAGATAGGGAGAAAATAGAATTCTTGTGGATGTTGTTTGACCATTATTTGGCAGCGGCTCGGTGGTCTCTAGAGTTTGCATTTAAAGATGAGAAAAACTCAAGAAAGAGGGTTCAATTGTGTTCTATTTTTCTTTCTTATGTAAAAATCTCTTATCATATTCTGAACTCAAAGTCTAGAATCTGATACAGAGGCAAGTGTTTGCAGCGGATAAAAACAGGTTCAAAGATAGAGAGTGAAAAAAAAAGAGACACAAGCAATTTTATACTGGTTCCTCCCACAAAGTGAGAGTAGTCCAGTCCCTTGCACTTTCAAGGGATTTCACTATAATCACAACTAATTACAAATGCTCAAGCACACAAGCAATAGACTTTCAATGCTCAGACCCACAAGTAAGAGGCTTATAATGTTCAAGCACATAAGTAAGAGACTTCTAACAATCTAACTTAGTCAGATAAAAAATTATTTGAAATAAAAATAAGTCGAAATTTTCATTACTTTTATCAATATTTTTTATATTTTAAAAAATTCATATTTAATTCTTCTTATTTTAAAATATTTTAAAATTTAGTAAATAAATATTTTACAGTATTCTGAACATATATAAAAAAAATTATTCAAGACTTTAAAAGTTAAATGATAATTAAATAATTTACAAAATTTTAGAAAATATCATGAACTAAAATTGCATGCATAAAAATTTTATAAGGACAAAAATATATCATTTTTTAATATAGATTAAAAATAAAATTTAAATTTTTTATAAAAACTAAAAACATGTTTAACCTATTAAAATATTGTATACATTTTATTCTAATAACAATTTAATTCTCCTTAAGTGTAGCCTGTTGAGATATTATTAGATTTGTTGAGATATTAGTGGGGTTGATATTATTAATATAATATCAAATATAATCTAATTTAGTAATATCAAATATAATCCAAGTTGTGTAAGCCCAAGCTCAATTAGGGTTGTATATAAATAGTCATAGGTTGTATCCTTATTAGTATAATTCAAGTGAATAATATAATCTTTATTTCCTTTATTATTCTCTCTTTCTCTCCTCACTAAAAGTGCCCCACGCACAAACAAATTGGTATCAGAGCTTCCGATTATTTTTCCATGGAACGTGAAGCAATGGCTGCAACGATGAATGGTACTAATGGCATTCCGAATTCTCTTCCAACTCTTGACGGTAAGAATTGGATCTGATGGAAGAAACAAATGCAATCCTTGTTTGGCTTCCATGAAACCCTAGAAGTGGTTACAAGCGGCGTACCTGTGTTGGTTGCAGATGCAACCGAAGCACAAAAAACATCCCACAACGAAGTCAAGAAGAAAGATTGTAAGGCTGCGTATTACATTCAGTCGGCGGTAGACTCAGCGAACTTAGACAAGATTTCTCATGCTGAATCGGCGAAGGAGGCATGGGATATTCTGGTGAAGTATTATGAAGGAGGTGAGTAAGTCAAGGTTGTCAAGTTGCAGACCTTGCATCGACAATATGAATTATTTTTTATGGGAGAAGAAGAAAGGGTTGCAGAGTATGTGTCGAAGGTGCAGAAACGCGTCCATCTCATGAAGGGTTGTGGTGAAACCCTAACCGATAACATGATAGTTGAGAAGGTAATACGTATGTTGACCTCTCACTTTAATCACGTTATCGTAGCTATTCAAGAATCCAACAAAGTAGAAGACCTAAAATTGGAGGATCTGGTTGGTTCGTTGGAGGCGCATGAGATTAGGATTGTAGAAAGGAAAGGAGTTCATGATTCGATATAGGCACTACAAGCTCAGTCATGGAAAAAGAATGGTGGTTCCAACAAATTCAAAGGAAAATTCGACAAGAATCAGGGCAAGAAGCCTTGGTCGAACCCCCACAAGCAGTTGCATGAAGATAGAACTTCTGAATCCTCGAAAGGGGGGAGGAAAATATCAAAAGGAAAAAGAAGATAAAAAAGGTAAAGGTGTGAAGTTCTATAAATGTGAAAAGTGGGGTCACATGTCCAAACATTATTGGTATAATAAAGACAACGGATCGACAAAAGGCAAGGACGAAGGAGCGAAACTTACACGCCAAGATTCACATGATTCTGAAGGTGGTATGGTGGTTATGGTTGCAGTTGCAGATAACCATGTCGAATCCAAAATATGGTTTCTCGACTCATGCTGCTCGAATCACATGACTGGTCAAAAGGTGTGGTTGGCAGATTTCGACGAGTCAAAGAATAGCAAGGTAAAACTTGCTGATAATAGTTCGTTGCAAGCAGAAGATACTGGCAACATAGTTTTTCAGATGAGCAATGGAGCAAAAGCCATGATCAAAGATGTGCTTTATGTACCTGGAATGAAGTGCAACTTACTAAGTGTTGGACAACTGGTCGAAAGAGGTTTCTCAGTTGTCATGAAATATGGAGTTTGTAAATTGTTCGACACCCAAAACAATTTGGTCTTAATGTCCCCGTTTTCGAAGAACAGGACGTTTAAGACTATGATCAGTTCGACAGAAGTTCAATGTCTTAAAACTGTTGTCGGCCACAAGGATAGTTGGTTGTGGCATTTGAGGTTTGGACATTTGAATTTTCGATCACTTAATCAACGGATCACTCAAGATATGGTTACTAGTATTCCAAGTCTTGAGATGCCCTACAAACTCTATGAAGGATGTCTGGTCGGAGAGCAATCAAGAAATTATTTCGTTTCGACTATTCCAATGAGGTCATCTTGCATACTTGAAGTGGTACATTCAGATGTATGTGGACCATTCAAAGAACATACTCTTGGTGGAAACAAATATTTTGTTTCGTTTGTTGATGAGTTTAGTCGAAAATTCTGGATTTATCTGATCAAACGAAAGGATGAAGTATTTGAAATCTTTAAGAGGTTCAAGATACTTGGCGAAAACCAGAGTGAGAAGAAGATCAAAGTTTTGCGAACAGATGTAGGTGAAGAATATACATTTAAGGTGTTTGAACATTTTTGTGCAAAACATGGTGTTGATCATGAAGTAACTGCTCCTTATACGCCTCAACACAATGGAATTGAAGAAATAAGAAATAGAACCATATTGGATATGGAAAGATGCATGCTAAAGCAGAAGTGTAATACGGTGAACTGACTTTTTTATCGAAATGTACGGATAGCAAGAGTCGCCACCGACTTTTATTTTATCCAATTATAGAAAGGCTAAAAGAGCAGGAAAAGACCTTTGAAAGATTTTGAGTTCGGGGGGTAGGTTATACAAAGGGAAGGTGTAAGGCACCCTTTGCATCCATGGTTATCCATGAGCTCTTAATTGCTTAGCTCACTTGTTCGTTTTGAATTGTTTGAAAAGTGTCGTGTGTGAATAGTAAAAAGGTTTCGTTAAGGACTTTAGCTTGTAAATAAGCGTAGCCTTGTTTGAAAGTATTTGAAAGGAGGTGTGAAAAGTATTTGAATTTGTTTGAGTGGAGCAAGCAATTAAGAACTACCTACCCTAAGTCGTCTTTCTTGTTCTTTAAGTCTTTCGGGCGAAAGGATCTATCCATACCATGTGAGGGCAGGAAGTCTTTCAATTGGACGTGTAAGGATCATCGAGAATAATCGTTCGCCACAAGACTGTCCCTACCATAAAGAAGGCAGGTAGTCTAAGGGAAGGATATAATAGTCATTTTATCTGTTTAGGCATCATGCGAGGATACCTTAGCAATTTGGGACAATCATTTTATAAGGCAACATCGAGGGAGTTTCAATAACTTTGAAGGCGACAGGCAACATTGCTTTAGGTATCCTCGGAATCGAGGGACTTGACTATTTTTAGGCAACAAAGTTAAGACAACAAGGCAACAATTAATAGGCAACAGGCAACAAGAGGAATTACCCTAAAGGTGTGTGTGTGGCACAATCACGTGGTTAACTTCAATGACCTTTATCTTATAAGTTAGTGATCTAGGTTCAGTTAATAATCTTGCACTCCCTATTTTACTAACCACGCAGTTTTAAAATGGAAGAAATTAAAGGCAGGAATTAAAACCTACGCTATTACAATAAACACCTGCGGGATGGGGGAAATTAAAAGGCGAAAACCCTTATAGGGTAATAGAAAAATAAAGGCAAAAATTAATTTCCACATCTTTGAATGCCTTGCCTTGATCTTCCTTGAACTCTTGATTGACTCTGATCATTGGAAAAATAAATAAAAGTTAGTGTAAGAGGGATTCATTGACTATTTGAGGCAACCCTATTTTAGGCAAAGGCAAAATAATTAAAATGATATTTAAAGAAGAAAAGCAGTAGAAACTTAGCTTTCTGATTGATGGCGCGTAGTCGGAGGATTTGTGATTAATCCTAAAAATTTGACACGAAGAAGAGAAGCGTTAGTGCATTTAAGATCCGTTAACTATGGGTATAAACCCTATTTTATCCTAAAAGGCAAATAAAATAAATAAATGGGATTGAACAAACCCTAAAAGGCTAATGGAATCAAAAGTTCGATAAGATAGCTAGATGAGCCAGAATAGAATATAGTAATTATAAGGTTAAACCCAATATTTTAATTATTTAAGCGTATAAATAAAAATTAAAATTAAAGGATTGTAAAGAAAATCGAGTTTCCGATT
The DNA here is from genome assembly GCF_029867415.1 of Vicia villosa. Classification (NCBI taxonomy): domain Eukaryota; kingdom Viridiplantae; phylum Streptophyta; class Magnoliopsida; order Fabales; family Fabaceae; genus Vicia; species Vicia villosa. Next base: position 172,189,462 of record NC_081180.1, read on the forward strand.
AAAAATAGATAATTATAAAACTATTATTTATAGTAAAACAAATAAATAATAAAAGGATGATAATAATTAAAAAAAGAATAAAAGATAATTATGTAATTAAAAAATAAAATAAAAAAAATTTAGAGAAACTTAGCTTGGATCAGGTGTGTTGAGGTCCTGAGTGTCCATGTGAGCCTTCTGTCCTGTGTGCGTTAGATCCATCTTGGCTTTGATCTGATGGCTGTAAGATGGGGTGCGCCATAAGCTCCAGAGAAGCTACACACCAGATCTAGTATCAAGTAATTCATAAAAAATTTGTATGTCGGAGCGAGGTATCGAACCTATGCCCCCTCGGTCACGCAAAGCCTTTACCATCTGAACCAATGTCTTCAAGCGTTAATGTAATGATCAAAATATATTAAATATGTAAAGCAAAATATAAATAAGGTTAGTCAATGCGTGGGCCCTGTGCATCAGACGTGAGCCAATAAAAAAAAAGAGAAAGAATTGCTGAAGTTGACCAGCGAATAGGCATATCACGCGCGTCACAAGTGGGTCCTCCCATTATTCATCATCATCTTCACCTCAAGGTCATGGATTAGCTACGAACAACGCTACCTATTAGCTGCGAAGAAAAAACGTAGCAAAATCTGGAAAGAATAAACTCGAGCAATTCACGTTAAACAAAAACTATGAGTACCCAGATCCATTAAACAAAGCTTTCCGAGTTCAATGGTGGTATTATTTTGATTCAAAACCGCATGTGGCCACGAGAACGATGAAGGACACCATTATGCCCTAACAATGGCATGTCTTCATCCCTGCACTAAAACTCATGAATAATGGTTCTAATAGACTCCAAGCATCACTATAATCACAAATACATGGTTAGCTTGGATTAAAACATAATAAATCAATCAAAACGAAAAGTTTAACATGTGGGAGATGATGAACACGAAATTGCCGTTTTAGACAGCATGGGACTCGACCAATGAATCATTCTTACCCTATACCACCTCGAGAAGTGATTGGGATGATTGCCTGGATTTGAAACGTGATTGAACTCGTGATATGAATTTTGCACCTTTCTTTGATTTTTGTAACTTTTGAAAACCCTAGTTCTTGCTGCTGAATTCGTTCCCCTAATTGGCTGAATGTCTTGAGTATATATATGGATGAATTAGGTTTGTTTGTGGGCTTGGATATTAGGTTATTAGGAGAGGAAAAATATTTGAAAAGAAACATGTTAATTCTTTCTAATTTTAGCAAATATTCTCTCCATAACCCTAGGCCACGAATTTGGAGTCTTATGGATGCATATATGGGCCTTTAATATGATCCAAAGCAAAAGCTATAGGTATTGATCCATTTAATTCACTTTTTATTTCATTTATTTTCCTTTTAATTGCATAAAATTCAAATAAAATAAAATAAAATGATGAAAGCTTATGGATGGGTTTTAGGGATCATATCTTGGGTCACAAACATGTTTGGCATCAAAGTTCTAGGCCCATTAACCTAAAAACATAAAACTATGCATTTAGGTTTTTATGTTTTTCTTGAAAATCGACCAACTTGCGTAAGCTATAACTCAATCAATATTGATCATATGGAGATGATCTAGGACTTTTTGGAAATCCCAAGATGTCCTCTTTAAGCCACTTTGGAACACTTTTTCCAATCGGAGGTTTTATCTTGATGATATAGCTCCTGACAAAAAACAGCTTTTTGCGACCTTCTAGGAGGACCTGTAATGTTTTGTGTCATATCTCTCAAATGGTGCATTTCTGGACTTGGCTTGTGAGAGACAAAATTGTAGAGAATTCAATTTCCTTCAAAATGAGCTTTGGATGGGAAATTTATGATGTTCCATGTGAAAGTTATGGCTGGTCAAAGTTGGGTTGACTTTCACCTAAAAACCCTAATTTAGCAACTTAGGTTTTTGATGATTTCCGAACTTTCCTTGATGAATCATGATCAATCCTTGATCAAATGATGAATTACACTTCATAATGAGGTTGTTGACCAAAAATCGGAAGTTTTGACTGTGGTTTGACCATAGTTTGACTTTTAGGTCAACTAGTCGATTATTGATCGTTCGGGCCATTGAGTGAGCAATCTTTTGAATCAGGGCTTGAAACTTGGCATGAGGATAATTTGAATCATATGAGAGGCCATGGGATTCACTTGAGGCATCAGAGGTTGATTTTCCCTAATTAAATCAGAAACCCTAATTTTGGGTCTTGTTGTTTAGGAGAAGAGTGAGCTTGCACTATCTTGAGCAATTGCAAGTCAGGTGAGTAAAAACATCTTGGGATATGATGGGCAAATTTTGGGGTATGACAAGAAGAATTTTCCAAAATCTTTATAGGGTGAAGCTGTTTCGACTGCAGTCTATATCTTGAACAAGTGCCCTACCAAAATGATGAAGAATAAGGTTCCTGAAGAAGTGTTGAGTGGCAAATGACCATTTGTAAGTCATCTGAAGGTGTTTTGCTCTATGTGTTACAAGCATGTTCCTGATGCAAGAAGAAGAAAGCTTGATGACAAGAGTGAACCTATGATTCTGGTAGGATATCACAAGACTGGTGCATACAGGTTATTCAATCCAATAGACGAGAAGATTGTGTTAAGTCGAGATATTGTGATTGATGAAAATTCTTCATGGAATTGAAATTCTAGTAATTCAGTTAGCAAGCCATTATTGAGCTCTGACTTCGACAAAGAAATAGTTGAAGTCGAATGAATTGCTGAAAATCCAGTTGAAGACGCAGTCGTGGTCGAAGTAGTTGCTAACATTCCCGACACAATCGAATTCGAAGAGGATGTAGCTTGCACAAGCCAAAGACCTCAAAGAACTAGAGTTCGTCCAACAAGACTTCATGATTATGAAGTGACGGGTGACGATGAAGTCACACCAGATGGAGAATTAGTTCATTTTTCTTTACTTGTAGGTGCTAAACCAATCAACTATAGCGAAGCATTGAAGATTAATCAGTGGAAGTTAGCTATGATTACAGAGTTACAAGCAATCAAAAGAAAAATACTGAAGGATAGAAAAACACTTAGAAAGGGGGGGTTTGAATAAGTGTAACTTTAAAAACTCTTAAGATAAAAACAATGAACACAATTATTTTTATCCTGGTTCGTTGTTAACGAAACTACTCCAGTCCACCCCCTTAGAGTGATTTACCTCAACTGAGGATTTAATCCACTAATCAATATGATTACAATGGTTTTCCACTTAGATAACCTCTAAGTCTTCTAGAGTATAATGATCACAACCTGATCACTCTAGGAAATCACCACTTAGATAACCTCTAAGTCTTCTAGAGTCTACTGATTTAACTGATCACTCTAGGAACCTTTTACAATCAATGTAAAATAAAGATTACAAGAGTATGAATTGCTTCTTAGAAAGATATAATCACAACAGTGATATTTCTCTTAAGTTCTAAGCTTAACACTCACTAAATATTACAAGAGTTTGTGAGGTTGAAGATGAAGTTCGTGAGCTTTGAATTTGATAGTGTTTCAGTATTTTTCAAGAGTTGGTTATACGCTTCTGAACAGAACTTCCATATTTATAGGCGTTTGAGAAGATGACTGTTGGGTTGCATTTAATGCATTGCATGAATAGTACAACTTTGCATTTAATGTTTTACACTTTTGTCAACTACCTCGAGCCATGCTTTTGCTGCTTTTACTGACTTTGCCGTTTGTAGCTTCTAACGTTCCTTTTGTCAGTCAGAGATTAGACTTAATAGCCTGTCATCTAATACTTGCTTCTGAACTCAGATTTGTGAATACAACGTTTGAATAATCAGAGTCAATAGCTTGGTGCATAGCATCTTCTTGTCTTCTGACCTTGAAGAGCTTGAGCGTGATACCGTTTAGAACATCAGTGCTTCTGCTTCTGACTTCATGTTCTTCTGATGCTTCATAGTCCATGTTCTGATTCTACTTGACCATCTTCTGATGTCTTGCCAGAGCATGTTCTGATGTAGCCATCCAGAACCTTCTGAGTCAGTGCTTCTGAGCGCTAAATTGTGCATACTCTTTATATATTTCCTGAAATGGAAAATGCAAAGGATTAGAGTACCACATTGTCTTATACAAAATTCATATATAATGTTATCATCAGAACAAGAATATTGATCAGAACAAATCTTGTTCTAACAATCTCCCCCTTTTTGATGATGACAAAAACATATATAATTGATATGAATTTGCAATCAGAATATCAGATGACACAAGACAATTACACAGTTATAGCATAAGCATATAATTAGAGTGTGTGAATATGTCCCCCCCTGAGATTAACAATCTCCCCCTGAAATAAATACTAGAAGAATTTATAAATAAAAGACTTCCCTGAGTATTTTTCCATTTCAGTAGAGACTTTCACTTTGCCTAGAAGTTCAGAATATTCAGAGCTTCTGCTTCTTGCTTCCATAGGACAACTTCAGAGCTTTGAATTTCTTCTTTGTAATAGCATGCTTGATTGTATCAAAACATTCTTGAATGTATCAGAGCATCATCAGAGCATCTTTACATCCTGAAATGTATCAGAGCATACTAGACGAAAATATCAGAGCATGAATGTATCAGAACATTCTTAAGAAAGAAAATGTATCAGAGTATTCAAAAAATAATATATTAGAGCATTTTAAAATGAATATCAGAACATTCTTCTTCTTGCTTCTGATCATGAAGCTTCACAGCACTAAGCTAGCTTCAATTCTCCAAGAACATGCTTCTTTATAGAATTGCTTTTCCCCATGTATTTGCTTCTCATGTTGAGCTTTTTCAGAATATCTTCAATCCTGCAAAAAATCTCAAAGACATAGAACTTGCAAATAATGTTAGGAAATGTTGAGACTTAATCCCAGCAACTGATATAATAAACCAAATCAATTATCATGTTTCTCCCCCTTTTTGTCATAACATCAAAAAGCATTAAAAGATTCAGATGATAAAAGACACATAGAGTGAAGAAGATAAAGATTTCATTGATAAAAAAAATATCATAAGATATAAAAGATATAGAACACCCTTCTGAATATAGTCCCTAATGAAATGATGTTTGATCTCAATATGTTTAGCTTTGGAATGTAAGATTGGATTCTTAGACAAACAAATAGCAGAAGTATTATCACAGAAGATAGGAATGTTACTCTCATATATCTGATAATCTTCTAGCTGACTCCATCCAGAGCATCTGTGTACTACATCCAACAGCAGCAACATATTATGCTTCTGTTGTAGAGAGGGCAATTGTAGCTTGCTTCTTGCTGTACCAGGAGATCAGGTGACTTCCAAGAAATTGACAACTTCCAGAAGTACTTTTCCTTTCAACTCTATCTCCAGCGTAATCAGCATCACAAAATCCTACTAAGTTGTATTCTTCAGATCTTCTGCAGACTAAACCAACATTAGTAGTACCTTTCAGATACCTCAGAATTCTCTTAACAACAGTTAAGTGAGATTCTCTAGGATCTTATTAGAATCTTGCACACAGACAAACACTGAATAAAATATCAGGTCTAGAAGCAGTAAGATATAGAAGAGATCCAATCATACCTCTGTAGAGCTTCTGATCTACCTTCTTACTTACCTCATCCTTACCTAGAGCACACATTGGATGCATAGGAGTTTTTGCTTCTTTGCTTTCTGAAAGATTAAACTTCTTCAGAAGTTCTTTCACATACTTGGTCTGATGAACATAAGTTCCTTCAGAAGTTTGATTGATCTGGATCCCAAGGAAGTACTTGAGTTCTCCCATCATGCTCATTTCAAACTCAGCCTGCATAGACTTAGCAAACTCCTTTCCAAGTGTAGCATTAGAGGTTCCAAAGATAATATCATCAACATATATTTGGCAAATTAAAATATCCTTTTTAAAGGTTTTACAAAAGAGTGTTGTATCCACTTGTCCTCTAGTGAAATCATTATCCAGAAGGAAAGAACTTAATCTTTCATACCAAGCTCTAGGAGCTTGCTTCAGGCCATATAATGATTTCTTTAATTTGAAAACATGTTCTGGAGACTTAGAGTCTTCAAAACCAGGAGGTTGGTGGACATATACTTCCTCATCTATATAACCATTTAAGAAGGCACTCTTAACATCTATCTGATACAGAGTGATGTTATGTTGAGTGGCAAAAGAAATTAATAAGCGAATAGATTCTAACCTGGCCACTGGTGCAAAGGTTTCAGTATAGTCAATACCTTCTTGCTAACTATAGGCCTGAGCAACCAGTCTGGCTTTGTTTCTTACAACTTCTCCTTTTTCGCTTAGCTTGTTTCTGAAGACCCACTTAGTTCCAATGATGTTGAATCCTTTTGGTCTTGGAACAAGATCCCATACGTCATTCCTTCTAAACTGATTGAGTTCTTCTTGCATGGCAATTATTGTAACACCCCAAATTCTACCCGAAAATATCATGCAAGAAATCAGAGTATTTTAAAAACTATCAACAAGCATTTGAGATATCATATTTACTTCATATAAATAACTCATAAACAGATACATATCACTTTAATCTCAGAGAAGCACAAAACAACTTATAACAGCTCGTAGACAACCAACTTCATTTTAATATGCAGCAGAATCATAACATTCGGCTTTATAAACAAATCATCTTATTTAATTGGAAACAACTTCAAACATCATAGTACTTCTCATTATCCAATTTGGAACTCAACAACTAAAACATGAACAACATAGAAACAACAATATAGACAACCCCCCGAGTGCTACGTATCAGAGCGACACACCAACCGGACACGATGGAGCTACAAACTTCCATAGTTATACCTGAGTACCTGCCCATTTCCCATGGTAGGGGAAACATCAGCAGAAGGGGTGAGATATCAAACATTATAAAGGAAAGTATGATAATACATATAGCAAAGGTAAAATCATACACAATTCACCACTTCTCAATATAAGCAATTTGCATCACAAAGTTACTGTTAACTATCAACTATAACAATGTATTCAAGTTTACAAGTATGTCATTCAAGCACATAATAACATACACTTCATAATCACAACGTAAATTAATACAACTATCAACAATGGAAAAACATGGTTCATATATTCCACATATATACATATATCATTAATACACACACACACACACACACACATATATATATATATATATATATATATATATATATATATTCGCATTCTCATCATATACGTTTCATTTACATATATCACATCTACACACATCAACAATTCATATCAAATGAATTCAACTTTGCAAACTATACATTCACACATCATAGCATTCACTTCATAAACACAATAATTCAAAATGCGACTCAATATGCGACTCAACTGTGCATATGCATGTGGTACCAATCGGAGCTTCAGCCCCCGTCACCAATTGCCCAATTCAGAGGCACAAGGCATAAGCCTTCGTCACTAGTTTGCCAATCCAGGCCGTCACAGAGTATGCATATGAAATGTGACTCGACAAACAATACAACACAACATACTCATCACAATCACATATCGTCACGAGGCATAAGCCTATATCACAATCAATTACCATTTTATACGAGGTAATTCACGTCACCATAATATTTCATCTTCACTTAGTCACAAAATCATCCTCACAAATATATACAACATCACGTATTCACAAAATCGTCACAAATATACAATTCGCATATCATCAAGATCATTACAATTATCATCATATTTCGGCACATCGGCACAATTACTCAATTTCACATATTAACACAGTCATCGCAATTATCATCATAATCCACTAAACTAACGACAATTAGCTAGGATTCATACCATAAGGTTAATCACATAACAGTGCACAATAATAATCATATTGGAAATCACAATATTATTCGCAACAAAGGCATCCAAACCGAAATCACAATTTTTGGTCAATTCTCAAAATAATCTCAATATGCCAATATATCAAGTAAATCAAATCGGCTTTCAATCATCAACTAAATCAATTAGAAATAATGTTAATTATCAAAACAACATCATTGGCATAACAATATATTATTCTCAACTTGAATATTCAACCAAAACACAATTACGGTCAATTTCTCAAAATACCGTAATTTACCGATAAACCGAATAATTGGTCCAAGTCCAAGTATATTCCAATCACATAGAATTATTGGAATCAATTCAACTAATAATTTAATTATCCAATTAATAATCAAACTATATTAATTTCAATTCTACTATTATATTTCTATTTCATTATTTTCCAATTCAACAAAACCCATTATTTCACTATCAATGGTTTACCCACAACAAACACAACAATCTAATACACATAGATTATCAATTGCACACAACTTATCACATTTATATCATCACATTCCAACAAATCATCAAATACCCAAAATTGCAACATAGAAGAACATGGATATCAAAGTATAAAATCAAACCCACCATAACATACTATCATACAACCCTTTAGCATGAAAGAACCCCACCCTTACCTTGGTAAATATGGACTCTTTCACCATAGCTCTAAGCTTTTCTCCAAAAGAAATCCTTTCTAACATCATTTGGAGACACACCTAAAAACCAGTTCGGGAATCAGCTTATCAGACGAACTTAAAACCCTCAAAATCAAAATCGCTCCAGTCAGAACTTACTTCTATGGGTCAGGAACGTTGTGTCCAAGTACCGCAACGATCCAACGGTTGGATTGAGAGATACGTCCGTTTTTCTAAGGTGACTCTTTGCTGAAACATAGCTGCGAAAATGGGGTTTCTTCTAGCTTTTCTCTTCCACCATTGTTCTCTTCCCTTTTGCCTCTTTTCTCTTCTTCCTATCTTTTCCCCCAAATGAAAATAGTAACCTCTAAAACCCTAACCTTCTCTTACTATCTCACTTATGTCAATTGGGCTTAACCCACCAATCCATCCATTATGTTTCTATCACTTAGGCCCATTTAGTTATATCTCTCTAATAACTCAATTAAGTCAAACAACACAAACACTCACATAATTAAATACTTAAATAATTATTATATCACATAATAACTAAATAAATAATTAATTATTAAAAACACCAAATGATATAATTACTAATATAATTAATAAAAATATTAATAAAAATCGGGATGTTACAATTATCCAGTCAGCATCCTCCAGAGCTTGATCAACAGAAGTTGGCTCAATAAGAGATACTAGACCAAATTGACATTCTGCATTGTTCTTAAGGAATGCCCTTGTTCTGATAGGATCTTCTTTCTTCCCAATGATAACATCTTCTGAGTGAGCAGAGTTGAGTCTAGAAGATCTTCTGATAGTTGGCTCTTCAGAAATTCTGAGATTCTCTATTGAAGCAGCAACTTGATCTTCTGATACTTTGCTTCTGGGTTCTTCAGCGTCTGAATTAGAGATTTCTATATCTGCAAAATTCTCAAACTGCTTTGGCTTTTCAAGACCAAGCTTATCATCAAATCTAATATTAATTAATTCTTCAACAATCAATGTTTTAGTATTGTATACTCTGTAGCCTTTTTTGCGTTCAGAATATCCAAGAAGGAAACACTTCTGTGCCTTAGAATCAAACTTATGCAGATGATCTTTAGTGTTCAGAATATAACATACACATCCAAATGGATGGAAATAAGAAATGTTGGGCTTTCTGTTCTTCCACAATTCATAAGGAGTCTTATTAAGAATAGGTCTTATGGAGATTCTATTCTGAATATAACATGAAGTGTTTATTGCTTCTGCCCAAAATGCTTAGCCATATTGGTTTCATTGATCATGGTTTTGGCCATTTCTTGTAGAGTCCTATTCTTTCTCTCTACAACTCCATTTTGCTGTGGAGTTCTAGGACAAGAGAAATCATGGGCAATACCATTTTCTTTGAAATAAATCTCAAAGAATATGTTCTCAAATTCGCCACCATGATCACTTCTGACCTTTATGATTTTACACTCTTTCTCAGATTGGATCTGAGTGCAGAAGTCAAAGAACACTGTATGAGACTCATCCTTGGGTTTCAAGAACTTTACCCATGTCCATCTGCTATAGTCGTCTACGATGACTAATCCATATTTCTTCCCTCTGACAGATGTTGTTTTGACTGAGCCAAACAGATCAATGTGCAGAAGTTCTAGCGGCCTAGAGGAAAAGACAACATTCTTAGACTTGAATGTAGGTTTGGAAAACTTCCCTTTCTGACATGCTTCGCAAAGAGCATCTAATTTGTATTTCAGATTAGGGAGTCCTCTGACCAGATTAAGTTTGTTAATTTGAGAAATCTTTCTCAAACTAGCATGGCCTAATATTTTGTGCCAGACCCATTGCTCTTCACTAACAGACATAAGGCAAGTAACCTTCTGATTCTTAAGATCTTGAAGATCAATCTTGTAAATGTTGTTCTTTCTCTTGCCTGTAAATATGATTGAGCCATCCTTCTGACTTACAGCTTTACAAGACTTTTGATTGAAGATTATGTCATAACCATTGTCACTTAATTGACTTATGGACAATAAGTTATGAGCTAATCCATTTACTACCAGAAAATTAGTTATAGAGGGAGAGTTACCAATGCTTATGGTTCTAGAGCCAATGATCTTGTCCTTCTGATTCCCTCCAAACTTTACTTCTCCAGCAGATTTAAGCACCAAGTCTTGGAACATAGACCTTTTTCCTGTCATGTGCCGTGAGCACCCAGAGTCCAGGTACCATGACATGTTTTGCTTTGTCTTCTTGGCTGCCAAGGATATCTGCAACAGAAATTATCTTCTCCTTAGGTACCCACATTTTCTTGGGTCCTTTCTTGTTAGTTCTCCTCAAGTTCTGATTGAACTTGGGTTTAGCATGAAAATTAACAGGAGGTACAACATGATATTCCCTATTCTGAGCAACATGATATTTTCTAGTGTGTGTCACATGCTTCTTGGTGTGTGTAATGTGGAAGCTTTTAGCATGTGATGTGAGCCTAATATCATGGGAGTGGCCATACTTGAATTGATCATACAAGGGCTTGTATGTGATTTTCATATCATCTACAGATTCAAGTTTGTATGGGGTTTCACCCTCATAGCCTATGCCAACTCTCTTGTTTCCACTAACTGCATATATCATAGAGGCAAGTTGACTTCTTCGAATACCTCTAGATAAGAACTTCCTGAAACTCAAGTCATATTCCTTAAGAATATTGTTCATGCTTGGAATAGACTTTTCTGAACTAGAAGATGACTCAGCATCTTTGGATAGTTTTAAAACTTTTTCCTTAAGTTTAGAATTCTCTAATTCAAGCTTCTTAGTTTCAGATGTCAAGAGCTTTCTCAGCTTTTTGTATTTGATACTAAGCTTAGCCTTGATTTCCAGAATTTCAGTTAAGCTAGAAACTAGCTCATCTCTAGAAAGTTCAGAAAATACCTCTTCAGAGTCTGACTCATCTTCAGAGTCTGACTCTGATTCTGATGAATCTGAGTCGTCCCAAGTAGCCATAAGGCCTTTTTTCTTTTGAAACTTCTTCTTGGGCTTTTCCCTCTAAAGCTTTGGACACTCATTCTTGTAATGTCCTGGCTCCTTGCATTCAAAGCACGTGACCTACTTTTTGTCAGATCTTCTGAATCCAGAAGATTCTCCTCTTTCAGGCCTTTTGGAACTTCTGAAGTTCTTGAACTTCCTCTGTTTGCTCTTCCAGAGTTGATTTACTCTTCTGGAGATCATAGAGAGTTCATCTTCTTCTTCCTCTTATTTTGACTCTTCAGAATCTTCTTCTTCCGCCTGAAAAGCGTTAGTGCATTTTTTATTATTTGATTTTAAAGCAATAGACTTACCTTTCTTCTGAGGTTCATTAGCATCCAGCTCTATTTCATGACTCCTCAGTGCGCTGATCAGCTCTTCAAGAGAGACTTCATTCAGATTCTTAGCAATCTTGAATGCAGTCACCATTGGGCCCCATCTTCTGGGCAAGCTTCTGATGATTTTCTTGACATGATCAGCCTTTATATATCCCTTGTCAAGCACTCTTAATCCAGCAGTGAGAGTCTGGAATCTTGAGAACATTGCTTTAATGTTTTCATCTTCCTCCATCTTGAAAGCTTCATACTTTTGGATTAAAGCAAGAGCTTTGGTCTCCTTAACTTGGGCATTCCTTCATGAGTCATCTTCAAGGATTCAAAGATGTCATGAGCAGTTTCTCTGTTTGTTATTTTCTCATATTCAGCATGAGAAATAGCATTCAGCAGAATAGTCCTTGACTTGTGATGATTTTTGAATAGCTTCTTTTGATCATCACTCATTTCTTGTCTTGACATCTTTACTCCACGAGCATTTACTAGATGTCTGTAACCATCCAAGACTAGACCCCATAAGTCATCATCTTGACCAAGAAAGTAACTTTCAAGTCTATCTTTCCAGTATTCAAAGTTTTCACCATCAAATACTGGTGGTCTAGAATATCCATTGAAACAATTTCCATTGTCGTTTTGATCATTAGAAACAGGTGTAGAAGTTGATGCAGATGTTTCAACCATATTGACTTTGTGTTTTTCTCCCTGAATCTTTTATCTAAGACGGTTAAGTGCTTGCACCTAGAACCGGCGCTCTGATGCCAATTGAAGGATAGAAAAACACATAGAAAGGGGGGTTTGAATAAGTGTAACCTTAAAAACTCTTAAGATAAAAACAATAAACACAATTATTTTTATCCTGGTTCGTTGTTAACGAAACTACTCCAGTCCACCCCCTTAGATTGATTTACCTCAACTGAGGATTTAATCCACTAATCAATCTGATTACAATGGTTTTCCACTTAGATAACCTCTAAGTCTTCTAGAGTATAATAATCATAACCTGATCACTCTATGAAATCACCAGTTAGATAACCTCTAAGTCTTCTAGAGTCTACTGATTTAACTGATCACTCTAGGAACCTTTTACAATCAATGTAAAATAAAGATTACAAGAGTATGAATTGCTTCTTAGAAAGCTATAATCACAACAGTGATATTTCTCTTAAGTTCTAAGTTTAACACTCACTAAATAATACAAGAGTTTGTGAGGTTGAATATGAAGTTCGTGAGCTTTGAATTTGACAGCGTTTCAGTATTTTTCAAGAGTTGGTTATACGCTTCTGATCAGAACTTCCATATTTATAGGCATTTGAGAAGATGACCGTTGGGTTGCATTTAATGTTTCACACTTTTGTCAACTACCTCGAGCCATGCTTTTGCTGCTTTTACTGACTTTGCCGTTTGTAGCTTCTAACATTCCTTTTGTCAGTCAGAGATTAGACTTAATAGCATGTCATCTAGTACTTGCTTCTGAACTCAGATTTGTGAATACAACGTTTGAATAATCAGAGTCAACAGCTTGGTGCAGAGCATCTTCTTGTCTTCTGACCTTGAAGAGCTTGAGCGTGATACTGTTCAGAACATCAGTGCTTCTGCTTCTGACTTCATGTTCTTCTGATGCTTCATAGTCCATGTTCTGATTCTGCTTGACCATCTTCTGATGTCTTGCCAGAGCATGTTCTGATGTAGCCATCCAGAACCTTCTGAGTCAGTGCTTCTGAGCGCTGAATTGTGCATACTCTTTATATATTTCCTGAAATGGAAAATGCAAAGGATTAGAGTACCACATTGTCTTATACAAAATTCATATATAATGTTATCATCAAAATAAGGATATTGATCAGAACAAATCTTGTTCTAACAAATATATGGGAGTTAGTCGAATTTCCAGCACATACAAAGGCTATCGATGTGAAGTGGGTGTTCAAATTGAAACACAATGTTGATGGATCGATAGCAAGATATAAAGCATGGCTAGTAGCTCGAGGGTTTCTTCAAAGAGAAGGACTCGACTATTCTGAAGTATTTGCTCCAGTAGCAGACTAGAGATTGTTCGACTAGTGGTAGCATTGGCATGCAGCCAAGGCTAGTCGATATTTCATTTAGATGTGAAATTAGAATTTCTGAATGGTCCCTTAGACGAAGAGGTCTATGTCACACAACCGCCATGGTTTGTGTTTCAGAAGGAAGCGAGTAAAGTATATAAGTTGCACAAAGTGCTCTATGGCCTCAAGCAGGCACCTAGAGCATGGAACAAGAAGATCGACTTATACTTAGTCGAATTGTGATTTGTAATATACAAATCTGAATATGGTGTCTATGTTCAGGTGGTAGCACAAGATATAACAATCATCTGCTTGTATGTTGATGACTTGTTGAAGTTCAAAGAGCTGATGATGAAAGAATTTGAAATGTCGGATCTGGGAAAAAATTATTGATAACACATAAATGTATTGCATTTGTAGCTTGATTTACTTAAATTATTTTCTATTTTTAATTTAAATTTAATTGCTTTGTATTGGTATTACACTGGTATTTGTTTTCTCTTGCAGGTATCTATTTAATTGAAGACTTTGTGAGAAAATGAAGAAATGGGGGTATAAAAGTAGCAAAAAGGCCAAAAGAAAAGAACAAAATAAAAGCAGCGCAGCCCACTACGAAGTGAGCATGTGGCCCACTAGTACAAGAAGCCTGTGATGACCGTCAAGGAGGCCATGAAGAACGGCATGCACTTTGACCAAGTGACGCACTTCACTTGGGCTTGACGAACGGCATGGCCCATTTTCATTGTACACGTTCAAGCTTGGAGCAAAATGTTTGCAAACGATCAACGCACCTCCTATATTTTTGCATCACACGAAGTCAGCAATTGAAGCATCCAACAAGACCACGTTCTCCTATAATTTCTCAACAAACAAATATTCACGAAGGCTATAAATAGGATCCCTCACTCATTAAGCGGGGGTCGGCATTTTTACCGAACAATTGCAATTTTATTCTACGCTTATATTTTCGTTTCTTAGTTTTTAAGAGCTTTCTTTATTTTTCACACAACGATTTCTACACCGAAAATTGTTGTGTATTTTTAACCGATCTAACCTTACATTAGGTTTGAGTTCTTTTATTTCCTTGTTTTATTTTCTCCATTCAAGAATTATTGTTCAAGTACTTTGAAGTTGAAGTTTATTTCCAGTACCGATTTATTCCAGGTTTCATATTTATAATAGTTTTGATTTATTTAATATTATTGCATGCTATCTGTCTGGATGTTATCGAATATGCCTGGATATATTAATTACGATTGTTTGTGCATGTTTAATTTAATGAGTATGTTTAGTTAAATCGATCTGGTATCGGTGTGTACATTAATCTAACCGAAAGGATCCGAAATAAATTGGCCTAAATAATGTTTTATTGAAAACCACCTTTTTCTGGTTTTAGTGTCTAATTGAATGTATTAAAGTTTATAAAATCAACAGAGCGGAAGTTTGAGATTTTTAAACTGGACTAAGGTTAGAAATCAACAGAGCGAGAGTTTGAGATATTTAATCGAATAGTAGACACTGGACATTAGTTTTAAGGACAGCGAGAGCGTATTAGAACTAATCAGATATTTATTTATTTTCAAAAAGTGTTTTTAAACTCGGCGGGACAACGAGAGCGTACGTTAGGGAATGTTAGCATAATCTAAGTCAATAGAGCGAGAGTTTGAGACAAGGATTTTTAAGTAAATAATATTTACATGAAAAGGGTATTTTATTAATTCTGTTGTTTTCAAAAAGCGTTTATAAATCCGATGGGGCAGCGTGAGCGTACATTATGAGTTAGGATCGTAGTATAAATCAATAGAGCGGGAGTTTGAGAGGAGGGATTTTAAACTGACATAGCTAATAAAGGGTTTTTTATTTGATTAAAAACCTGGTCAGTGGAACTTCGGATTTCCTAATTAAGTTAGACGAATTACATGCCGGTATTCGTTTATTAATATTTTATCTAAATTTAGTATTATTTTCCCCCTAAAACATAATTAAAATATCGCTAGCCTTAGCTTTACAAAGCAACGACAGAATACAGTAGGTTGACATTGGTCAATGTGGATTCGATATCTTTTAAAACTACACGTCACGACTGTGAACTTGCATTCTTCCGATTAATAAACACGTAAAGTCGCGATCAATTATCTTATTTCCTAGGTATGGAATTTCAAGTTTCGAAGCAAGGTATGGTGCTACGTCAAAGGAAGTATATCAAAGAGATTCTCAAGAGATTCAGAATGGAAGATTCGAATCCTGCCTCTTCACCCGTTGAACCAAATGTAAAGTTGGAGAAACATGGAGAGGAAGACAAAGTTGCTGCAACTTTGTTCAAACAAATTATTGGATTCTGAGGTGTGTGCGCAACAGTAGACCTGATATAGGTTTCGTTGTCGGGTTAGTAAGCAGATATATGAGTGAACCAAGGGTGTCACATATGAAGGCTGCAAGAAGAATCCTGATATATTTGAAAGGATCAATAAACTGTGGAATACTATTTCGACAAGAATCTAAAGGAAAAGAAGCAATAGTAAAAATTTTTTCGGATGCTGATTGGTGTGGAGATAAGGAAGATCGAAGAAGCACAACTGGATATTTCTTTCAAGTATTTGGTGCCCCAATCTCATGGTGTTCGAAGAAGCAACATGTGGTGGCATTGTCTTCATGTGAAGCTGAATATATAGTCGGATCCTATGTTGCATGTCAAGCAATTTGGATCATAACTTTACTTGAAGAAATGAAAGTCGAAGTGAAGAAACCGTTTGTGTTGCATATCGACAACAAGTCCGTCATAAATTTGGCGAATAATTGAGTTCTGCATGGAAGGAGTGAGCATATCGAAGCTAGATTTCACTTCTTAAGGGAGAAGGTGAATCGAGGTGAACTTGAAGTTAGGCATTTCTCAAGTGAAGCACAGTTTGTCGACATTTTCACCAAAGGATTGAAGATCGAAAGATTCCTGAATTTGAGAAAGAAATTAGGAATAGTTCAGTTCGACTATGACTAGAGTTGTTCGACAACTTGGATTATAGGGGGTGTGTTGAGATATTATTAGATTTGTTGAGATATTAGTGAGATTGATATTATTAATATAATATTAAATATAATCTAATCTAATAATATCAAATATAATCCAAGTTGTGTAAGCCCAAGCCTAATTAGGGTTGTATATAAATAGTCATAGGTACGTTGTATCTTTATTAGTATAATTCAAGTAAATAATATAATCTTTATTTCCTTTATTATTCTCTCTTCACTAAAAATGTCTCACGCACTAACATGGACTTTCTCTCTAAGACCATTGGCGGAGTACTTTTATATTTGAGGCAGCTTTATTATTTTAGTGTACAATAATTAAATGCTTACTCAATTGCGATTGCTTTGTACTGACTACTGATCTTTGTTTTTGTAGTGATGTTTGTGAAGTGAAAAGAATGAGCAAGGGCCTACGAGTTAAGCAAAAGAAAACGACATGACCAACAAAAAATGAAGTGAAACCAAAGGCAACAATGAAAGCTACATGATGAGACGCAGCCACGCAGGTATAAGACAAAGCCATCCTCTACTAAAAGGACTAACTTGCTCAGAAAGGTGATGAGTCTAATGAATAAATATACATATTTTTTGACATAAGAAAACAAAAAGACAGGAGGATGGCCATATTTGGATGTGTTAATATACTGAATATATATATATATATATATATATATATATATATATATATATATATATATATATATATATATATATATATATATATATATATATATATATATATATATATATATATATATATATATATATATATATATAAGACAAAAAAACCATAAAAGAAAATAAATTGAATAATTTTTCTGAATATTTATTGATAAAATGTTATATAACAAAGATATTTTGAAAAGAATAATGCTATTTATACACTCAATTGTTACACCAATACTTACACCCAACAGTATTTTACAGGAGTCACTAAATTTGGTTAATGTAGTGTAAAAATTTGGTTAATGCACTAATGAAGTTGGTTAATGCAACATCCAGGTATTAAAAATAATTTTTAACAGTCATCAAACTTGGTTAATGCAGTAATAAAGTTGATTAATATAACATCCAGGTATTAAAAATATTTTTAGCAGTCATCAAACTTGGTTAATGCAGTATAAAAACTTGATTAATACAGTAATGAAGTTGGTTAATGCACGTCCATGTATTAAAAATAAATGTCCGTACATAAATAGTATTCGTCAGTATATGAATAGTATTCGTCCGTACATGAACAATATCGTCTGTATATACGGTGTATGTGTAAGATTTGGTGTAAGAATAACAATTTCTATTTTGAAAAGTGTAGCATTACAAGATATATTTTGAAAAGTGCAGTATTATTGTTCTTCCCGGACAACTCTTCATTACAACGATAGTGTTATTTTCTGCCGACACCGCTCATTTCAAATTAAAAAAAGAATTGCATAAAAAAATTAAAAATACAAGATTTTTTTTTTCTTGTTGTTGTTCTGGGATGACACTTTTGCAAATATCAAATAGTGATGAAAATAAAAATAGTTGGGTTGTATTATATTCTTCGTTCGGATATCCGTGGTTTTGAAAATTTTTACTCACGTGGACATTAATGTTTGTAATTATATTTATATTTTATGGATATTTAAATACTCATACTTGAATGTGCAATTCTAATAAAATTAAATTAATCAATTAAAAATTCTCTTATCGTTTTAAACTATTCATATTTTCTTAAAAATTTGTCTTATCATTTTTAACTATTCAAATTTTCTTTAAAAAATTAAGATTTTATTGTTGAATTAAAAATAAAAGACATTTATATTAAAATTGATTTTTTTTTACAAAATCAAACTTAATTTATATCACTAATTAAATGATGTTCAATATAAGAAGGAATCGAACGAAGAGTACTACGCCTAGATCAAGAATTAGCCGCCTTCGCTAATGAGTGGGCAACCGAATTCGCTTGGCGTTTGATAAACTTTAACTCAAAGTTAGGATAAGAATATAACAAAGTTTGTAAAGCAAGAATAATTAAACTAAACTCAGAGTTACCCTTGTGTTTGGACCTGAGTGCTTGAACTGCCCTTTGGAAGTCACTTTCAAAGGTAACGTTTTTCAAATGCAAAGTTATAGCTCCATGAATCTTTAAGGGCGAGGGCTTGTGCTTCTATGATAGATTGAGTACAAAAATTCCAAGCTACACCTGCAATTATAAATTTACCAAGGTTATCTCACACACACCAACCTTTATTAGTGACCCCTTTGATTATTGAAACTTGCGTCAACATTGCACTTGAGGCACCCAACATTAGGTGCTTCCCAACTCGTGGGATGCTGTTGCGAATTTCCTGTATCCTGATCATGCTGAGCCGAAAACCAAGATTGCCAATTACAAAGTGCAATCATACCGAGTTTTGTAGCCTCCTCCTGCTCATTATACCATAATTTATCATTTCTATGTCTCCAGATCACATCTATCATAACTGCAACTCTACCCGCAACCTTTTTATCCTCTTTATTACATATATATACATATATATATATATATATATATATATATATATATATATATATATATATATATATATATATATATAGACTTAGCATCATAAAAGGAGATTAACCGAGGGTCTATAATAGAGGACAAATCTGCTTCCCTCCAACATTGGTTAGTAGCGCTACATCCAAACAGAACATGTTAATCATCTTCAGCATTAGTATCACAAAGCTGACACTCTGACGGGAATTGAACATGATATTGTCAAAGTCTGAGCCGAGTCGGTAAAAACCCATACAAATTCTTCACAAGATATGTTTGACCCGAGGTGGCGCTTTAATGTTCCACAAGCTACACCAATCCTCCTCCTCTCTCTCAATCATACGGTCCACTTGGGTGTTCATCCAAAGTATATACCCATATCTCACACTATATATTCCATTTTGCTCATCCTTCCAAATCATCTTGTCCTCTACAACATCCTCCACCATTGGGACCTGTAAGATACCTTCGATAACTGCATCATCAAAAAGTTCTCCTATCATTCGCGCATCTCATTGTTTAACATTAGGCAACATGAGATTTTTAACAGTAATATCATACACACCTTGTCTTTGAGGATCATCCAGGAACCCGTCTTCTTTCCCTCGAAGCCAAGGTTAGTTAATTGTCTGTATGTTACTACCATCCCCTATACTTCACCTACAACCAAGCGTTAAGACATTTATGGACTTCCATATACTCCTCCAAGCAAAACTCGGATTATTACCAAGGTTAGATTCGAAAAAAGAACATCTAGTAACGTACCTTGCTTTGGAGATTCTGGTTACAAGTTGCCAACCCTATTTAGCCACCATAGCCATATTAAACGCTCTAAAGTCACGAAACCCCAATCCTCCTTACTTTTTAGTACATGATCATTTATCCCATGCCATCCACCCAATACCCCTATTATTATGACCTTCTCCTCACCAGAAGGGGTTCAGCATTTTCTCAATGTCTTTTACAACCACAACAGGAATGATAAAGATACTCATAATGTAGGTTGGTATTAATTGCAAGACTGGATTAATCATAACTTCTTTTCCACCTTTGGATAAAGATCTACCTCTCCAAGACTTAATTCTCTTCCAAAATATGGTCCTTAATAAAAGCAAAGGTGGCTTTTTTGCTCCTCCCAATCATAGACGATAGACCCAAGTACGTCACTATGCCCAAAAAATGACGCACCCCTATAATACGCGCAAGGTCTTCTTGAGAAGGCGTACTCAGGTTACGACTGAAGAAAACTTCTAATTTAGTCAGATTAAATCTGAATTCACAAGAACAAAATACTGCACTGACGTAACACACATCATCACCCACTAAACCCACCTATCCGCGAAACATATCCTCTTAAGCACGCCTCTCAGGAATCCCCAATCCACTCTATCATACGCCTAAATAATGTCGATCTTGAAAGATAACTGAGCATTATTACCTTTAACATTCCTCTCAAGAGCATGAATAATCTCAATAGCGATCATAACATTATCTAGGATGGAGCACCCTTCTATAAATGTTGATTGTTCCTCCGAAACAAATTTCCCCAAGCAACTTTTCATCCTATTCGCCAACATCTTAGAAACCAATTTATAGATCACATTGCATAACGATATATGTCTAAGCTCCTTCATATCATGGGGTTTAACACACTTGGGAATTAGACAAATATTTGCTTCGTTAATCGACGAGGGGAAGAAACCCCTATCTAGCCAGTGTGTGACTCTCTCAAATATGTTATCACTACTTAATTCCCAGAATTTTTGGTAAAATGACGGGTTGAAACCTTCTGGACATAGAGATTTTTCTAGATGCATATCAAGTAATGCCATGTGCAATTCCTCCTTCGATACCAGACTCAACAATCTCGCGCTATCTTCCATTGAAATCGAAGGTTGTATGAGATTTAAGATTGGATCATAATTTCCCTCTTTAACCGTAAACAATTTTTCAAAATAGTTCCTTGCAACCTCACATATTCCCACTTGGTCTCTGATTTCTTCCATATTATCATTCATGAGCATATCAAATTTTTTGGAGTTTCTACTAGTAGTTGCTGACAGATGGATGAACTTAGTATTGAGATCCTCGTCACGAAGCTAGTGCATTTTCTCCCTCTGTTTCCAGTATGAGTCTTCGTAAATAAGTAACTTGTTATATTCTTTTTGGGCTTCGCTAAAACCACATAACTGATGCAGAGTCATGGTTACCACAAAAGTTTTCATTTATCGCCTTATGCACAACTAGGTCCTCCTTCTGTTTCCGACCTCTACTCTTATTCCATTTATCTAGTTCTTCCGCAAACGAAGACATGTAATTAACTACATCATGATTAACACCATGCATCCATCCCTATTTCACAACATCCCCGGTGCCTTCTTCCTTAAGCCAGTAGTTTTCAAACTTGATATAGATGTAATTTTAAAAAGTGATATACATATTTTTTATGTAATACTATAAATTATATATTAAGCGGGCATGAGATGAGGTTGGTACTAAGGTACCATACAATAGCCACACTTATATCCATTTATTTTAGCAAGTAATTACTCGTGCTTATGCTCATACCAATTTTGTGGATTTTTACTCTACTCGTAATAGATATATCTTGTGAGTACCCGTTGATTATGAGTCAAATTGTCATCTCTAGTATCAACCAATATGGTTTAAAATAGATCTATTATGATTTCACCTTTAATGTTGTCGATATTGGCTCCAAGAGTGCTTGGACTCTTGATTCTAGGGTCAATCATCACATCATTTGATTTTCAATAATTTTTTAAAGAATATTCCTGCTTTTGACATTTTGTATGTTATTGTTGTATATGGTTCTTATACTCAATTTTTAAATTGAAATATGTGGTTTATATCTCTGAATTATCGAGCAACCTTATCTCTATTTGTAATAGAGGATAATAATTATGGATTTATATCTTTTTATTCTCATTGTAACTTTAAGGATCTTGCAACAAATTGGATTTTCTTAGGAATATGGAGGGTTATACTATCTCTCTGATACACGAATTAATCAAAAGGTTGTGTCTTCTACACTTCATTTCCTGCCTCCCAATTATGGCTTCAGAAAAAGCCTTTTGCTCATCCTTCTTTTTCATTAATGAAATGTATATTTCCATCCCTAATTTCAAAACAATGTGCTGAGTCTTTTAAATGTAATATTTCCATCCCTATTTTATTCTTTCTAATGTTTGGGAACCAACCCATGTTTATAACATTTTTCAGTATGAGATAGTTTATTTATTGGCTTAAATGCACTTTTGGTCCTTGTAAGTTAGTGAGTTTTTTATTTTCGTCCCTGTAAGTTTTTTTTGTTTGAGTCCTTATAGCTTACTTTTGGCTTGAAAATTAGTCCCTAAAGCCAAAATTCGCAGGAAAATCTGCAGGTTTCATGCGGATTTTTCTGCAAAATTTCTTGTGGATTTTGATTTTAGGGACTAAAACGAACCTGGAAGTGAAATATAAAGACTCAGACCATAAAAACACTTACAGGGACGAAAATCAAAAACTCGCTAACTTACAAGGACCAAAAGTGAATTTAAGCCTTGTTTCTTTTATAGATGATTGTTCTCAAGTAACTTGGATTTTCTTGATGAATAATAAATTAGAATAACCACAATTGTTTATTCAGTTTTATAGTATGATACATATAAAATTTGGAAAAGGTATTAAAAGAATACATATTGACAATGTTGAAGAATTTGTCAATCACAATTTTTACAAATTTATCACTAAACACGATATTGTCCCTGAATTCACATGTGCTAACACTCCATAATAAAATGGTGTCGCAAAAAAAACTATCACTTACTTGAAGTCGCTCAAGCATTTCTCTTTGAAATGTATCTTCCAAAATCATATTTAGGTGAAGTAATTTTAACAAGAAATGTCAATCTTGTTCAATTTATGATCTCAATTTTTCCTTCTTCTTCTATGTTGTAGAGTCTCGAATCTGGAGTATTTGGTTTTGTAGCTTTTATCCATGCCCATAAGAAACACCGAACTAAGTTAAATTTGTGTGCCCTAAGATGTGTCTTTGTAGGTTATCCTCCTAACAAAAGAGGGTACAAATGTTATCATTCACTCACTCGTAAGTACTTTCTTTCTAAAGATATAACCTTTCACGAAAATGTGTCTTCCTTCAATCGTCCTCGACCTCAGGGGGGGATATGAATGACTCTGACTCTGAGTTTAAGTTTTTGATTCTCAGTCATAACTTTGCCAATAGACTAAAGTCTATTTATGAGCCTGAATTGTGGCATTTTCTGAGTGAACTTACTCATGGTCATAGTCTTGAATCTACTTATAATCCTATTTTGTTTCTCCATTGTTTTCTATTTTTCAAGAACCAACCCCTTCGACACTCTTTATAGTGTATCAAAGAAAAGGTAAATCTCATCTTCTAAAGAAACAACTTCAATAGCTTGAACCTGAGATAAGTATTAAAAATGATTTTCCTATTGGTGATTCTCAAATTTCTAATACTTGTGATATTGATTTGAATGATTTACTCATTTCTTTGAAAAAATATAAAAGATCGTGTCCCTTCAAATATATATATATATATATATATATATATATATATATATATATATATATATATATATATATATATATATATATATATATATATATATATATATATATATATATATCAATGTATCTTCTCTAAACATATTTTCATGCAATATCAGAGTTTTATTGCAGCTATTGATTATGTGAAAATCTCATAAGATGATGAAGAAGTATTGAAATATAAAATTGGACTCAAGCTATGAGTGAGAAAATAAAAGCTCTTTTGATTGTAAGAAGTCAGTTAGATGTATATGAATCTATATTGTAAAGCACAAATCATATGACACTTTTGATTGTTACAAGGCCAGACTAGTGGCCAAAGATTATACTCAGACATATGGCATTGATTACGATGAGACATTTACACCATTGACAAAGATGAATATTTTTGGAGTCTTAATATCTCTTGTTTCTTACTATGGATGAGAATTACAATAAATTGATGTTAAAAATATGTTCTTGCATGGAGACTTAGAGGATGAAGTGTATATGGAGATTCCACATGGTTTTAGCATCACAGGTGGAGCCAACCAACAAGGTATGTCGAATGAAGAAATCCTTGAGTGGAATAAAATAGTCTCCTCGGACATGGTTTGAAAGATTCATCAATAAGATGTTGTGTTTAGACTATAAGAAAAGTAAGATAATTCACACTTTATTTTTTAAAACATTTACATGGAGGAAAGTGAATTATACTTCTTGTTTATGTTGATGATATTATTATTACATGACATGAATTGAGTGAGAGACAACTACTCGAAAAGTAATTATCATCAAAATTTGAAATAAAGTGTAACACCCTTCTAAACCCCGCGGAAATTAATAAAATAATTCAGAGTAAAACATGAAAACAAGGGTGCCACAATTAAATTTAAAACAAATCATTATAAATCAATTGTCATGCTTCACTTAGGGGCAAATCATCAATTTAACAAAATCATGTTTCTACACAGCGGAACATTAATCAACGGATAAGCATAACATCATCTATGCGATATCTCACAAAATTACTCCAATAACAACAAAAATAGAGTATCATCATAAACTCTAAACTAGCGTTCCCCCAGTGTTACAATATCAGAGCATGACACCGACGCTATACTAAATAAACTGACTCATGAGTTAATCCTCACCGAGCCAAAAGCCGCTATCCTCAATCTGAAAATATCAACAGTAAGGGTGAGTCTCATTCACAATTAACAAATGTTATCGAATCATAAACAATAACACATCATAGTCACATTATTCATCCAATTTCATTATATTCAGATTGTCAGGAAGTACTCATCAACATACAACAACAAATAGAATACATTACCAAGAAACATCACCATAATTCATCCAAACAAATCATAGCTATTACACAATCATCACATATTATAACATTGGACAATCTTCCATTCATGTTATAATAACACAAGTAGCCTAATGCAAATGCAACTATATGCATGTGGTACCAAAATCTGGGATAACCCATCTCACCGATCCACCATCGTCAAGGATACGGCAACACCCACTCACTAATTCCACACAATGGGAATTAGCTACCACTGATCCACCATCGTCAAGGATCAGCCACATAATGATTATGAAATGCATGTATCAACCATAACATGCTCATCATCCACATAAACCATCCAAATGTCATAATCATCAACCAACACAATAATCAATAGCCACACACAATTATGCTATTTCTCAACCATAATAAAATACATATTTTACCTCAACAATATATGTATATCAAACACCAATTACCACCACGACATCATAACAGATAGAACATTCGCCATTCAGTGCAACAACAATAACACCTCTCACAATCCTCAAAACCCAAATCGAGTTATATCATGAACCTCAAATACCACCATATCAGCCACATACATGTTATAACACAAATATAACACACAAAGAGGATCATTTAACCATCACAACAATCATATAATCATACAATTCATCACATCATACAATTCCCCTCAAAATCACCCCAAAACCCCAATCTAGCATATAACCAATTGACACAAACAATGCATCTAAATCAGTCCTATCATCTATAATACGATAAAAGAGGTTAATCGGAAGAGTCCCCCCTTACCCTAGCCAAGGATCTTGATTAGCCCTCTTCCTCATTTGTTCCTCTTTCACGTATCAGCACTTCTACTCTTCTGCTCCTCTTCCCCATCTATTTTCCTTTTTTCCTCAATTCCTTATTTTTATGAAAAATAACATTTTAATTAGTAAAGGGCTTTACTAACATAGCACCCCCCTCATTCCTTAACATCACACATGGCCCAACACCATAAGCCATCCTTTTCCAATTAAATCCCACAAACCATCAATAATTCTAATTATTAATTAAATTTCCATTTAAATTAAAAATTAAAATATACGGGTGTTACAACTCTCCCCCACTAAAAGAGTTTTCGTCCTCGAAAACATACCTCAAGTAGCCAGCTCGTATAAAAGTCCTACACCTGACTCTCCAGCTCCCAATTAATCATTACCATCAGTCAATCCTCAAAAATCCATCTGACATAACCAACAGGAAACATGTTTCATACATTCAAATCCCAGTTCTTACGTCGCATTTGACCATCCAAAAGTATACCACTCGCTATACCTCCAAAAGGTTAACAACAATAGAACATTGATGTATAACCTATATAATACGCTCAACAACTGAGTAATACAATTACACAATCCATAGTATGATCACACTGATCAACGTTGCAGTAATGCATTCCATCTACCAAACATACCAACCTTAGACACACTCTTCCATCTGAGCGATAAAATAATACTTACACTTTTCAACAACTGCTTCTTTCAAGAAACTCAATGCTCATATTCCCATATCATTGGATTCCGATTATCTGACTCCTCTTAAGTTACACCATCAGTTATCCAACACGTTACATTCCGCTTTTGCTGCACTATTCTGATTACTCATTACAACCATCATTACCAATTAGACTTCTGAGTTATACCCAACCCTGGCCCTCTTTACTCATTCGTTCAAGAATCATTCTTTACCATCCATGGTACTAATTTACCACTCAACAATGCTTACTCGCATCCAAAAACAAATTCCAGATTTACTTCATCTATTAAACATTTCAACCATCGGAATGAGTGCACACGAGTAGTTATAATCACACTCATCAGCCTCGATATACCAATGCTTACATAATAGCTCAAGTTGAATCCCACTCTTCTTTAAGAATTAAATCAACTTTGTCCTTCATAGGGTATAATTCCTCATTATATTTGGAATCCACAATACCACCTTAACAACGAAACAAAATTATTATAGCATCAACTCTTCGTTTTAATTTCGCCGAATATATACTCGTTAACTACGTACAACCATAATAACATATTCATCATCTCGGCAATTATTCAAAAGAGTTATAATTCTTCGACACGGCATCCTTACATCCACTAGATTCTAAATCCAACATATAGATCAATACATATTCTCTATGTAGACTTCTGACATATTAATTCCTCACTTGCCACAAGTAGTGATCATAACACTACTCCACATCACACTTCCGCTGCGCGACTCTGATTACCTGTCTTAAGTCATCATCCAATATATTGCACTCTTTCGTATTCACTTCTTCATAAGTTCACACCACATGGTGAGTGATTATTCTCACGGCTTAGTATTCTTCGCATCCCAAACCATTAAGGTAACAAACAAGTTCATCCCATCTGTATGATTCCGTCTACTATCAACAAGAGATTAAGGGTGATTAAGTCCTCAATTTGTCAATAGATAGCCGACAACCATATTTAAGCATAAACTGTCGTTACTACATAATAGTGTCCTTCCCGAGTTTGCACTCAAACTCATTAATATCATCATCATCCAATATTTCACCTTGAGTCTTTACAACTCGCACACTCCCTTCTCATTGGATCTTGTCGGTGAGACACCAATGTCCAAACATTTTACGCAATCTGCTTCATAGTCACTTAGCATCACATACTTGTTAAGTACTTTCAAACTTCATAATCACTAATATACTCGGACATTACTATTCATCTCGTTCCAAATCAAATCCTCATCTTAGCAAAAGACTGCGACAACATTCATAACTCGTGGTTTTACTCTAAATCCCATAACATCTTTCGCGCCCAAATATCATTCCACTCGAAATCTCAACAAAGTCTTCCTCACCTCAATAGGTGTCAGAAATTTTCTACGATTCTCCTTTCATACATGTCGTTGCTTTGACATCACAAATATGACTTCAACCGTACTAAAACTTATTTCACCTTTACTACTAATTCACTCTTCACTAAAATCCATCGGCGCTCAAATCATCTTTATTATCGAACATCTCATCAACCTATTCATCAACAACATGTTTTACTCAGTTTTGTTTCAAACAATCACGGTAGTAGGTATTCTTATTCAACATGTTTCACGCTTCCATAACCGACTTCAGAACCTCTCCTCATAGGATCACTTCTACTGTATTTATAACTCTCCCATAAAGTAGAACATAATTTCACCTCTTTGTAGGCTCAAACGGCACATTAATCCGACACTCGGAACTCAAGATATGAATTTTCCAATCGTTGTCCGAAAATGCAACACCGACCTTATGCAGCGACACTCTATACGATATATCCAAAACTCCTCAATTGGTACATTTAATTCTTAAAATTACTTCTCAACAAACCTTTTAATTATTCCTTCAATCCGTTCCACTGACACTGATATCCCGTGCAGTACCAATAAACAAGTCTTGTTATAAGAACAAGAGTAACCGCAACTTCACCTCTTTCCAACGGCATCCTGTCACAATTAATTATGTTACAGCTTCTGCAACTATTTTTATAACAAAGTTCATCTCGTTAGCTTTCCGACGCTTCGAACGGAACTCAAATCGGATGTCCAGAACTCCAGTTATGAATTTTCGAAGTTCTGCAGCTATTCAGCAATTTTCCTGCGTTTTGCTTACGAAAATCTCATTCCAAAACTCATTCTCTTTAAACCGATCACATTCCAAACAGCCCCTATCATATCTCTTCACTTCCAAACATTCTTATAACTTGAGCAACACATTCCATCACCGAAGTGCGATTTCTGAAACATTACGACAGCAATCCTCCTTGCAAACTTACAGCTGAACCTCTTCCGAGACGCAAGGCTACTCAACTGACAACTCCGCAGTCCATCAGTAGAGCTGATACATTGCAACTTTCTAATTTTCCTCTCTTACAAAATAATCGTCAATTACCTCTAATCATCTTCCTTCCAGATGTTCCAAATTAACTACCAGTCAAGTCCAAATTCCAAGTCACCTTCAATTCGGGAAACAACAAACTCCAACAACGCTTGCACTGTTGCCAACAACAGCCTACTGAACCAATCATCTTACTAGTGAAACATAACCGAGAAGCGAAGCTTCTCCCCCACTTGTTTCAAACCAACTTCCACAACAAACAACCAAGTACCGACAGTGATTCACTCACATGTCGCGTACCAAGGGATAATATGCCGACAGTATTCAACCATCGTGCAACTCAACTGACTCGACAATTGGCCGGACGGACCGACCTGCTCTGATACCACTATTGTAACACCCTTCTAAACCCCGCGGAAATTAATAAAATAATTCAGAGTAAAACATGAAAACAAGGGTGCCACAATTAAATTTAAAACAAATCATTATAAATCAATTGTCATGCTTCACTTAGGGGCAAATCATCAATTTAACAAAATCATGTTTCTACACAGCGGAACATTAATCAACGGATAAGCATAACATCATCTATGCGATATCTCACAAAATTACTCCAATAACAACAAAAATAGAGTATCATCATAAACTCTAAACTAGCGTTCCCCCAGTGTTACAATATCAGAGCATGACACCGACGCTATACTAAATAAACTGACTCATGAGCTAATCCTCACCGAGCCAAAAGCCGCTATCCTCAATCTGAAAATATCAACAGTAAGGGTGAGTCTCATTCACAATTAACAAATGTTATCGAATCATAAACAATAACACATCATAGTCACATTATTCATCCAATTTCATTATATTCAGATTGTCAGGAAGTACTCATCAACATACAACAACAAATAGAATACATTACCAAGAAACATCACCATAATTCATCCAAACAAATCATAGCTATTACACAATCATCACATATTATAACATTGGACAATCTTCCATTCATGTTATAATAACACAAGTAGCCTAATGCAAATGCAACTATATGCATGTGGTACCAAAATCTGAGATAACCCATCTCACCGATCCACCATCGTCAAGGATACGGCAACACCCACTCACTAATTCCACACAATGGGAATTAGCTACCACTGATCCACCATCGTCAAGGATCAGCCACATAATGATTATGAAATGCATGTATCAACCATAACATGCTCATCATCCACATAAACCATCCAAATGTCATAATCATCAACCAACACAATAATCAATAGCCACACACAATTATGCTATTTCTCAACCATAATAAAATACATATTTTACCTCAACAATATATGTATATCAAACACCAATTACCACCACGACATCATAACAGATAGAACATTCGCCATTCAGTGCAACAACAATAACACCTCTCACAATCGTGTACTAAGTACCACAAATTAATCCAACAACTACAGAGTATTTACATCATCATTCATCAAAACACATGATAATCATATTTACCATGAACAACATCCATTTTCATAACAAGCAGAAGCAACCACATTATCACAACACACATCATTGCACATATTCAATTATGCAAACAACAATCATTGCATCTCATCAACTATGCAAAACCAGAATAACCCACATTTGGAGAAAACGGTACTTTTCAAAATAAAATCAAGTTATTGTTGTTTTATTTATTTCATATGGTAGAGTATTCAATTTAAGGAACAACATCCAAAACGGCGTCTAAAACGGACTTACGGTTTGAAAGTTACACATCTTTAACTTTTTACAAGAAAACAATTATCGCTACAGCACGCGGCGCCACACACACAGTTCGCAGCGTGTAACGAATAGAAACACGCCTTCGCGGCACAAACAAAGGTTCGCGGCGCGGAACGAGAAAATCACTACGCCTTCGCGGCGCGCACCTACCTTCGCGGCGCAAACTGGAAAAAGTCAGAGTTCTCATCGCAATTGACAGCATTACGAGATTTATCCCAAAATCCTCAAAACCCAAATCGAGTTATATCATGAACCTCAAATACCACCATATCAGCCACATACATGTTATAACACAAATATAACACACAAAGAGGATCATTTAACCATCACAACAATCATATAATCATACAATTCATCACATCATACAATTCCCCTCAAAATCACCCCAAAACCCCAATCTAGCATATAACCAATTGACACAAACAATGCATCTAAATCAGTCCTATCATCTATAATACGATAAAAGAGGTTAATCGGAAGAGTCCCCCTTACCTTAGCCAAGGATCTTGATTAGCCCTCTTCCTCTTCTGTTCCTCTTTCACGTATCAGCACTTCTACTCTTCTGCTCCTCTTCCCCATCTATTTTCCTTTTTTCCTCAATTCCTTATTTTTATGAAAAATAACATTTTAATTAGTAAAGGGCTTTACTAACATAGCACCCCCCTCATTCCTTAACATCACACATGGCCCAACACCATAAGCCATCCTTTTCCAATTAAATCCCACAAACCATCAATAATTCTAATTATTAATTAAATTTCCATTTAAATTAAAAATTAAAATATACGGGTGTTACATAAAGGACCTTTATGAACTCAATATTTTTTGAGAATTGAGGTAGCCCATTTAAAAAATGCATTTTTACCTCAGAAAAAATATGTGTTTGATATTTCACAAGAAACATAAAAACTTGAATGCAAAACCTACTATTGTTCCTACTTAACAAAACCATAATATGAGTAACGAGGAGGAAAGTGGCAAGTAGACAAAGGTTAATGTGAGAATTGATTTACTTGACACACATTATGTTAGATTCAGTGGCGGAGCTAGATAAAAAAATTTGGGAGGGCCATTAACGTAAAATAAAAATTATAAATAAAATATAAATAATATTTTAAATAAAACATTAAAGTTAAAATAAATATAAAGTTAATTACTAAAAAAATTAAATTATATGACTTAAAACTACCTTAAAGTAATGCCTTACGCATTCCGAGTGACTTGAAATCGTCAATAATTGACTCAGAACTAATGCTTGCACTAATCTCCCTTTCAATATACAATGTCATAATATCTCCAAGAAACCCATCATCCATATTGTTTCTCAACTTAGTCTTAATAATTTTCATTGCTGAAAAAGATCTCTCAGTTGTAGCCGTAGAAACGGGAAGAGTCGTGATAAGACAAAGTAGTCTATCAATCAAGAAGTAAGTTTCAGCCTGTCCAGATGCAACTAAACATGAACATAGTTGTTGAATAGTTGATAAATTATTCAAGTTTGATGCTTGACGAGCAACAAATAGAAAATGTTGGAGTTGAAATTGCAAATTATTCTTCTCTTGATCACTAAAATCCATAGGATAATATTTTTCAACTAAAGAACAAATAGTATCAATGTTAAAAGCTTTATATCCATCCTTATGAGACAAAGAACAAAAAAGAGTTAACCAATCCATTGCTTGCTCATTGAATCTGCTATTCATCTCTTGTAATTGTTTGTCAAATGGTAGTGAAAAAGATTTCAACTTTAAAGTAATGTTGAATTGTGACTTGATTCTCTTCAAGACGGGAGCGTTCAAATTTTGTTGTTAAATGAACATCATTAAGATCAGGAATCTCAATACCATGCTTTTCACACAAAAATATCACTTTAGTAAACAATATATCCCAACCGTTTTCTCTCAAACCTTGAATAAGATGTTTTGTTGAGCGAACAAAGTTCATAGCATTAACTACATCTTGATTTTTTTGTAAAGCTTGACAAAGCATATCTGTTATTCCCATGATTTCTTTCATCAAGTGCAAAATAAATATAAAATCAAATGCCTTCAAGTAATTGTAACAACTATCTACATCCCCACGTGTAGCATAACTTCCTATATCTTTTGAATTTTTTTTAAAATTGAACAAGTTGCTTCATACATGTTTATCAAGCTAGAAATAGAATCGTAATGTGATCCCCAACGAGTATCTCCAGCTCATTTCAATGTACCAACTTGATTTAAATTTGCACCTTTACCAGTTACAATTTCATCAATCTCTAACAAATAAGCAATTTCTTCTAATTGGGAAGCTTGTAACTCATCATGGCGCTTTGTAGAAGAATAAACAACATTCATAATAAAGATCAGCTTCTCAAAAAATTTATGAACAAGTTTTACTTCTCTTATTGATGTAACTAATGCAAGTTGCAATCGATGAGCAAAACAATGAACAAAGTATGCATAAAGAAAATCCTTCATAAAGAGGGCTTGTAAACCATTCCATTCTCCTCTCATATTGCTAGCCCCATCATATCCTAGGCCACGAATATTAGAAATGTAACACCCCAAATTCTACCCGAAATTATAATGCAGAAATCAAAGTATTTTAAAAACTATCAACAAGCATTTGGGATATCACATTTACTTCATATCAACAACACATAATCAGATACGCGGCACTTCAATCTCATAGGATCACAAACGACTTATATCAGCTCAAAGAAACAAACCAACTTTTATTTAATATGCAGTGGAATCATAACATGCGACTTTATAAACAAATCATCTTATTTAATCGGAAACAACTTCAAACATCATAGTACTTCTCATTATCCAATTTGGAACTCAACAACTAACACATGAACAACATAGAAACAACAATATAGACAACCCCCAAGTACTACGTATCAGAGTGACACACCAACCGGACACGATGAAGCTACAAACTTCCACAACTATACTTGAGTACCTGCTCATTTCCCATGGTAGGGGAAACATCAGCAGAAGGGGTGAGATATCAAACATTATAAAGGAAAGTATGATAATACATATAGCAAAGGTAAGATCATACACAATTCACCACTTCTCAATATAAGCAATTTGCATCACAACAATAATGTTAACTATCAACTATAACAATATATTCAAGTTTACAAGTATGTCATTCAAGCACATAATAACATACACATCATAATCACAACGAAAATTAATAAAACTATCAACAATGGTAAAACATGGTTCATATATTCCACAGATATACATATATCATTAATACATATATATTCGCATTCTCATCATATATGTTTCATTCACATATATCACATCTACACACATCAACAATTCATATCAAATGAATTCAACTTTGCAAACTATGCATTTACACATCATAGCATTCACTTCATAAACACAACATTCAAAATGTGACTCCATATGCGACTCAAACTATGCATATGCATGTGGTACCATTGGAGTAAAACTCCCAACTTAGAACATTGCCAGTAATTCTGAGGCATAAGGCAAAGCCTTCAACTTATCAACACGGTCACATATCAACATCACACTGTTCAACTTTATGTTATGCTATGCTATGCGGCAACATACAACGATCACAACTCGACAACGACACAACAACGGTCACATATCAACATCACACCGTTCAACTTTAGCCATAGGCTCACAACACGATTTAACAACAGCACAACAACAGTCACATATCAACATCACATTGTTCAACTTTAGTCAAAGGTTCACAACACAGCTTATCAAGTTCATAGAAACATATATGCAATATTAAAATTTTCTAGGACTCACACCATAAGGCTATCCACATAATAATGCATAATAATAATCATATTAGCAACCACAACATTATCCGCAACAAAGGCATCCAAACCAAAACCACAATTTTGGTTCAATTGGCAAAATAATCACAATATGCCAATATATCAAGTAAACCAATTCAACTTCCAATTAACATTTAACTAATTTAGATATCATGTTAATTATCAAAACGACATCATTGGCATAGAAATATATAATTCTCAACGTAAATATTCAACCAAAACACTATTACGGTCAATTTCTCAAAATATCATAGTTTACCGATAAATTGAATAATTTATCCAAGTCTAAGTATTTTCCAACCAAATAGACTTATTGAAATTAATTCAACTATTAATTAAATCAACCAATTAATAATCATATTATATTAATTCAATTCACTTCTATTTCTATTCCATTTCTAATTCTACAACAAAACCCATTATTTCACTATCAATGGTTTACCCGCAACAAACACAACAATCTAATACATAGAGATCAACAATTGCACACAACCTATCACATTTATATCATCACATTCCAACAAACCACCAAATACCCAAAATTGCAACATAGAAGAACATGGATATCAAGTATAGAATCTACCCACCATAACCCATTATCATACACCCCTTTATCATGAAAGAACCCCACCCTTACCTTGGTAAATATGGACTCTTTCACCATAGCTTTAAGCTTTTATCCAAAAGAAATCCTTTCTAACATCATTTGGAGACACACCTAAAAACCAGTTCGGGAATCAGCTTATCAGACGAACTTAAAACCCTCAAAATCAAAATCGCTCCTGTCAAAACTTACCTCTATGAGTCAGGAACGTTGTGTCCAAGTACCGCACGATCAAACGGTTGGATTGAGAGATACGTCCGTTTTTCTAAGGTGACTCTATTCTGAAACTTGCTGCGAAAATTGAGGCTTCCTGCATAATTTTTCTTCTTCTCTCAAGTGCTCCCTTCTTTCTCTTCTCTCTTCTTTCTCCCCCAAAATGAGTTATGATACTCCAACTCTAAAACCCTAACTTTCTACTCTTACTATCTCTCTTATGTTAATTGGGCTTAACCCACCAATCCATCCATTATGTTCCTATCACTTAGGCTCATTTAGTTATATCTCTCTAATAACTCAATTAAGTCAAACAACACAAACACTCACATAATTAAATACTTAAATAATTATTATATTACATAATAACTAAATAAGTAATTATTAAAAACACCAAATAATATAATTACTAATATAATTAATAAAAATATTAATAAAAATCAGGATGTTACAAGAAACATCAAGGTTATGTCGAGAAACTATATCACATATTGCTTCCTTAAGAGTTAAGGATGTGGTGTCTTTAACATGTGCCACGTCAAAAAATCTCTCTTGTATTAAACAAACTTTATCAACAAATCTAAATACAAGAGCCATTTATTCCTTTTTTGACTCATCACGAGTTTCATCAACAACGATACAAAATTTGGAATCACCAATTTTCTCACGAATACTCTTTTTCACCCTACTAGAAAGAATTTGCAAGAGCTCTCTTTGAATTTGATGTGAAGTATATTTGCAATTTTGTGGAGCATTTTCCAACACAACTTTTGCAATTTCATCATTGTAGGATGCTAAAAGTTTCAATAACTCAATAAAGTTACCTTGAGTTCTTGATATGCTAGTTTCATCGTGATCCCTAAAAGCACAAGCTTGTAGTGTTAACCAACAAACAATGTCAGTTGAAGTCTTGAGTCGTAAACGATTATTCATTCTTTGACTTGAACTT
Organism: Vicia villosa; assembly: GCF_029867415.1. NCBI lineage: Eukaryota > Viridiplantae > Streptophyta > Magnoliopsida > Fabales > Fabaceae > Vicia > Vicia villosa. The sequence goes on from NC_081180.1 coordinate 172,226,027, forward strand.
TGCACTTGAATAACATTTCTAATATGACCATCTTGATTCAACAAGTCTTGAAAAGCTTTCATTGCATTGTTGTGTGGTGAGCAAGGATCCTTCCCTATGTGTTTAAGAAAGGAACAATGTTTTCCATTCCTAACTTTCTTCCAATTTCTAGAACCCATAGAAATAAAGACAAGTGATACGGGACGTCCACTTATTTTTTTGCTAAAAAGGTAACATGGTAAGCAATATGCGGCATCTTCGGATGGTGAATATTCTAACCATGATGGAAATATGCTAAACCAAGTATGTTGAAACCTTCTTGGATGATCCTCGTTACCGGACAAAGGATAGTTTTCTAAATGAATTTGATATGGACCCTATTTTAGATAAGCTCTTCGTATGGCATCCACTTGATTTGGTGGATATTGCCAAATCGGATGACGCTTTCCAGGATCGCGTTCCAAAGAATTTTCAAAACCATAATGCTCTTCAATTGTTGGATTCTCAAGAACTGTTTCAGATTCGGATGTCGGGATTATAATTTCTTCATCTCTCTCTTCTCTTTCAATTTCACATGCTTTCCTTTTGAAAAAAGAATCAATTTTCCTATTATTCATCTTTACTTTTCCTATAATATCAGATCAGATCCAAAAATCAATTTAGAGAATATAGAAATTAAAAGAGAAAAAAATTAATAAAATTAAATAATCAACTTTAATCTGTTTTCAAATACCGATAACTTTACTATTAAAAATAAGCAGAAACAATGATTAAATAAACCTTATTACAGTGTATAACTATATTTGTAAAATACGGTGTTATGAATTGGCTTAATAAACCTCAGATAGATTATTATTGATTAATGATTTAATGTGTTGTTCATTTAATTTAACACATCAAGGAAGAAAAACCCTAAAAATCCCAAAAACACAAATTAAGCAATCACTTTAATTTGTTACTTTTTATAAAAGAAGAATGAATAAAGCTTTTTACCTGTTAGATGTCAATCATTTTAATTTGTTCCGATTCTGGTGCTGGTAGCAAATGCATATGAGAAAAAAGGGAAAGGTAGAAGCTTTTTACCTTATATGTATTTTAAACTAAATGTGAATGAGAAAGAAAAGATAAGGGGTGGCCGTGGTCTTCCCACGTCCCCCCGTTTCGCCACTGGTTAGATTTAATATATATGAATTAAAAAAATAAATAAAAAGTTGAGGGGTGGCCGTGGTCTTCCCACGTCCCCCCGTTTCGCCACTGGTTAGATTTAACATATGCAATCAATATGGTGAGTAAATTCATGCATGATCTGAGAGTGAAACACTTATAGGTGGTTAACCGTGTTCTACAATATCTCAAAGTCACTCCAAAAAAATGACTCTTGTTTAAAAGAGGTGAAAGTCTAACTATGAAGACTTACACTGTTGCTGATTATATAGGTTCAATGATTGATAGAATATTACTTTAGATTATTGTACCTTCTTGTGTGAAAATCTTATTGCTTAGAGGGGTAAGAAGTGAAATGTAGTTGCTCAATCAAGCAGTGACATTAAAATTTGAAAAAAGTGCTAGAAGATATGAACATATAGTGTGAAGGCCTTATAAAATTATTTTGTTATTTTAGGAACTATTATTATGAATGAAAGAAGTGCTAGAAGATATGAACATATAGTGTGAATGCCTTATAAAATTATTTTGTGACGATAAATCATCCATTTGTATTATAAATAATCCAGTTCAACATGATAGAACAAAATACATTGAGATTGATCACCATTTCATCAAAAAGAAATTGTATAATCATTTGATAACTACTAACTACTGAGTACAACCAACTTACTTGCAAGCTTGGAATAAATCATATTCATTTACGAGCTTGAAGGAGAGTGTTGAAATATTAATATTTATAATTATTTTATTTTATTAGTACGATGCCCATTAAATTCATTAAATTTATATTTATTTCTATTTAAATTAGTTTATTTTCCAATGGTAAATTACAGCTTTGAAATATTTGAATGAATATACTTTTCCTACAAAAATAAAGTTTTACACCATTTAAAAGATATAAATAAATGACTATAATGTTGGAAATATTTCCTATCAAATACATATTTACTGCATAACCTGTGGTATATGAAATAGCAGAAATGATAAAATCATCATAACAATTTCATATTGCTGATAAATGTAGACAATATAAATTTTATAGCTTATATGAAGAAGATGAAGTGAATGTCATCTATTTCAACCGTTGACTCAGTTTCATATACAAGCCCTGCAAAAACCAAAATCCTATTAGATCACAGTAAAATGTACTAGTTAAATGTCTTTTTTCCTTTGACATAAGGTCCTGTAAACCTTACATTTGTTGTATGTATTGTTGCTCCGGTAGTCATGCCGATATTCTGATCAGGGACGAGCTCAAAGTTCATGTGCTGTAGAAAAACCGCGAGAGCAACGATAGCTTCCAATAAAGCAAATTGATCACCAACACACTTTCGAGGCCCTCCACTAAACGGAATGAATCTGTAACATGTTTTCATTCAACTAAATCTCAGTAAACTAGGATATACATATACGTACGTGTACGTGTACAAATACAAATGTATACCTGAAATCTGTATTTGTTTCATTTGGCACTGGACCATCCAAATCAAATCTTTCTGGCAAAAACTCTTCGGCCCTATCCCAAACCTTAGAAGAACGATGTATGTTGTATACCGAAATCATAATATCTTGACCAGCATTGATTTTGTAGTCACCCGGAAGCTCATCGGGAACTTGAGATCTTCTGATCAATACCTTAGGATGCATAAAGTTATATAAAACCATCAAAACTATAAAACTAGTCAAAAATATTTCACAAGCTATTCATACTCAAAACTGTTGTGTAGTAACCTACAGGAGGATGTGGATAAAGCCGGAGTGACTCCATAATACAGCGCGTCAAGAACTTAAGATTTTTAATATCTTCGTAGGAAGGACGCCTTCCCTGTAAAACTCTGTCTATCTCTTCTTGTGCTTTCGCTAATGAGGAAGAATCCTGCGTAAATAGAGCTTATGATTCACAAGGCGCGAGCTTACGATTTGTTTATGATTGAAACTGAATTCTGTTATACTCTATTAGATACCTTACTTAGAAGATAAAGTGTCCAAGTAAGCACCGAACCAGTGGTCTCGTGACCTGCAACTAACATCGACAAAAGATCATCCCTTAATTGCACACTTGAAACCTACACATGAAGAACGAATATGAAGAAACTGAAAAGTATAAAATCGATAAAAGGAACCAAAATGTTATCATATACTGATATGACACATTATAATGTATTGTGAATATGCATCTAGTCGCCAAAGAACATATCGATAAAAGTAAATTATGCATTGGCAATAGAAATACAGCGTACCTCTTCTCTGCTGGCGAGCAAAAACCGGAGAATACTAGGATCAGCATCGTTCACGTATTCATCAGCATCGATTCTTTCACCCTCAGACTCTACAATCTCTTTACATTTAGCAATAAGATCTTCTACAGTTTCCCTAATAACACTAACAGCCTTTTCAGCCTTTATCTGTCTTGGTATTATCTTACAAAGAAAACCAACCTGCAGCAACAAAGAACGAGAAATAAAAAGGCATGAAAATTGACAAACACAGAAAGAAAATGCAAATTCCATAGCATGAACAGTGAGATGAGAAAAGAACTTTCCTTCCAATACGGTAAAAGATCAGTTGACCGAGCCTCCGCCTCTTTCAGTGAAGTGTAAACAGCTTCAATAACAGGACTGTCTGAATTCAGTGCGTCAAAGTTGTAGTTGAATACAGATAAACCGATAACATCAAGGGTCAACTGGGAAAACTTGTCCTCCATGTTAACAGCAGTTCCATTAATTGCATCAGGTTGTAGTTTCTCTACTAATCTCTCGGCACATCTACTAAACACTCTATCTACCATAATCGACAAGTATCGTTTGTGAAGTGATGGAACGACAGCCCTGCGCCTTGCCTAATACATACAAGAAAATTGCTATAAAAAATGCCGGTGATCCAAAATAACATATAAAACCATTACTTGAAGCACCACTACTGACAGTAATTGATTTTTATAACCCAAGAGAACCAATTCAATTATCAGTAACAATTCATCTAATGTGCAATGGTTAATTACTCCATTCAACAACTCTGTATACATAAAGTTTCATCAATCCAACCATTGAATTAAATTTCTTCTTGAGCAGTCAAGTCCATAGAATTATAAAAATTTTGAAACTAAAATGATACTTCATCAAATATCTTAAATTTAACGTATAATGTCTTCTTTTAGAATATAAATAAATAGCTACGATAAGATTACATCACTGCAATTTTTCCTAAACTTTTATGCGCAGGGTCAGAGATGGTATCATAACATCCAACTGTTAAAATAATGAAGTTTAATATTGTACTCGGATAATTTTATTGGGCCTAAAAAGGGACAGACCATGATAAAACATTTCGAACTAAGTGCAGTGATATTGGACGAGCGCCCGAAGCACATACAGAATGCCCAACGCGCATACAGGTCACCTGAAGTGCATTCAGGTCCCCCGATTGGACTGGGGTTATCCCGCCCGAACTCGGATCCATGAGCTGTTTCATTTATCACACGTGGCCTATGAGATATCCCAAGAAATAACGGTAAGGAAATATCAATCAAAGGGAAAACCGTATCCTCCACGATTAGAGGAAGATCCAATCTTCCTCTATTCCCATGTTTTTGAAAGACACGGAAAACCGTTTTTCTAGCTTTCTAGCCTGGCCCAAGGGGTCTTAAATAAATACCCCAATCGCAGAATTGGAAAGGGATTCATTCAGTAATTCCACATAAACACATAGAGTTTCTTGCCATCCCTACGTGTGCAGAGTCTCTCTCTCAACTATTGCAAGTACAAATATGTACATTGAGTTTGACCATGTTTAGATAAACAACAGAATTACGTGCTTGTAGCCTAAATGCATATCATATAAGTGTTTATGAATAAGCTATCTCTATAACAAAAGAAAAGTTAAAATAAATTCAAACTGTTTTCATAAGCTATTATGAGGAACTTATAGAAATAAGCTCAAAACAAATAAAGATAAATCATAAACTGTTCTTGTAAGCTCTCTCATACATTCACAAGTAGCTAAATGCAAATAAGTCAATCCAAACAGACCCTCTACTAACTAATCAAAGTTACTCCAGGCATGAACTCCTCCCTATGTTAATAGTATATAAGAAACAATAGTGTGAGAACTTTGATAAGGCAATTGACTTCAAGAAAGAATTTCTTAACACAAAACTCTATAGCACAGCACAACCAACCACATTCCCACAAAAAGTTCATTTTATCATTCAAAACACATAACCTATAACCTATGAAGCACGGACACCACAGACACCTTAAGAAGTAGGTGAGTCGCGGTGTCCGACACTTCTATGACATTCATACACATTCGTACGACAATCTCATAAAAAATCCAGTGTCTGTGTCGTGTCCCAGTCGTATCCCCTAACAACCTCATAAAAAACATGAAGCATAATAGGAATTGAAACAATGTTAAAGAATTGAAGAATACCGTCCAAAGAGGCCCTTCAGCAATAGCAAAACCAGACCCAAACAAAAACTCAGACACCTCAGCAACAAGACCTTTCCCATACTTCCCATAATTCTTAAGCACATGTTTCGCAACAGCAGGATCACTAACCACTACAAAATTCCTCGGACCAGCAGCCAACCGATAAACAGGCCCATACTCATTCATCCACTTAAACAAAGGAAGAAAAAGAGCCCCACCCAAAAGATCAGAAACATCATCAAGCTTAGCACTTGCTGCAGGAATGCCAGAATCATCTTTTGCTGTGGTTAGAGACTTGGAGAGTGAAGTGAGCCAATCTGGACTCACCCATGAGCTGGTTTTGGTGGTGGTTTCTGGGGGTTTGTTGGCTGACGAGTTGATGATGAGACGGTGATGGAATGGATAAGGTTTTTGATGGGAGGGGAGGGGAATGAGAGGGGTTTTGGAGAGGGAGGAGAGAGAAAGATGAGAGAGAGGGAGTGAACATGGCATTGTTTGTTGTTGGAGTTTGGAGTTTGGATTTTGTTATGTGGCGGTTTAGCAGTTAAACGAAACGATGATGATTTTTTGTTGGTTTTCCTTTTCTAACCCTGCTGCTAGTGCTGGGATAGGAGAGAGAGAGCCATGCTTAGTTTGATGTTGAATTTAGTATAATTTTTAACTTGTTTTGACTATCAACCATATGAAATAAAATTGGCATAAAAAGTTGACTTATAATTGTTACAGTAAGAAAATAGATATGCAGATTTATCTAATATCTATATATACAACTTACATGATATTATTATATCCTCTTAAAATAATGGTCATAATTCACCTTTTACACAGATTAAAAAAAAAATGTAATAGATAAAAAAATAACTATATTACTAAATTATTTTTACTCTCTCCGTCCCAAATTATTTATCGCAATGGTCCATTTCACACAAATTAAAAAACAGTAATAAATGAAAGATAGAATAGTGACTTTACCAAATTATGCTGCTAAATTATTGGTTTATTCGAAAATAACATTAATATTAAGTGAGGAAAACAATAAATTAAGAATATTTATTAGAGAGTATAATTAGAATTTGGAATATTAAATATAAAATTGCATTGTTAATATAAAGTGAGAAGTATTTTGGGATAAATTTATTTTCCAAATGTGACATTTATTTTAGGACAATTGATGTATTCTAATTATCATTAATGCCAATGTGGTGGAAGTGAATTAGAATTATTATGAATTGTTTTAGTAATTAAAATAATAGTATTTACTTTATTTAATTAAATAGATATTAGAGAGTGAGAGATATAATAGGGACTGAGGGGATAAAGTAAGGGTAAGTGTGGGGATAATCAATTAAGAAGGGATAGGTTTTAGGATAAATAGAAAAAGTGGGAGAAAACGGAAGTAGTCAGTACGTGAAAACAAAGTTGGAGAAAGAGAGGAGAGAGAGAGAGAGAGAGAGAGAGAGAGAGAGAGAGAGAGAGAGAGAGAGAGAGAGAGAGAGAGAGAGAGAGAGAGAGAGAGAGAGAGAGAGAGAGAGAGAGAGAGAGAGAGAGAGAGATGAGAGAGAGAGGAGAGAGAGAGAGAGAGAGAGAGGAGAGAGAGAGAGAGAGAGAGAGAGAGAGAGAGAGAGACTAGGGTTTTGAGGAAGAAAAAGGAAACCACTATTATTGAGAAGCTTTTGCTGGGAACATGAAACTTGAAACTTCGGATGTCTCGTGGGGGATACATGAAACTTAAGGAAATAATGATTAATGAAAAACAGATAACAACTGGGAGATAAGAACTCCATGAGTCGTGATCCCAACTCGTCTCCACCATCGCGTTATGAGAAGTGGAAGAGGGCTCGACAAAGACCTAAAGGAGAGTACACTTCAGATGTTTCAAGAGCAGTCGCTGAAAATTTGTAAGTAGGATTTGTTGCGTGTATGTTATGTGTTATTTAAATCGCTTTGGTAATTAACAATATTATATATATATATATATATATATAGATCTTATCATGTTGTGTAGGATTTGTTGGTTTGTGTCATTCCGTGAAAGTGTTTGTTATTCCAGAACCACGACATGATATATTAGTATAAGTAAACGAAACCAAAGGAGCACGGTGGGCATGTCCCTGGTGTTAGAGATGGCATTGACTTGAGACTGGTTTGGTACATCAAGAGGAAAAGCACCAGACAGACGCAAAAAGAAATGATTGAAGAGTTTGAAATTCAAAAGAAAGAATTTTGAAGAACACGTTAGCAGAGGAGCAGGAAAATTGCAGGAAAGACATGAAAGAATTGAAAGAGTTATATTTGGTTTGTGAGAATATTGTGATATCTAAAATGTATGATATATATTGTGTTGATTCTATTTTGTGTTCCTGTTATTTGTATGATATAGAGAATTCGTGGAACCGTCCAACAGTGTACACATAAAGATGAAGATGATCAATTGCCTGAAAGAACTGTTGTACGTGGAAGTTGTTCAGTTGCCCCTACCAATAATGAGATCCATAATAAGTTATTGGTTGTTTCTGAAGAATCAATAACCAAAATGTTATGTCACATTATGGATAAGAAAGATATAATTCCTCTTGAGGTAGAACATGATTGAGAGTTAAAGTGTTCTATGTCGATCCTAGTGATATAAAGAACTTGATCATTGAAAATCAGTGGCTGGACATAGGGATACTACAGGTTTGGTGGACGTAAGTATAGAATTGAATATCTCATTATGGTACATTCATCATTTTGTATAGAACTAATTCCTCACTTTTTTAATTTTGTTTAACCATTTAGGTACATTCATCGTGTTTGTATATAATTAAATAAATCGGATATTTATGGATTCTTGGATCCAGTTAGAAATTACAAGCAATACTCCAACAAAGATTGAAACATATATAACATCACAGTTAGATGGGAGAAAATACAATTACTTAGCACCATTTCTCCATGCGTGAGTAATTTGGAAATTTTAGTTTCTCTATTATAGTTAGTTTCAATGTTTTACCAAATACTAACTATATATGCCTGTGTTCGTTCAGTGAACATTTTCAATTGATCATCATATCTCTTCGGATAAATATGGCAACGACATTTTGTTCCTTACACAATCCACTTGAACCTAAGATGAAACAAATTAAGTTTCTTTGACTTTGTAATTAGTTTAGCGTGTAAAATTTGTAAAACATTTTCAATATACAGTGTTGTGGAGCGACACTATATTATAAACAATTCTTGAAAAAAGCTTACATTTTGTATGTCCAAAGTAAGTGGATTACTTGTGAACTGTATAACACACACAGGCATGTGTGGTTATATATTCATGAAATGTTAAAATTTGTAGACGAGAAGACAAGAAGAGGGATACAAGTGTAACTATTATGTAATGAAACACATGTTAAACATTGTCCTTACCGACATTGTTGATTCTTGTGATTAGGTAGGTATATATTATGTCATGAAATGTTTACAGTAACATATTAATATTTAAGTTGGCTATTATATTTCAAATCACGTGATATTCAATTTTCTTCACTTTTATGTATGCTTTTAACGACAAGACACCTTTCTTCCTTGGTGACTTAAAAGACACCCATAGACGTTGGGCGTTTATTTTCAATGTGCTACTTGAAAAGGGTGCGAATATATGACTTTAGCTTTGATGTTTGTAAATATATGATTTTGGCTTTGATGTAAAAAATATTTATGTTTGTAATATATGTATAAAATAGAGATACAAAGAAATACAAGTTTGTAATATATGGAAAAAAAATTATAAAAACCAAGTATTTCACCATGATTGTTTCCTATAACCATTGTGATAGGTAGAGTGCCAAATATTATATATTACTCATGACTTTTATATACTGCACAATGATTATTTACTATAATCGTTGTGATAGATAGAGCGATCCTAGTTTATCACAACGGTCACATGCCCATGATGGAAAAAACATACTTAGAACAACATCCTATCCCACAATTAGGGGTGGCAAACAAGCATGCCCCTCCCGCAAAAGCCCGTAAAAAAATGGTGCGACGGGGCAGGCATAATGGAGGATGCGGCTTTAAAACCTAAGCTCACCTCGCAAAAAAGTGAGGGCGGGGAAAGACCGCGGGCACTACACCTTTTAAACCTAGAAACACAGAAATTTATGTAAATGACCATGCTCACAAAAGCCCGCAAAAAATGAGTCAGGGCGGGGTGGAAACATTAGAGTGTGAGGGCCAAAATCATTGGCCCTCCCCACACTAAAGTGCGGGCAAACAGGCTTGCTTAACGGGCCGGACCCGTTTTGCCACCCTTACTCACAATGGTTGATCAACTGTGAGGATATTTGTAACACCCTAATTTATCCCGGCGAATAATAATAAAATCATAGTGCAAAATTTGATTTAATACAATCCATCATAAAACTAGGATGTCACATTCTTCAAACACATAAGCATTTTCTCGCAATTATTAACGGATACATAACACATTTAAGTCGGATGAATCGATCAACAAAACATAATCCTCAAAACATCTTTTATTACGCGGCAGAAAATATTCATAATTCAATTAAAACCAACATGACAAGTTAATTCAACAATTGCCAACATCGATACTTGAGAAGGCCTCAACAGCTATTCAAAATCCAACAAAGAAAACAAATAAGCATTCATCCCCCTAGTGTTACGTATCAGAGCAACAACGCCGACTCAAACTCAAATTAAAATATTCAAGTTTTTACCATTTCTTCTCAAACAAACACAAAAACAAAATTGAAATCTCAAACAAAAACCCTAAAATCAAAATTGAAAAGGTTACATAAATTGAAATTGAAGGAGTACTTTGCTATTATTTTGTTTAGTGAGTCTTTCTCCTCTGTTGTAGCTAATGATTTGTGGCTAAGTATCGTTGATCAATCTATAAATCCAATACACTTGAAATAAGTAAAGAGCATAGTTTTAATTTTACATTATAAAATTTAGGGTAACAATTATTAAGATAAGAAAAATAAAAAGATGAAAGAGCAGATTAGGCTTGATACCAAAAAGAAGACAACTCCTACTGCAAGATAAATAGTACAAAAATGAAAACTAAAATCAAATTGCAATTCGTAGTTGAAAATTTATAAAAGGTTTGAACCATAAAATCAAATTGTGAAATGAAACTTATTATTACCTTGTTGAGCAAAAAAAAAGGGGAATGGAAATAATGACAATGATATGTAGAATCAGTGTTGATAATGGAAGAAAATTAATAGCGATGATGGAAAAAATATGTAGAATCAATGTTGATAATGGAAGAAAACTTTCATGAAGAACTAAATGTTTGGGGAAAACTGAAATAATGAAGGTGGTGAGGGAGAAAGGAGAGGTAGAGAGAGATGGGATTGGGACCTTTTGGTTTGCGGACCTGAAAGGTATCAAAGACATCTCAGCTCCAGGGATTGACAGATACAATGCAAAAAAATTCAAACACACATGGGAGATCACCAAGAATGATGTCATCAGGGCTGTGAAGGAATTTTTTGATAAAAATAAGCTCTACAAAGCTGTAAATTGCACCTCTGTGACTCTTATCCCCAAAACTACAACATCAAGTATGGTTAGAGACTTCAGACCCATTTTCTGTTGTACAGTTCTTTACGAGATCATCTCTAGAATCATGGCTAAGAGGTTGGGAAAAGTGTTGAATAACATAGTCCACAAAAGTCAACCAGCATTCGTTCCTGGTCAAAACATCCAAGGCCATATCCTTTTGGCCTATGTGTTGATAAAAGGGTATGACACGAAAAATGGATCTCCAAGATGTATGATTCAAATGGACTTGTAGAAAGCCTATGATATAGTAGAACGGGAAGCCATGGAAGCAATCCTTAGAGAACTTAGTTTTCCTCCTCAATTTGTGAATTGGATCATGACAATTGTGATGACTGTTTCTTATAAATTTCAGGTGAATGGAGTCCTTAATAAAGTGGTGCAAGCAAAAAGAGGATTAAGATAACGGGATCCTCTCTCCTCCTTGCTCTTTGTCCTCATCATGGAGTACATGAACCGGCTTCTAAACAAATTGAAGAAATTCCCAACTTTAATTTTCATACTAAGTGTGAGAAAATGGGCTTGATTCATTTGAGCTTTGCTGATGATGTGCTTCTTTTCACTAGGGGAGATCATCAATCAGTTCAGTTGGTGATGCAAGTGCTTAAGGAGTTCTCAAGCTCTACTGGCCTAACTGTTAATCCTTCAAAATGTAAGGTCTATTTTGGGAATGTGCAGGAGGAAATTCAGCAGATGATACAAAATACAACTAGATTTATTGTTGGCTGTCTTCCTTTTAGGTACCTTGGGATACCCCTTACGAGTAGGAAATTGAATATAGCTCACTACTTGCCTCTTATTGAGAAAATTGTAGCAAGAATTACTCATTGGAGCTCCAGGATTTTAACTTTTGCTAGTAGGACTCAATTGATTAAAAGTGTTATTTTTGCCCTCACAAATTATTGGCTCCAACGTATGCCTCTTCCCAAAAAAGTCATAAGGAGAGAAGCAATTTGTAGGTCTTTTCTATGGTCAGGAAGTGATACCATTACTAGGAAGTCTCCAATTGACTGGAAAACTGTTTGCTCAAAAAAGAAGTTGGGTGGACTGAAGCAAATATGATTCGTCTATTGTGGAAAACTGGAATAAAGCAAATATGATTTGTCTGTTGTTGAATCTAAATGGGGAAAAAAGATTCTCTTTGGATAAAATGGGTGCATTGCTACTATGTCAAGAAACAAAATCTCATGTCTATGGAGGTTAGACCTAGCACAACTTGGATTCTAAAGAATATCATGAAGCAAAGGCAAAGTCTAAGCCACATTCCCGGCGGGAATACCATGATGCAGAGGCAGAAATTTCACACCAGAAGTGTTTATGATGACATCAATGATAACTCCCAAGGGGTGGCTTGGAGGAAAATTCTTGAAAATAACCCAGCTAGGCCTCGCGCTTTATCCACACTGTGGATGGCGTGTCAATATAGATTGGCAACGAAAGAAAGACTGGCAAGAATGGGCATGTTGAATGATGATAAATGTGGGTTTTGTTGAGATCAGGAGACACAAGAGCATCTGTTTTCAAGTGTGGCAAGATGCAGGAAACCTGGAAGGCAGTGCTAGAGTGGCTGAATATTGTGCATAACCCTGTTGGGTGGAAGGAAGAATTAGCTTGGGTCAGTACGACATGAAAAGGAAAAGGGAGTATTGCGAGCATCATGAGATGTGCATTGGCAGATAATGTCCATGCATTGTGGAATTACTGCAATAACTGTTGTTTTAGTAGAGAGAACACCCACCCCAATATAGTCAGGAATATTCAAGTTGTGATAGTGTGCTGGTGCTTGGAAAAACAAAAGCTTAGAAGAGTTTTGAGAAACATTATGATGCCTTAGATAAGTAGTTTTGTTAGCTGCTAGTTCGGCATGGTAGCTGTTATTTTGTCTTGTTAGCTGGATCCTAAGGGATCGCTTATGAATCAAACTGTTTTTGGTTAATAAAGTAAATATTTTCCAAAAAAAAAGACATTTTGGTTTGGAGAAACTGTGTGGTCAGAATAAAAAATCATTAATGAAAAATTTGATTGATTTAACCTCCATGTTAGTTAAGAACACGATTTAAAACTAGGGGTGGACAAAAATCTGGGACCCGTCTGAGATTCATTATGACCGAACCGAAATTTGTTGAAACAAACATATTCAGATGGGTGTCGGATGAAAAGACACAAAAAATCGAGTTCCAATGGGTATCTTTGGTTCGGTTCGAATGATGAAAAGTGATCCAATGAAACCCATAACCGACCGAAGTGTATTACTCTGATGTGAATAGTACGCTAGTGCTAGTATAAATAGATGTTGTTTCTAAAGACTCCATAAATTATTATTTTAATGTTATCTAATTCAATATTGAATTTTACTTTTTCTTTCATATATGTTCATTTTCTTCTCTCTCACAAAAAATTACTTTCCTCTTTCTCCTTTCTCTCTCCAAGACAACACAACACCTCACACTTCTCAAACACCATTTTTAACTTCTACTTCTAAAACATGTTAATCTCCAAGACAAGGGTTTTTTCTTCCAATATTTGTATGCCCTCGATGGCCGAGGCTAAATCCATAGCTAAAATACAGTTTTCTAGTAGTGTCTTAAGATCTCTATACAATATTCTGCAACTATTGTTTGACCAGAAGAAACACTTAATTTTTCTTCTAGTTAGATCTTGTTTAAAGATAACATGCATTCTGGATCTAGCTTCAAAAAGAAGAGTAATATGTTTTTAAATTTCAAAACAAAAGTTATTGTATTGTTTGATTTTAGTTAATTTTTTTTATTGTTTTTCATTTCAAATGTATGAGTTTCTCTCTTTTTGTTGGTTGGTGTTTTTCTAGTCTTGATTTTGATATTTTTTTAATTTGTGATGCTACCCGATGAACCCACCCGCGAAAACCGTTATCTGAGAGAATCGCCATCCATAGAAACTGGTATATGAAATGGACGGTGTAACGCCCGTTTATTTATTTAATTATTTAATTAATTGATTGTGAATTATTTGGTGAAATTGTGATTAATTTGTGTATTTCTGTTGTTGGGGGTGTATGCCTAAAAGTGTATAAACATGGAGGTGTGGCTATATATTGGTATTTATGCTATTTTAGTATATAGTTGGATAATAATAATAATAATAATAATAATAATAATAATAATAATAATAATAATAATAATAATCATAATAATAATAATAGAATAGATGATTGGTTAGTTGATTGGGCCTATTGTGGTGCTAGCATTAGAATTAGTGGAAGGGTGTATTGTTAAGCCCATTAGAGTGATGAAAGTTAGTAAGGAATTAATAAAATAAGAGAGAAAAGAGAATTGGGAAAATAGAGAAGATAGAGAATTTTGGAGAGAACGTGAAACAGGAGAAGAGACACAAAAAGGCTAAGGCAAGGATTCTATTGTAGGAGTATAGAATCATCAATCCAAGGTAACAGTGGGGTTCTAACTCTATAAGATTGGGTATGATGATTTGTATGTAGGATTTGTATATATGATGTTATGTATCTGTTGTTAATTGCGAGCAAGTGTTTGTATTAAGAAGAAATGTGGAATCCTAGTTTGTGTTGAATAGAATTTTATTACTATGATTTTATTAATATTCTACGGGGTAAATTGGGATTTTACAGACAACAGTGGATTGAAGTATCAAATCCGACGGGCTTGAGCGGTTGAGTATTTTCGGTCTGAAATCGTCCACAGTCGAGCATTGCCCACCCCTATTTAAGACTACGCAAAGAATTAAGGAGAAATTGAAATTTCTTGTCTCTAGTGTCAAAAAGTATAACACATGTATATGAGGAAGATAAAACGGTCAACCACTCATTCAGTTGCAAGTATATGACATCATCAGTTGATATTTAAAATTTTTGGATCAATATTATCCTCAAAATCAAGATGTGGCAATAAAACAAGCAGGGTCAAAAGAGAGATTTCCAGAACATTTAATTTTCTTATATTATAGATGGTTTTGTTATAATATGTGCAATATGATTCTAGGTATTACAGTACTTAAATTTCACAGTTCCTTCATTCACCAAGTCTCTTAAAAAATGAAACTTCACATCTATGTGTTTACTCTTGCCATGGAACATGGAACGCTTTGAAAATTGTATTGTTGAACTGTTGTCATAGTACATTAGGCTGCCTTCTTCTCCTCTATACCCAAGTTTTTCGAGTAAGCTCATAAGCCAAATGTATTGAAATGCGTAAGAAGTTACGGCAATGTGCTCAGCTTCAGTGGTAGATAATGTAACCACATGTTGCTTCTTTAATGACCAAGAAACTGCACCTTCTGCAAGAAAAAATACAAATTTAGACGTACTTTTTCTGTCATTAAGATTTCTGACAAAGTCGTTATCTGTGTATGCCACCAAGTCTGTGATGCTTTCTCCTTTGTAAAGAATTCCCATTTCAATTGTACCATTGATGTATCTTAATATCCTCTTTTCTGCACACCAATGCTCTACAGTTGGAGATGACATATATTTGATAATCAAACTTATTCCAAACATAATGTATGATCTCATTGCTGTCAAGTGCATGAAGCTTCCAACAACTTGCTTGAACATGGTTGAGTCAATCTTGATTTCCTTCTCATCCTTGGAAAGCCTTGTGCCTGACACAATAGGATTTCCAACTGGTTTGCTATCAGACATGCCAAATCTTGCCAGCATTTCTCTCGCATACTTTCTTTGACACATGAATATCCCCCTTCGAATTTTGTATAACTTCCATGCCAAGAAAATATCTCATATTTCCCGAATCAGGCATGTCAAATTCATGCATCATTAACATCTTAAATTCCTCACACATACTTTTATTATTCCCAGTATAAATCAAATCATCAACGTAAAGACTGACAATTAGGAATTTACCTCCCTCATTTTCTTTTGTAAAAAGCGTATGTTCAGAAGCACACCTTTTGAATCCCTCTCGAACGAAGTAGGATTCTATGTGGTTGTACCATGCTCGCGGAGTTTGTTTCAGTCCGTATAAAGCTTTATTTAGCTTGTATAACTTTTCTTTTTCCCCTTCTTCTCAAAGCCAGTAGGTTGTTGTACATACACCTCTTCTTTAAGTTCTTCTTGAAGGAATACACTCTTGACATCTAATTGGTATACTTCCCACTTGTTTTGAGTTGCAATTGCCAAGATAAGTCTTATTGTATCAAGACGAGCCACCGGAGCAAACACCTCTGTGTAGTCAATTCCATAATGTTGCGCATATCCTTTGGCCACTAACCTGGCTTTGTGCTTCTCTACATTACCTTGCTCATTAAGCTTGATTTTAAAACCCATTTAACTCCAATAGATTTGACTCCACTCAGCAAGGTTGTGAGTCTCCATGTGCCATTTTTCTCTATCAAATCAATTTCTTTAGCTATCACATCTCTCAATTTTTTTCTTTCACAGCTTCATTGTATGTGACTGGATCTTCTTCTATTATCATCATCATTGCTTCTTCTTCCTCCTCTGAAAGTCCTTCTCCAGTTGTGTATTATGACATCCATGCAGGAGCTCTTCGAGATCTTCCTTTAGGCGAGCTTAGTTCGCTTCCACCTGATGAGGTTGTGGAGGAGTTTCCTCCTGTTTGCGAGATTGTGTTACTTGTATTGTTAGGATATGAGTCTTCTTCTAACTCTAACTCTTTTTTAGCATCTGAATTTTTATATCCCCAGTCCAGTACATCTGATTGCACTCCTCCTTTGTTTTGTTCCCACTTCCAGCATGCTTTTTCTTCAAATTTTACATCTCTGCTGATTGTTAATTATTTTTTGTAATAGTACCAAAGAGTTTGTATACTTTGGAATCCTTGCTCACACCAAGAAAATGTGCACTTTAACTTTTTCATCTAGATTTCTTCTTCTCTGATCTGGAACATGTACATGAGCAAGACATCTAAATACTCGGAAGTGATCCACTATTAGTTTGCAGCCAGTCCATGCTTCTTGTGGAGTCATGTTTTCAAGAGTTTTTGTTGGACATCTATTAACAATGTGAATCGACCAATTTTCTACTTTAACTCAGAATTCCTTTGGCATTTGTTTCTCAAACAACATGGAGCACACCATATTCATGATTGTCATGTTCTTCCGCTCAGCAACACCATTTTGTTGGGAAGTGTATGTTGTAGTTATTTGTCTAGTGATCCCGTGAATGTTGTAAAAGTATGTAAACTCCTTTGAATTATACTTGCCTCCTCTATCCATTCTCAAACACTTGATGCTTGTTCCAACCTCTTTTTCAGCCCATGTTTTGAATCCTTTGAAAGTCTCCAATTCCTTTGATTTCTGATTCAAAAAATATATCCAAGTTTTACGCGTAAAGTCATAAATAAAACTTAGGATATACCTCTTATTTATGTTGGAAATCGGGATAATAGGACCACAAATTTCTGAGTGAACAACCTGAAATTTGTGTGTTGCCCTCCATATATTTCTTTTAGGAAGGGGATCTCGGTGCTATTTCCCGATGAGACAATGTGTGCATAGCTTCTATGGAGTTTTCACAGTATTCATCCCTTCAACCATTCCTCGACATGCAAGAGTTTTGAGTCCCTTGTAGTTGAGATGTCTAAATTGTGAATGCCATAGTCGTGATTCATCATTAGCTTAAACTTGCAGACATTTAGATAGATTTGATACCATCTTTGCCAAGAAATAGAACATTCTATTTCCACTCATATCTGAATGCATGATTAATCCTCTATTAGAATGAAACACTTTGTAGGTGCCATTCTAAATCAATATGGTGAGTCATTTATATTGTAACTTTCCACTACTTAATAAATTATTCTTGAGTTCAAGAATATAATAAACATTGGTGATTATTGGAATGATTCCATCCACACAGAATCACACACTTCCGTCTCCCATCTGTCATACCCCAAAATTTGCCCGCCTTAATTCTAACATTTAAATTATCTTAAACTTTGGGTTTTGCAAGATTTTGGATTTATTTATACTAACATTTCAACGGTAATAAAATTTTGCTTATTTAAAAAATATAAGATAGTTTACTTTAGATTATTTGTAACAAATATTTGACCTTCGTATACTTACAAGTGGTTTCTTATCACAAATAAATGAGTCAGCACAATTGATAAAGAGGTAAGACTTTTAAGTGTAAGATCATGGGTTCAAACCTCACTTGTGATATTTTTTACTTTTTATCGGTTATTAACTTTGATTCCATTTATATTTAAAAATTATAAAAAATAATTGAAATTGTACTTTTTAAATTTTTATTATTAATTTTCGTTTTTATTATTTAACATTTTTTTTATATATTATTTTTCATTAAAATCTTGATTTAATTAATAGAATAGTAAAAATTCAAAAAGATATTAAAATGGTAGCTTTTGATTTAAATCAATTGACACTAAAGTCTTTGATTTGATTTTTCTGTACCTATATAGAAAAAATCAAAGCAAATATTTTTTATATTAATTTTATCATAAATCTTGATTCCTATTTTAATTATTTACCTTTTCTAATTTGACCTATTTTTTTTCAATATAAATTGGACCATTTTCTTAGGGGCGGAAAAAAGAAGGGTTCTGTGCAGTCAGTATGCCTCCAAAACCGTGAAAAAGAAAAAAAAAACTCAGAAAGAAGGAAAATCGAATTCAAGGATTAAGACCAATTCCAGGAATCCTATCGATCAAAACATGTTTCTGAGACGTTTCTGAGTGTGTCCCGACCGTTTTCCAAACTCAGAACCCTCTGAATTGCCACCGATTCGTCATTGTTTGGGCTTCCCTTTGAAACTTTCAATTCTGGGAATTTATGCATTGCAAGTATAATTTAACCGAATATTCATACTCATAATCATGCTTGGAATATTTTAGAACCATTTAATTGAAGTTTTTGTGCAGATTCATGGTTTCACCATTGTTAGGTTTTGAAGCTTTAATTTGGGGACATTATGTTAGAGGTGAAATTAGCCCGAGTTAATGGTACCATTGTGTTCAGAACATGATTTACAATCGATCCATGCTTTTAGATTTTATTTATCGGTGGTATTTTGTGAGATTCAAATTTGCAGGGGTTATGGAAACATCAAAGAAACCGTGGCCAAAGCGTTTCATATTTGCAGAAAAAGAAAAAGCTACGCGGAGAAGAAGAAGGGCGAGGGGCGCGAATTGTTTTAATTCAATTTACTTTGGTTTAATTTTAATATATATTTTCGTTTGCAGTTATTTTTAACGAATTTAGTTCTCAGATCCAGTGTGTATGGCTCTACGCGCCCACCGTGTGCTCTTCAATTCACCACCATCAGATCAGGTCATCATACAATCCAACGCATCAGGGACTGGTGGAGTACCATGGACACCTAGGGAGCTAACACACAGGATCTCGCCCCAGGTTTCTTTTATTATTTTATTTTTTCATGTTATTTATATAATTGTTTAAATACATATTAATATGAATATATTTGATTTGATTTTTTTAAAATTAGGGTTAGAATACGTAAATAGGATTAGGGTCATGATTAATTAAGATTATTCCGATTATTCCGTTTATGTCGATTTAGATTATTTCAATTAATTTGTTTAATTAGTTTTAACTAATTATAATCACAAAA
This sequence comes from Vicia villosa, assembly GCF_029867415.1. NCBI lineage: Eukaryota > Viridiplantae > Streptophyta > Magnoliopsida > Fabales > Fabaceae > Vicia > Vicia villosa. The sequence continues at coordinate 172,245,756 of NC_081180.1, forward strand.
AACCTATAAAGGTGTAAGTATTAGGGTTTTCCCAATCCCACTGCCATTTGGCAAAAAAATCTTAATTCTTATTCAATTGATTCGGGATTAATATAATTTTCTCCTCGATCCGACTAAACCTATTAGTCGCATTGACGAGAAATAATTTTAATTGATCATTTGTTTAATTCTCTTATCGACCCGACTAAATCTATTAGTCGCATTAGACAAGAGATAAAAAATTTAAATAAATTAAAACACACTTTATTTGCTGCCCGCGACGATCGAATCTATCGGTCAGAGTAACCAGCAATACCCCGTATAATCCGTTAACTATAATGATCAAATCTATTGATCATCGCATCTAACAGTGACATATCAAATCAGGGTTGTACGCCACTTAAAACAAATTCAAAATTCATCTCTTCAACACTGCGATGTTCAAAACTATGATAAGGTAATTCAAAATACCTTCGAACTTCGCATTTCAAAAACTACGATAGGCCACTCAAAAAGCATTTAAAACAACTTCAAATAACCTCATACTAATTCTAAGGCGTACAACCCTGTGCCCGAACTACGTTGACTCTGATTCTCCCTAAGGAGATACGTAGGCACTTGATAACAAGGCGAGTCCCCCCTATAATCTCAATTCATTTTAAATCTCAATTTTTACCATTTTCATCTCATTAGTTATTAGCCTTATAAACCTTTCCATAAACCTTTATTCTATAATGCAACCTTAGGAAAGGGTTGAGGGTGCCTAACACCTTTCCTCGACCTGATTATAATAACTTACCCCGAATCTCTAAACTGCGTAGGGTTTCCTATTCGCCCTTCAGAATAGGTGGCGACTCTAAAAGTCTTATTTTTAGGGCAGGTTGCTACACCATCATTGCAATATGACTGTCATTTCCCAATTTTAGTGTTTGCTTGAAGCCCTCATTTAAGTCTTTAAACCACTCCTTATTTCCACTCATGTGATTGCTGCATCCAGAGTCTAAGAACCATATTTCTTCTCTTGTTGCTTTCTTTTCTTCAATGTATTCCAAGAGTAACATCTCATCTTCATGCTCTAATTCAGCAAAGTTGACCCTTTTTCCCAATCTGGACATTCGTAGTAGAAGTGTCCTTTTTTGTGACACTTGAAGCACTTTATTGCAATTTTGTAAGCTGGTAATGGTCTCCCTTGTCCCCTTCCTTTATATCCTCCAAACGTGCTTCTGCCTCTTCCTCCTCCCACTTCTCTCCTCTTGAGTCACTTTAAGCACCTGCTCTTCTTCATTCGGAACTTTTGTTCATGGACAATGAGTGAACTTTGAAGTTCATCATCTAAGAGGCAGTTTATGTCTTTTGATTCCTCTATCAAGATAACTATGTAATTGAACCTCTCGATGAGAGTCCCCAGAATCTTCTTCACAATCAAAATGTCTTGCATTGCCTCTTCATTATTGTGCATGTTGTTTTCCACCATCATAATTATGGAGAAATATTCGACAATGGTTTCTACTTCTTTCATTTTTAGGATTTCAAATTTTCTTCTGAGAGCTTGCAATTGGGCTCTTTGTACCCTTTTACTTCCTTGTTAGTTTTTTAGGTTGACATCAAGAGTAATTTTAAATATTTTGTACCCTTTTACTTCCTTGTTAGTTTTTTAGGTTGACATCAAGAGTAATTTTAAATATGTTCCATGATGTTTGGAAACATGCTAGAACATATATCAATAGGCATGTTAGCTTTTTAGGTTGACCTCAAGAGTAATTTTTTGTGTGAAATTATCCCTTTGTGTGATTTGAGCATCCAAGTATTCATTGTGGTTGGACTTCATAATTGGACATGTTTACTCATTTTAAAATCAACTTTATTGATGAACAGTCCATAATATATTTGGTTGAACTTCTTACATTCATATTCCCTTCGTCCCAAATTATAAGACGTTTTGGTCATTTCATATAAATTAAGAAATGTAATTATTATTTTATAGAAAAGTAAAATGATGTCGGACTTTATAAAAATACTCTTTAATAATTACTTAGGAAATTAAAATTACAAGAATTTAAAGAAATAAGAAAAATAAATATGAGAAGATATATTAAGCAAAAAGTCATTAATGATGTATTGCAATTGTAATTTAAATTAAATTTTTTTGACAAAACGATTTATAATTTGAGATAGAAGGAGTACCACACAACACTCATCTTTAAAAGTACAAAAAAATTTTAAATTGTAAAAATAAAAAATAGGATATCTTATAATAAGACTTCAACTAAAAAAAATAATGTTTGCATTTGTTAAAAGAATTACAGAGACTAAACATAGTATATATTTCACACTAAGAATAAATGACAAAGTATTTAAAAATATATATCATTAATAATTCTTACAAAATTTGTTTACATAAAGTAGAACTAAAAATATATTCATGGGATGATAAAGCAACACAAAGGAAAAATAAGTGTAATCAAAATTTCTCTTCCAATGACACATTTTAATCCTACAAATTTTCCTCTAGTAATCAATCAATTATTGTGTGCAATATGTTGCACTTAATTAATATAAAATACTTTCTTTCTTTTTTCTCATTTTCTTTGGACAGCAAAATAGTACAATTGATTTTCTAGTCATGTAGAATAGTAGTCAATTTTCTAGACTCGAGAAAACTCTTTCTCTTGGTCTCCTTGGTTGAAATATAAGCAAGAAAAGTTTCAAAATCGGTCTCAGCGTAACGTTTGGGATTGGCTTCATCAATTAGTTTTGGTGACGGTCTCACCATACCGTTGAAAGAAATGCTATGCAATGAAGCTATCGATCTTCTACGCTTTGAAGAATTCACTACAACCCTATGTAGCACACTCTTGTATTTCCCATTGCTAAAAATCTGACAAACCACACACAAAGAAACAATCATGATGAGCAACACATTTGAAACATCATCATTAAGGTTTTAAAAAAGATCGGCCGCACAAAGACTTTTGTAATTTTGGTCAGTCTAGAAGTCTAGATGTTGTGACACTAATTGTATGGTCGTCACGATACGATTTATTCTTTAATATAAAAAGAGTAATAACAATATCGACATAATTAACTATCAAAACCATGATCATTTTTTAAAACCCTGATGATCATGTATTAAACTTTATGATGATGAATTAGTATTACCTCAAGGTGATCACCAATGTTGACAACAAAAGCATTATTAATTGGTTAAACTGTGAACCATTGGTCTTGGAATTGGATTTGCAAACCCTCTACATCATCTTGAAGAAGGAGTGTGAGGAATCCATAGTCAGAATGAGGAGGCATCCCTAGGGTTAGGTCAGGTTGAGGACATGGTGGGTAACCAACGGAGGCTGACACTGAGATGAAATTAATTGCCGGCGGTGGAGGTGAATGTAGTTTTGAGAGAGAGAGAGAGAGAGAGAGAGAGAGAGAGATAGAGAGAGAGAGAGAGATTTAGAAGAATTGCAAATGGAGGGAGAAGAGTTTCAGAGAAAACCTAGGAGGCAGAGGTTGTTTTCGTGTTTTATTTTTTTTAATTAAAGGACTTTAGGCAGCGCTTGTAAGCCCAACCTTAGCCAACGCTTCTAAAGAGCGCTGTGTAAGCCCAACCTTAGCCAGCGCTTCTAAAAAGCGCTGTGTAAGCCCATCCTTTAGCAGCGCTTTTTCAAAGCGCTTTCTAAAACCACCCTTAGGCAGCGCTTTTTGAAACCACTTCACCCCTTTAGGCAACGCTTTTGTAGAAAGTGCTGTCTAAGATATATGTAAAAAATTCTGTGTTTTTTAAAAGGACTTTTACCAGAGCTTTTGGTAAGAAGCGCTGTCTAATCTTATTTTTGGCGTAGTGCTTGCAATTGGGCTCTCTGTACCCACTTACTTCCTTGTTAGTTTTTTAGGTTGACATCAAGAGTAATTTTAAATATGTTCCATGATTATGTTTGGAAACATGCTAGAACATATATCAATAGGCATGTTAGTTTTTTAAGGTTGACATAAAGAGTAATTTTTTTTTTGAAATTATCCCTTTGTGAGATTTGAGCATCCAATTATTCATTGTGGTTGGACTTCATAATTGAACATGTTTACTCATTTTAATATCAACTTTATTGATGGACAATCCATAATATATTTGGTTGAACTTCTTACATTCATACTCGCTTTGTCCCAAATTATAAGACGTTTTGGTCATTTCATACGAATTAAGAAATGTAATTTTATAGGAAAGTAAAATGATGTCGGACTTTACAAAAATACTCTTCAATAATTACTTAGGAAATTAAAATTAAAAGAATTAAAACAAGAAAGAGAAATAAATAGGAAAGGGTATATTAGATAAAAAGTGATTAATAATGTATTGCGATTGTAGTTTAGAATAAATTTTTTTAACTAAATGATTTATAATTTGAGATACCACACAACACTCATATTTAAAAGTACAATATTTTTGTAAATTGCAAAAGTAAAAAATAGGATTTTTTTTTATAAGACTTCAACTAAAAAAATTAATGTTTGCATTTGTTAAAAGAATTACAGAGACTAAACATAGTATATATTAGACACTAAGAATAAATAATAAAGTATTTAAAAATATATATCATTAATAATTCTTACAAAATTTGTTTACATAAAGTAGAACTAACAATATATTCATTGGGATGATAAAGCAACACAAGGGAAAAATAAGTGTAATCAAAATTTCTCTTCCAATGACACATTTTAATCCTACAAATTTCCCCCTACTAATCAATCAATTATTGTGTGCAATATGTTGCACTTAATTAATATAAAATACTTTCTTTCTTTTTTCTCATTTTCTTTGGACAGCAAAATAGTACAATTGATTTTCTAGTCATGTAGAATAGTAGTCAATTTTCTAGACTCGAGAAAACTCTTTCTCTTGGTCTCCTTGGTTGAAATGTAAGCAAGAAAAGTTTCAAAATCGGTGTCAGCGTAACGTTTGGGATTGGCTTCATCAATGAGTTTTGGTGACGGTCTCACCATACCGTTGAAAGAAATGCTATGCAATGAAGCTATTGATCTTCTACGCTTTGAAGAATTCACTACAACCCTATGTAGCACACTCTTGTATTTCCCATTGCTAAAAATCTGAAAAACCACACACAAAGAAACGATTAGAAACACATTTAAAACATCATCATTAGGGTTTTAAAAAACGATCGGCCGCTTAAAGCTTTTGTGATTTCGGTCGGTTTAAATGTCGTGACACTGATTATGATCGTCGTGATATGAATTAACTACAATTTATTCTTTAATATAAAAACAATAATGACATCGTTAACTATCAAAATCATTTTGTCGCGGCTGTTTTGCGGCCGTTGACGTTTTTTAAAATCCTGAGCATTATCTATTAAACTTTATGATGATGAATTAGTATTACCTCAAGGTGATCACCAATGTTGACAACAAAAGCATTATTAATTGGTTGAACTGTGAACCATTGTTCTTGGAATTGGATTTGCAAGCCCTCTACATCATCTTGGAGAAGGAGTGTGAGGAATCCATAGGCAGAATGAGGAGGCATCCCTAGGGTTAGGTCTGGTTGAGGACATGGTGGGTAGAAATTAGCTGCCAAAAGCTGGCTTCCATCTTCCAATTCTTTGAGAATATTATTGTCCATTACTTGTTGGTTGTTTTCAAGTATACCTAAAGTCTCTAAGATGGATTCCATTAATGTTATAAATAAGTGCTTGGTTTCTTCTGCGTAGGTAGCTGCCACTTTCCTACATTTTATTTTGAAAACAAAAAATAAAGACAAATGTATATTGTAAGTGTTGAAAAATAAATAAATAAATAAATGTATAAATAAATGTGTTCTTATGTCATTAGAGACTTCAATTTATGTTTATAAGTGAGGCTCTGATACTATATTAAAATTTGATCTAATTTATTTTTATAAAACCGATTGGTAAGGTGATGGGTGTTCTTTATTTATATATATATATATATATATATATATATATATATATATATATATATATATATATATATATATATATATATATATATATATATATATATATATATATATATATATATATATATATATATATATATATATATATATGATTTTAGGATAAGAGATTGTCACATTCAGATGCTGACAAATAATTTTTTCACATTGGATGGAGACTGAAACTATATATTCATTATGTATATTTTTTATTAAATTAATAATATTATTATAAAATATGATACAATAATTAGTTTGATATGAAATATAATACGATATACTAATATTTAATATTACAAGATTCAATTTATAGTAAAAAGAATTAAAGTAAACTAATAATAAGTTATATTAACAAAACGAAAATTTAAATAATAATATATTAATTAAATATATAATAATAATAATAATAATAATAATAATAATAATAATAATAATAATAATAATAATATAAGAAAAATAAAAATTGTATTTGCAGTTTGGTCTGATTAGATACAAATTGGTTGCATAAAATAAATCTAATCACATTCAATAATATTAAATTTTTGGTTTTTAAGATAATTTTGCATTTTTAAGTTTAATACAAAATTTAAAATACTGTGTATTAGAATTTAATATTATAGATTAAAATTCATCATATATAAAGTAGTAAAAAATAAATAAATTTGATAAAAATATAAATTGAATTGAATCATAAATGTTAGTTGATTTTCTTGGTGACATTTTAACAATTTGTACTACATTTTTAAAAGACATCATTACTAGTAGTTGCAGTTTTAAAAAATTAATACAGAAACAAATTAGTCTACTTAACAAGCGACATAAACTCTCCAATAAATTAGTACTAGTACTTATTATATGATTATAATTTTATACTAAGAAAAATGTTATCCACATAAAGAGTGAATTGTTTAATTTAATTAAATATAGTTAAACACAGATTATACACACCTAAAGTCCAAGGGAGAATCAGGCCAATGAGGAAGATAATTCGGCAAAGGATGGCAGATGAGTTTCAAGAAGTCTCTCCAACACAACACTTTGTCTTTTGTTTGACTAAAGCTTGTTCCATATCTAACTGCTGCTCTCATATCAGATGTCATGTATTTTCCTCTTTCTTCAATTGGAAGATCGAAAAACCTTCCACAAACATCCATCATCTTGTTTATAACATCTTCCGAGATCCCATGATTCACCACCTTCATCAATCAAAACATAAAATCAACACTAACACGTTTACACTAGTAATAATTTAAAAAATAATAAATTTTGTCTGTTTTAGAGAGACAATTTTTTTCCAGAAGCGTCGGTGTTAGACAGATTTTTTGATTGCTTACCTGGAAAAATCCGTATTGTTCACAAGCATTAGCTAATGATTGAAGGACTTGGGGCCTATTAGGACCAAACAAATCAGAAAAATCAATGATTGGTAACTGAAGGTTTTGTTTGGCAACATTTGAGTCTTCACTATTATTGATATCAGGACGTTCTGAAGGAGGAAGAATGTAGTTCTTAGGTATTGTCTGAATTCCATTATCAACTAGTTGCTTCACTCCTTTCTCATTCTGATTTTCTGATGTATCAATAGACATGTTCTTGATATATGGGTTGAATGTTAAAAGTTATGGTAATGTTGATGTGTATATATAGTTAAGAGAAGAAGAAGTGTGGGGTAGGGTGGAAGTTGAAACAGTAGCAAGTTTTGAAAAAACCAGACTCAGGTGGGTGTGAGGATGACTTGTTCTATTCTAGAGTATATTGTAATATTAATATTTTGGTTGACAAAGTTGAGTAAGACAATGGGAGAGGCTGACTCAGACCACGGGAGAAGGAAGGAGAAGGGTCGCGACAGATACATACACTAGAGTAGACCTTAATTTATTTTTTACAAAATACTCTTTTTGTTCTCAAATGTTAATCATAAGGTTTATTTTGGTCTCTTAACTTCAAAAAGTTTCATATTAATCCTTTAGAGTGTGTTTGGATGAGGTAATTGAAAATTTTATAGGAATTTAAAATTCAAATAAATTTAAATGATTCAATTGAAATTCATTCATTTTTAAATTATTTTGTTTGGATGAAGTATTAAATAATTCATTATTAGAATTTTAGGGTATTTTGTATAAAATTTTTGGACCAAATAAAAAATTGAAAAGTAGGGACCAAAGTGTAATTTTTAAAAACTTGAAGGACCAAATTGTAAATTTTAAAATTTATTAAGGACCAATTTTGTTATTTCAAAATGATTAAATTTAACTTAGATAAAATACTCCATGAATTTCCATCATTTTAACAATTCTTCATTTTTGTATCCAAACAATAAATTTTGTGCAAATTATTTTAAATTCCCTCAAAACATTACATTACCTCATTAAAATGCTTCATCCAAACACACTCTTAACTCTTCGAAAGGTGTCATTTTAGTCATTTTTGTCATATTAGCGACCGATTTTTGTGTTTTTCCGTCGCTAATATGACAAAAACGATTAAAATGACACATTTTGAAGAGTTAAGGGACCAATATGGAACTTTTTGAAGTTAAGGGACCAAAATGAACCCCGAGTTTAACATACGAGACCAAAAAGGTATTTAGCCTAATTTTTTTCATATGATTGAAGGAGTTTTCAAACAAGTAGTGCAGGATCAAAGATTATTTTGGATGATATGACCATAGTTTTTTCTTTCGGTTTTACGAGAGGTTTTATGTTCGAATCAAGTCATGAGAATGTAATAATATTAAATTTATTGAAGAAGGTTTTATGTTTTAAAAGATTAATCTTTATGGTTGTGTATAGAAGTTATTCAATATTGTTGGAATTACCCTAAAACTCTTGGAGAATTTCGAATCAATCTTGATAAACAAGAATCAATCACACCGATTGATTTTTCTTTTGTTCTTCGCTCTTCAATCGGGTTAATCAACCACACCTTAGTTGCAAGATGATTTCGCTACACAACGATAATGAAAGAAGAAAAGAAAAAATGAATTGAGGAAGAAAGAGAATTATGGTTTGAACGAAAGTAAGTTTCTCTCTTCCTTCAAACTGAAGTTTTATTCTCAATTATGCAACTGCATTAGTATATTTCAATGATAGGGTTTACTCCCTATTTATAGGTTGAGTTTGATTGCTCACTAACCAAACTCCAGCTAACATAATAAAACTAAAAATACAAAATAAGGCTAAGTCAAAATTCATGTTGATGCTAACTCCTTCGACATTTCGACAACTATACAATTTCGATACACACAACATATTTCGACATTGATCATAGTTTCGACACAAAGAACTACATTCTCAACACACCACCTAATTCATTGTATCTAAACTGTCTACATGCATCATTGCTCTTACTCTTCTGAACACTTCGACCTACACATATTTGTCATGATGTATGTAATCTGATTCTCAGCTCTGTAGTGTTCCAAGTTCAACATTCCTTTTGTTACTTTCTCTTCAAGATAATGGAACCTCGTCTATATGTGTTTACTCTTCTATGTGCTATCGAATTCTTTGCCAGATTGATAAAAGACAAGTTGTCGATCTTCATGGTAATCGCTCCATGATTCTTCTTCGTAATCTCTTCGACCAAATTCATCATCCATGTTGCTTGACATGCATAGAGAGAATCAACTAAGTATTTTGCTTCACACAACGAAAATGCTAATACTGCTTCTTTTCTTGAGTTCAGTCAACTGGTGCACCACCTAACATAAACACATAGCCAATTGTGAATTTTCTATCCTTAGCATCACTACACCAACTTGAGTCGGTGTAACCTACTAGCTTGCATTCTTTTCCTTTATCAGCTGCAGGAAACAAAATGTCATAGTCGACAGTTCCTTTGAGATAACTTAGTATCCTTTTCATTGATGCTAGATGTGATACCTTTGGCTTATGCATAAATATACTCATTATACCTGCATTGTATGCTAGACCAGGCCTTGTGTGACAAAGGTATCTTAATGACCCAATAAATCTTCTGTACTGTGTTGGGTCGACATCATATTCATCTGAGTATTTCATCAGTTGCAGTCTTGGTTCAGTAGGTGTCGAAGTCGCATTATAGTCTTTCATCTTAAACCTTTTGATGCACCATCAAGCCTATACTACTCTTGTAGAGTTCAATTCCATGTTTATCACAATAATCATCAAAGAGGTGGTTTTCAAATTCACCTCCATGATCTTTTCGTATTGCAACAATTTTTAAATTCATTTTATTTTGAGACAACTTTGCAAAACTAGTGAAAGTCGAAAAGGTTTCATCTTTACCAAGCAAAAATATGGTCCAAAAAAATCTAGAATAATCATATACGGTAACAAAACTATTGTAATTACCACCCAAGCTTTTAGTTCGTGAAGGACCAAAAAGATCCATATGGAGAAGCTCAAGAGGTGTAGAAGTTGAAACAATGTTTTTAGATTTGAAAGAGACTCTTGTTTTCTTTCCCATTTGGCATGCATCGCACAAGTAATCTTTTGAAATTTTAATTTTTGGTAGACCAACAACTAGATCCTTTGAAACCATTTGGTTTAGTAAATCAAAGTTGACATGACCTAAGCGTCTATGTCATAACCAAGAGTCTTCACTCATGGTTACTAAACACTTAGTGCTTGTTAAGGACACATCATCCAAGTTAAGCATTTAGATATTGTTTACCCTCAAGCCCTTAAGCAATGAACCTTTCTTCTTATTATGTTTAATTATGTAAAATTCATTTGTGAAAGATATTTTGTATCATTTGTCACATAGTTAACTAATGCTAAGTAGATTATGTTTAAGGTCTTCAACAAGCATAACATCATTGATAGTAGTAGAAGAGGGATTACCTACACTAAATTTTCCAAGTATAGCACATTTCGTTATTGTCTGCATAGATTACATACCACTTCTTCTATGCCACAAAGTCAATGAATAAGGATGTGTCACCCATCATGTGCCTTGAGCATCCACTATCAGGAAACCACATGATCTCCATAGAGCCAAGACATTTAACCTACAATATTAAACAAAGGTGGTAGGTTCCTAATTTTTATTTGGTCTTTTAGAGTAAGTAGAAACTATGTTGCATTTAGGCAACCATTGAAAGATACCTTTAGGAACAAGAGTTCTCCTAAATTTGTATTTTGCAATAGTATGACGTTTCTTGCAACAATAGTCACAAGTAAAATGATGATGAGAATGGTTTTTTCTATTCGATTCCTTTTCAACAAAACTATACTATGGTACTTTTAAAGATCTTTTAAACTTTGTTAGATCAATAGCAAATGTAAATTTTTGGTTCTAAAGCTTTGTCTAATTTAGCTTTTAGAGTATTAATCTCTTTTTTCCAAATGTGACAAGTTTCACAACCAAACCATGAAGGCTTCTCATCCTAAATTTTAAATTTTGGAACATCTAACATGGTTTGCATAAGGGCTTCCAATTTTTTTCCATTTCTAAAAACTTGGCTTCTTATTCTTTTATTTGAAGTCAACATTTTAAAAGGGTATTTAGCTTCACCATATAGATTATCAAAAGCGTTTTATAAATTAAAATAAGATATTTCATCAATAGGTTCATGTTTAGAATGACTTACATTCTTCTTATTCTTTTGATGGGCCATGAGGCAAAGGTTTGTTGTTTCATCATTATTACTTATGCTATCTTCACCTTTATGATGATGGGCGTAAGGCGTAAGTTTTCTATTTCATCATCATCATCATCACTTGAGTCGTCTTCACTTGAAGATTCACTATCACTTTCCCAAGCAATATATGCACTTCTAGGCCTACTAGACTTCTTGTATTGACCTTTTCCTTTATCTTTCCTAAGCAATGGACAATTTAATTTGTAGTGACCGACCTTTCCAAAATTATATCATGAACCTTTAAATTTTTCTTTCTTATTCTTATATTGTCTTGAGGAATTTGATTGTCTTCTATAGTTGATGAGACATTTGTCGGAATTCTTCATTCCATTCTTCTTGAGATATGTATTGTATCTTTTACTAAACAGACCCATTTCTTCTTCATCCGAATAATCATCATCACTAGAGTCACCCTCATCTTGCTCTTGAGTTGAGACCTTAGAGCTGTAAGTCATAATAGCAAATGACTTATTGTGTATCTCCTTATCCTTGTTCTTTTCTTTCCTAACCTTCTTCTCATACATGTCTAAGCAAATGAATTATTACTCATGTTCTTCAAGCTTGCCAAATAAAATAGTGATGTCGAATGTCAATAGATCATTAGCTTCCTTGATTGCCATAATCTTTGGTTGTCATTCCCTATTAAGACATCTCAACACTTTTTAGTAGCAATTTCATTCGAAACAGGCTTACCAAGTGCATTCAAACGATTTACAAGATGAGTAAACCTCTTTTGCATAACGACAATTATTTCACCATGCTTCATATGAAAGAGTTAAAAATCTTGATTCAAAGTATTGATTATAGCTTGTTTGACTTCATTAGCACCCTCATGGGCAACTTGCAATGAGTCCCACATAGCTTAAGCAGCTGTACAATGAGAAACACGATACTATTCATCAACTCCTACAGAGGATATAAGAATATTCCTTGGTTTCCAATCATACGACCACTTTTTCTCATCTTTTGCGTCCCATTGTGGATTCGATTTAGGTACAACAACACCGGCAGCATTGGTCATAGTAAATTCAAAAGGACCATTTTGGATGGTGCTTCATACTTTCCTATCAATGGAATTAAGATGGATACGCATACAATCTTTCTAATAACCATAGTTTTTGCCATTGAAAATGGGCGCTTTATTATACGCCCCTTTAGGTTCTGAATCCATTATCTAATAAGTTACTTCGAAGCACAATATGAACTGGCGCTCGTGATACCACTTGTTAGACGATAAGCTACGATCTAGAGGGGGTTGATATATTGCAAATGAAATTTTCTTACTAAAAATTTTGTTTTAAAAATGTTTTAACTATGGCGTGTGGAAACAATCCTGGATCGACAATCGTCTATCCTGAAACGTTATCAAAAATACTGGAAATGCGTTAACTGGTCGAATGAGTATGTAAGATGATAAAGGAAACCAATATATTTTTAGCGATTTTCTTTTGAATATAATCACATAGTAGTAACCAACTTCTAATAAATTAACACATAGAAATGACTTAAGCAATTTGTTGAACACTTTGTGTGCAATCGATTCAAACAAGATTTTTCTTTGAATTTTGCTGATATGAGAAATCAATTACAATCCCATAAATTGTAATAAACTCAAAAAATTGATAGAGAGTCTTAAATGTTATTAGTCACAAGCGGTTGCTTGTGCAGGGTTAGTCACATACGGTTGCTTGTGTAGGGTTACTCACTTGCGGGTAGCTTGTGCAGGGTTAGTCACTTGCGGGTAGCTTGTGCATTGTAGTTAGTCACTTGCAGTTGCTTGTACATTGTTAGTCACTGGCGGTTTCCCGTGCAATTGTAATCAGTTTGATTATAGTGGATTAAGACCTCGATTGAGAGAGGCGAAATCACCTTGGCGGGTGGACTAGACCAACTTGGGAATTTCTTAAGTGAACTAATATAAACATACCTAGTTCTTTCCTTCTTGCAATCTATAGTTATTATCAAGAGTAAAGAGTTTGTTATTTAAATAGGGGAGTTGTTTTTTATTAAAGTTTTGTTTGTTAAAAAACCTATAAAACCCCCTTTCTAGTGTTTTTCACACCTTCAAAAGCTACGTCATAAAAAGTGTTATTTGTTGCAGTATATATAAACTTAAGAAAGTCATCTATGACCTCAAGTGGGCCCCTCGAGCTTGGTATGAGAAACTTCATCAAGCTATATTGCAGTTTGGATTTGTTTCTAGGATATATGATCATTAACTTTTCATATATCAACATCAAAGTATCACTTTGTATGCCTTGGTTTATGTTAATGATATTTTGGTCCCAGGAATTTCTTTTAAACTTGTTCATGAACTGATATCTAAACTCCATCAACACTTTTCACTAAAGAAGCTTGACAAACGAAAGTGTTTTCAAGTGCATGAACAAGCTGAAGGTGCTATTATACTCATTCAAACCAAGTACATTAGAGATTTACTTGCTAAACTCAATATGGTAGATGCTAATGGTGTTAACACTTCCATGTTTAGTCAATGCAAACTAAGTAGACATGGTACAAATGTCATTGATTATCCTCATCTTTACAATTCAACAGTTGGAGCATTGAATTACATGACCTTGACATGCCCAAATATTGTATTTAGTGTTAACAAAGCATGTCAATTTTTGGCTAATCCAACTAGACTTACATTGGAGTGCTATCAAGCGGATAGTGAGGTATCTCAGTGGTACAACTCATCATGGTGTTCTCTTACAACCCGCTGATCTTGCATCTCATGTATCGGTTAGAACATACAGTGACTCAGATTGGGTCGATGATCCTGGCAATATGAGGTTAACTTTAGGCTCAAGTGTCTATCTTGGCCATTCTCTCATTTCCCGTAGCTCAAAGAACCTGTCACTTGTTGCATGCTCGAGTACAAAAGTTGATTATTGAGCTCTAGCACATACCACAACGAAAATTCTTTTGCCTGAGTTCTTATTAACTAAATGACATGTGCAGAATCTGGTGCCAATTCTTCTTTGTGATAATATTAGTCCAGTAATGATTGCTCACAATCCAGTTTTACATTTAAGGACCAAACACATTGAAGTTGACATTCACTTTGTTAGAGAAAGAATTGGAGTTCATAAACTATGCATTCAACATATTCCAGGCACGACTCAGATAGCAAATGCACTCATCAAACCTCTCTCTCATGCAGTTTTTCATAGATTCAAATGCAAGTTCAAAGTAGTTTCAATTCATCAAGCATGACCTTGTAGTGGTTAGAGTTGGGGTGGGGTGGGGGTATTGGAGAAGTAATAAGTTGAGAATAGCTTAGTGAACAAGTAAGCATTAGTTAGCAAAGTATGACAGTTAGTTAGGATCTCTAACTAACTTTTCTAATGTAACAAACTTTTCACTTGCATGACTCTTATATATGTTCTTCATGCAAGCTCCATTGATTCAAAATAATGAACATAGTTCAATGAATAATTTAAGATGAGTTTCATTTCTAACAACCGATGATGGCCTTTTCTGTCTTTTAGTTTGTTTGTTTCTTTGGCTTACCAAAAACAAAGTTTTGTATTAAGATGAGTTAACCGAAGTAATGAAGATGTTTGTCAATTTCAAACGTATTTTTTGAAAATAGATAGTAGTGAAACATAAACGTTTTGATGATTATAGTTTATCTTGATTGAAGTCATAGTCCATTGTCTTATCTTTCAAGAAATTTGTAGTGCTCCAGATTGTTTGATGGGCACAGTACCCCTTATACTCTTTTAATTCATTTCTTATAAAAAAAATTCACGATAAAACTTTGTATGAATATTATCTGCTAAATCAAACTGCAGTAATACCAATGTAATATATCTAAAATATAAATAAAAAATTCCTTTTATGCACTAGTGAAATTGAAACTTGAAAAACTTAAAAATCCCTTTTATATCTCAAATAAGAAATATTTTACAGGAGAAAAACATCCTCAAAACTCAATAGATTTGATTTAGTTAAACTAAGAGTTTAAAAATAAAAGAAAAAAGGGAAAATACTCTTTTTCGTCCTTTAATTTTGTCTCGGGGTCCATTATGGTCCCTTAACTTTTAAAAAGTTCAATTCAATCCCTTAAGTTTAAAAAATGGAGCACCTAGGTCCTTTCCGTCTATTTACTGCAAACAGACGTTTGGGTCTGCACACGTGGCATGTGTGGCATCTGAGTTGGCATTTTCTCTTGAACACCTTCTTCTTCCCTATGTATTCGTTGGTTTTTTTCCAGATTTTATCTTCCATGAATTCTATTTTCTTCAACCCAACCAACACACTCATGAAACAACCCAAAAAATTACTCAAAAAATTCATCAAACCCACAATATTCTTTAACTTTAAAACTCAAAAAATTTGTATTTCCATTAACCCATATAGCATATTAACTTTATTATAATCAATTAAAGAAAACATACAAACCTAGAGGAATAAAGATGCCGAAAAGGGGTTTAGAGATGAGTGGTTTTGGTTCTGGTGTTGGTGGGTTTAAGAATAACTCAAGTATGCAAGAACTAACCCTAAGCTATCTGTGTAGAAATAAAAAATTGAGTCTTGCTGATAAAGAGCTTCATGGTGACAGTTTTCTGAATTCGTTTGATAGAATGAGTCATAAGGGTAAAGACGTTATGGTTTCTGACATTCAAACTAAGATGGGAAATGGGTTGAGAGAGATTTTATGAGTTTGAGTGAAACAAGAGAGGATTCTTCAAAGAGATATGTTAAAGAAGAAGATGTTGAAAGAGAAAGAGAGAGTGTTAGGGATAAGAAACTGAAGATTGAGACATTGAATCTCTCTTGCTTTACCTGATGTGTCAATGAATCCTTCAGAAAAACAAAATCTTTCTCATCTGGGATGATGCCGAAGGGGGTTTGACCGTTTGAATCTGCATTGAACATTTAGTACTTGGAAAATATTGCAGTTTTGAACTATTAAAAATGTGCAGGCAAAATTGAGGAAGAAGATGAAGATCATTAATCTAAATCCAGAAAATATTTAAGTGATGGATTTTTTCGTCGCTAAGCCACGTGGAATTCCACATCAGCGCCACATGGTGTTATAGATTGACTTTGACTAACAGAATGGATGGAAAGGACAAACGTGGTCCAGTTTGCAGAGTTAAAGGATTGAATTGAACTTTTTAAAAGTTAAGGAACCATAATGAATTCCGAGACAAAATTAAGGGGCGAAAAAGAATATTTTCCCAAGAAAAAATTACTAACAAGTAACTGTCGTTAAATAAACCTGATGTCATTCGAATAAGTTAACACTAGCTCAGCAAACTTAATGCATGACACCTTTGTCTTGAATTAATATAGTAACTAATACATAATAGAAAAGTGGATATACAATTAATTAAAATTTGAACTCAATTACCATGAGTAAAAAAAAAAAACTCAATCAACAACTAATACATGCATCAGCCCTGTTGCTTAAATATGCAAAATTTAATCAAACATCATTAAAGTCAAATACTAATATCAAATTGCCACACAATTAGCTATATCCATTGCCCAAAAGATAGTCAACTATTTACATTCTTGCCTCAAAATAATATGTTTATATTTTGTCAAACAATAACAGGGTATATACATGTGACATTGGGCCAGTTTGTTTCAGCTTTAAAAAAATGGATTTTTTCTTTGTATTTTTGAAAATAGATTTTCTAAAACCGTTTTTCAAAATATTACAAGTTTTTTTATATTCGTTTTTTCTGAAATGAAACACTTAATTTGACATCATATAACATAAACATACATAATTGAAGACCAAAACTTAGTCAAAATCATAATTTTTTCAAAAAGTTGTATTTCAAAAATGATTTTTATGAAAATCTATTTGAAATAGCTTCAAAATTAAGTGATTTTTTGAAATTTTGATATCCAAATTTTTTCCCCATAAATAGATGAAATACCTAAAATCACATTTTAAGAATAACTATTCGAACAGATTTTTTATTTGAAGCTTTTATAAAAAGTTTCTTTGTAAAAAAAATTTTCGCAAAATTTAATAACACTATAAAAATCATTTTTAAAAAAAGCCAAAACAAACAGGCTCAGTTAATTGCCCAACTTCTCGGTTAGAACCATTTAAAAACAACTCACCGAAAATCTGAAGTTGAGATGCCAACAAGAATGGACTCTACATAAAAGGTATTAATATTTATATAGTTACGTCATGTATACATGCATATACATTATACAATGCACAGCTAATTATATATATATATATATATATATATATATATATATATATATATATATATATATATATATATATATATATATATATATATATATATATATATATATATATATATATATATATATATATAATCAGGATTAACAAAACTTATGCATGCATTACAGCTGTTTAAACTATATTAAAGTTAATTTCTATATTTGATCACTTACTATGAATTAAGTCATCATAGTATGTACTACTTATAATCAATTTGGTTTATATATTTAATCACGTTACTATCAATTTAATATTAAAGAATTAATATGACTAAAACATGAGATTGGACTTTTTTAAATTATCCATATTCTCCGGAACCTATTTGAAAGCTTCATATAAAGTCAGTGACTAATTTAACTATTTATTCTTTTTTCATACAAGTCTAAAGAAAAATAGAAAATATATATGAGGAGAGATATATTTACTTCAAGAGTAAGTGTAGAGGACTCGCTCCAAATCTTAACAATTGATTTTCATTAATCTAATAATTTTAATTGGTCATTTAATCTAATTATTTTTTAAAATATTTTTTTAAATAAAAAATTAATTAAAGTCGTTAGATTAATGATAATCAATGGTTAAGATTTGAAGTAAGTCTTCAACACTTACTCTTGGAGTAAATATATCCCTCATATATATATGGGACGACTCAAGTGAGAACACTTGGTTATCATGAGAACAATGAATCACGACCATTAAATTTTGATTTGTTGATTTTAATGGATTAGATTGGTTTCTCTGTCTATGTTGATTTAAAATAAATATTATAAACCATAGAAAGAAAAACTAATCAGTCTATTAAAATCAACAAATCAAAATTTAATGGTCGTGATTCATTATTCTCATTTCTCCACTACAAAAAAAAGCCTCAGTAGTGACGTGAATATCACGCCACAAACCAAAAAAACACATCACAAACCAATATTTGCGAAGTGAAAATTCACGTCGCAGGAGGCAAGGTGGCAACTTTTAGTGACGTGATTTTCACTTCACTATTTAGTGAAGTGAAAATCACGTCGCAAAATTTGGGTCAGAGATTAATGCATGTTCAGTCAGAGCAGGCGTAGTAGCGTTTGGGTCAGAAGAGCATCTTTAGTTGCGACGTGATTTACATGTTACTACTTAGTGACATGGCAATCATGTCACTAAATTTGCCTAGGAGTAAATGAAAAGCGCATTTAATGTCTAATGTTGCGACGTGATTTTCATGTCACTATTTAGTGACATGGAAATCACGTCACTAATACTTTTTTTTTTTGCAAAAAACCAAATATATATATAAATATAAATATATATATATAATTAAATTAATAAACTAAATATATTAAAATTTATAAATTAATTCAATAAACTAAATATAAATCTAATATTAAAATTAAGAAAGTAAAATTATAAATCTAATATTACTAAATAATGTAATTATAATTTAATTAATAGTTTACACAAATTCAAAATTAAAAGTTGTCAACAAAATAAAAACTAAACTAAATCAACAATCAATCCGGGTCGGGAAACTCATCCTCATTTAGATTTTCCTGATCAGTCGGCGCAGAACCCCCCATATTTTGGTTTCCACCAAAGGATTGCATAAATTGTCGCATTTGTGCCTCCATATCCGATTGTCTTTTCGCCATGACCTCCATTTCCCGCTGATGCTCACTCCGCATTGCCATCATTTGGGCCTCCATTTGGGCCTACATTTGGGCTTTCAGTGCCGCTTCACGTTCCGCCGCCTCACGCCTCACCTCATTTATCGCCAATTGTCTTACAGTGTCTCTCTGTTCATCTGTTAAAGTTACAGGACGTGAACCCCCTTCCCCGTCGAGAACTCTTTGATATAGAGTTCTATCATCAGATCTCAAGGTGCCTGCCAAATTTCCACCACCAAAAAAACACCCGTTAGGCCCCTTGCCGCCAATAACTTTACTCCAAAGATAAAAATCTACATCTGGATGAAGCGGCTCTCCCGGTCTTGGAGTATACCGAGGATTAGCAGTCAGAAATTGTACAAGCAATGCATGATAATCATCCTACACATACAAAAAAAAAAGTTAAATATAATTTAGTTGCCACATGAATTTCACGCCACAAATTTAGTTGCCACATGATTTTCACGCCAAAACATGTCACATGCCATATGAAAATTATAACACATACATTCTACCTGTCAGAATTAATTAATAAATCAGAATAATAATACCGATTTAATTCATACATTATAACACATACATTCTACCTGTCGGAATTAATTAATAAATCAGAATAATAATCCCGATTTAATTCATACATTATAGCACATACATTCTAACTTTGATCACCAATTTGATTCATATATATCAACACTTTATCGGCACTTCACAATCACCACCAAATACATCACAATTCATCTCTTAAAGAAATACCGATAGCTTAAAAAAATAATACGGATAACTTAACCAAATATAATACCCAACTTAACCAAATAATACCGATAGCTTAACCAAATATAATACGGATAGCTTAACCAAATATAATACCCAACTTTAACCAAATAATACCGATAGCTTAACCAAATATAATACGGATAGCTTAACCAAATATAATACTCAACTTAACCAAATAATACCGATAGCTTAACCAAATATAATACCGATAACTTAACCAAATATAATACCCAAATTAACCAAATAATACCGATAGCTTAACCAAATATAATACCGATAACTTAACCAAATATAATACCCAACTTAACCAAATAATACTGATAACTTAACCAAATATAATACCGATATCTTAACCAAATAATACAGATAGCTTAAAAAAATAATACTGATAGCTTAAATAACTTACCATAGCTTTTTGTGTACGACTGTCAACAAAAGCTCCTGTTTTCTTTTTCCGAGTCCTCGCAACCAGCTCGGTCATAAGTGGAGGTATATTTAATTCCTTAGTCTAAATAACAAAATAAACTATAATTAATAATATCAATTATTAATTGAAATTATAACTTTAAGAAGTGGTAATAATTATTACCATGCGACGAACATGCTCAGCAGTGCTTATACTTCCAACAGCATTAAGGCAACCACCCTTTTCAGATGCTCTCATCTTCTTTGCATTTTCAGATTTGGCCGCAAACTCATCACTCTCCCAATATTTAAGAAGTTCCCGAAAGATTTCTTCTCCTATCCAACTAGGACGGATGCCATGAAGTTCCCAACGCTTTCTAACACGTCGTAGCATGTCAGAAAGTCGTCTTGCAGTTCTGCCATAATAATTTTTTTTAAACTGTCTCTCTTTCATTGGTTCCCACACACATTTTTCCTGCAATAAAATTAGATAAAATAAAAGTTAGATAATTGTAGTGAAAAGTTATTTAAATAACAATAACTTAAACAATAAATTAAGTATACCTGAAAATGCGTAAACCAATGTTCTCTATCATCGCCCTTAACATCTTTAAAAGTCTTTATAAGTTTTTTATAATTCTGCTGAATTATATAACTTATAACTTTGGCAGCAGTCCGACTCGGCGTGAATCTAAACAACATTAATTGAATTAGCATTAATTATAAAGTTATAAAAAATGGAAACGTATACTTAAATAAAAATTGATAAATAAGAAACTTACGAGCTTTCTTCGGGCCTAATAAAAAATCTCCCGTCAATGATATGAATCTGACTCGGATCATCATCCCCTCAAAGATCGCTCCCATCCAACTGATCATCCGCAGTCTCATCCTCCGCCTGATCATCATCCTGTGGGGGCACATGTGGGGGATGTGGGGTGGGACCAGTCTGTGTGGGAGGTGGAAAACTAGATCCTCCAGTCTGCTGGAAAGATGAGGGACCAGTCTGTGTGGGAGGTGGAAAACTAGATCCTCCAGTCTGCTGGAAAGATGAGGGACTAGTCTGTGTGGGAGGTGGAAAACCAAACCCTCCGGTCTGTCGGAAGGATTGGGGCATCTGTGTCTGCTGGAAGGATGGGGGCACATGTGTCTGCTGGAAGGATGGAGGCACATGTGTCCGCTGGAAGGATGGGTAACCAGGTGGTGGTGGGGTAATAAAAGACGGACTGTCATATGGATACTGAGAGGAGAGTAGTGGCAGAAAACCCTGAGTACTGGCCATGGACATACGATTAACCTGACTCTGCGGGGGAGGACACGTGGCCAACTGAGGTGACTGACATACTACTACTCGTGGGCGTTGGTGCTTCTTCTTACCACTATCATCAGCTACACCCTTACCTTTATGGTCTTTTTCCCTTCAGTCCATGAATGAGTGTGAAATTTATATCCATTCACGAAGTATGTGTGCCATTCATTTGTGCTTTGAATACAGCCTTGAGACAAGTTTCTCAAATGGAGTATTTCGGGAGTCGGTGCAACAATGCTATACATTCTCTCCTTAAACCATGCTGGGAATTGAGCATGGATGACATCAGATGTTGATTGTACACCGGTAGTATGAAAATAGGTGTTGTTGAATTCCCTAAAAAGAAACACATTATAAGTTTCAGAGTAATGAGTTTTATGATTGTAAAGAAAATTAAAAGTTAGGGGTATGTATACTTACTCAAGAAATGGTTTAACTTCAACGTAGTTGATCAAGACATGAACATGGGCAGATTGCATTTCTTGTCGGGTCAACCAATGCACACCCTTTTTTCCAGATGGACGACCTAGAAGCCCGAAGACCGATAAAGTGAATTGACTCCTTTCACTAACATTGACAGGATTTCGAATGATTCTTGGAGTTAACATCAAATGCTTGAAATAGTGACTGCAAAAATGTGATGTTTCTCGATGCAAGTAATGTGCACATATCGATCCTTCAACTCTAGCCTTATTTTTCACTGATCGTTTTGAATCACCCATGAACCTTTCAAACGGATACATCCACCTATATTGAACAGGTCGTCCAAGATAAGCTTCATAGGCGAGATGCACAGGTAAATGTTCCATGGAGTCAAAAAAACCAGGCGGAAATACTTGTTCCAACTTGCATAGAATGACTGGAATATTTCGATCCAACTTAATGACTTCATCTACTTTTAAAGCTGAAGCACAAATATCTCTGAAAAATTGACTAATTTCAGTCAGTGGATTAAGCACATGTTTAGGTAGAGAACCAAATGCAATTGGTAGCAATTGTTACATAAAAACATGGCAATAATGACTTTTCATACCATGCAAATTCCCAGTGTTTGCGTCAGCACACCTTGCTAAAATTGAAGAATAGTCGTCGGGCATTCTCAATTCTTTTAACCATCGACAAACCGCTTTACCTTCTTGGGAGGTCAGACTGAAACAAGCCTTCGGTTTTAATAATTTCCCATTTGGTTGAGGCTTCAACTCCAACTCTTTTCGGTTGCACCATTTTTCCATGTCATGTCTAGCCTTCTCATTATCTTTCGTCTTGTCTTTAACATCCATCACAGTGTTAAATACATTATCAAAAAAATTCTTCTCAATATGCATAACATCTAGATTATGGCGCAACAAATTATCTTTCCAATATGGAAGATCCCAAAATATACTTCTCTTTGTCCAATTGTGATCGACCCCATATCCTTCAATTCTACATGCCTTTCCAGTATCTGTAATTTTTGGTAGCCCACAAACTTTGTCCCATACAGCACCTGGTGACAATCGGGGCGGAGGCATATCTGTTACTTATTTGTCTTTTATGAAATTTGTCTTGTTCTTTCTATACAGATGATTTTTTGGTAGAAATCTGCGGTGACAGTCAAACCACGAGCTTTTCCCCCCTTTATCCAACGTAAACGCCTTCGTCTCTTTCATACAATGCGGGCAACCCATTCTGCCATGTGTACCCCAACCAGACAACATGCCATATGCTGGAAAGTCGTTGATGGTCCACATCAAGGCAGCTCGCATAGTAAAATTTTGTTTACGTGATATATCATAAGTCCATTCTCCACCAATCCACAACCTCTTCAAATCATCAATTAAAGGTTGTAAATACACATCAATTCCGGCTTTTGGACTCGAAGGTCCTGGAATGACGCACGTCAAAAACATATATGGTTTTGTCATGCACATCTCGGGAGGAAGGTTGTAAGGGGTTACAATAACTGGCCAACAAGAATACGCACTTCCCGACGCTTGAACATAAGGAGCAAAACCATCTGAGCATAATCCAAGCCTGACATTTCTAAGTTCTGCGGCAAAATCAGGATGTATTCGATCAAAGTGTTTCCATGCCTCGCCATCAGATGGATGCCGCATAGTGTCTGGACTTGTTTTGTTTGTATGATGCCATGTCATCTGACTTGCACTGTGCATTGAAGCAAACATTCTTTTTAACCTTGGAATTATCGGAAGATAAAACATGGACTTTTCTGCTACACGGTCTTGATTAGTGTTAATGGCTCTACTGCGAACTTTATAGCTTGGACTCATACAAAATTTGCATTCCTCCAACAATCCATCTTGAGTACCAAACTCATTGTCATAAAACAACATACAACCATTAATGCAACAATCAATCTTTCTTACTCTTAAGCCCAACTTCGACACCAACTTCTTTGCTTCATAAAATGTTGTAGGTAAGTTGTCTTTCATTGCAGTTGAGTCCAACATCATTTTTACAAAGAATTCCAAACACTGATCAGGAACATTCCAATTTGACTTGGCGGCCAATAATCTCACACACATTGATAACTTGGAGTCAGACGAACCGTCAAACAACGGCGTATTCATCTCATTCAACAATTGATAAAATCTCTGCGCTTCTTCGTTCGACATCTCTTCCCCATCATAATCTTCAAGTTGATCATAGGTCACATTCACACCAAAAGCATCCTCAACCATGTCACCGATCTGATTAAAGTTTTCCTCATATTCAATAGGCGGTCTTTCCTCATATTCCATTGACGGACGACTACTTGAAGCATGCGTACTGCTAGTCTCTGGTACGTTACTCGGCAATTTTTCACCATTAAACGTCCAGACCCAATAATTTTCCATGAAACCCCTTCTATACAAATGCCTGACCACTTCATCTGGGTCACTAATTATAGGTCTACATTCACATTTAAGACAGGGACACCTAACTCCTCCTTCGCTTCGACAATATTCTTGAGCAAACGCCCACGTGATAAACCCGTTAACTCCTTCTATAAAATTGGGTTTAAGTGCACGTCTTCCTGGTTCCACTCTATCGTACATCCAACTACGATAATACAAATAATATTCCATACTGCACATATATCCAATCATGCTCTTTTTTAGTAACAATAATTAAACATTTACTTATATCAACTATAAGTAAATAATTTTCTACAATAAAATTTTCTAACAATATATACATTCTAACAATATATACATTCTATAAAGTTCTAAAAATATTATATACATTCTAACATTCTAACAATATATACATTCTAACAATAATACATATTATATATAATATTTTCGTTTTTACAAAATCTATAATTATAACGACATTCTAAAAATTATACATACTATAAATAATATTACATTCTAAAAAATTATTATATAATCACATAAAAATTAACATTCAATAAATAATATACATACTAAATATTAATCTATATATATATATATACATACTATAAATAATATACATTCTAATTATTATAACATTCTATTAATTAACATTCTAAAAATTATATATCAAATTAACCTATAATCACATCAAAAAATAAATAATACATACTATAAATAATACAAACTATAACATATATATATATATATATATATATATATATATATATATATATATATATATATATATATATATATATATATATATATATATATATATATATATATATAAAATCACATAAAAAAATCTGAAAAATTATATAAATAAAATTGAAAAAAAATACCTCAATGAAGTTGAACAATGAGTGAGTTCTTATACTTGAATCAAAATCAAAAATTTTCACCTACACATATTAAATCAAAATCAGTTTCTTAACAAAAAAATTAAAAAAAATAGACAAGAACAAGTGGAGATTGGTTGCATACCTGAAAATGGGAGATTGTAACAAAAATATAGGATTGAAAATGGTGGATTATGGAGGAAGTGGAAGAAGAGAGGAAGAGGGTTTGGGGGAAGAGGAAGAAGAGAGAAAAATGCAGAAAGGGGGTTCTGGGAAAAGGAGCAACACCCGAAGGGGTATATCAATTTTAGCGACGTGATTTTCACGTGTCTAGGTTGCGAAGTGAAAATCACGTCGCAACACCCACACAATAATTAAAGTGTCAGTCAAACTGTTGGCGTGGAATTCAAAATAACTTTGCGACGTGAAATACACGCCGCAACAAAAAAATATGAAAATTTGAAATTCCCCCCTTTGTCGGACTACTTTATCTGTTTTCATTTTTCTTTTTTTTATTTAAAGGTTGCGACGTGTCTTTCACTTCGCAACTATTTTTTTAAAATAAAATTTCAGACACCCCATGTGCCAACGTTGGTTTTATTTTTTTAATATTAAAACCTTATAGTGACGTGATTATCACGTCGCAACTCACTTTTTTGAGCCACGTGATAATCACGTCGCAACATTACGTGGCTAGATCCAACTTTTCTTGTAGTGCTCATAATAACCAAGTGTTCTTACTTGAGTCGTCCCCATATATATATATATATATATATATATATATATATATATATATATATATATATATATATATATATATAGAGGAGTATTTTAGTTAATATTATGAAAAATGAGAACTTTTAATAACAATCATATGATTTAAAAACAATGCTTAGATATGCATTTATGTGATATGTATTTAAACCAAAATCTATCTATTAATTATTTTCTCTTAAAATTTGAGTGAAATCTGAGACATATATTTTAAATCGTATGGTTGTTATTAAAAGTTCTCAGTTCTCATAATAATCAAAGTTCTCATTTGATACGTCTATATATATATATGAGTGTAACTTGTGGTGTAACTCTTCGGGTGTACTCGAAGAGTTACACCACGAGTTACACTCGCTCAATAACTACATTTCGAATAAATATTTTTTAAATCCAACAGTTGGATTGAAACATAATATCATATAGATCATACCTATAAAGTTTGAGCTTAATCTATAATGATTTACTATACCATTAGGATATCCAAAGATTAACGTCAAAATGAGCTTTCATATAATGTTAATTTTGATGTAATTCAATGACATAGTATATCATTATTGATTAATCTCAAACTTTATAGGTATGATCTATATGATATTATGTTTGAATTAAAAATGAAGTTACGAGCGAGTGTAACTCGTGGTGTAACTCTTCGAGTGTATTTTGATCCATCCTCACACACACACACACACACACACACACACACACACACACACACACACACACACACACACACACACACACACACACACACACACACACACACACACACACACACACACACACACACACACACACATATATATATATATATATATATATATATATATATATATATATATATATATGAGGAGGGATCAAATTACACTCAAAGAGTTACACCACGAGTTACACTCGCTCACTAACTACATTTTGAATAAATATTTTTTAAAATCAATCGTTGGATTAAAACATATTATCATATAGATCATATCTATAAAGTTTGAGATTAATCTATAATGATTTACTATGTGATTGAATTACATCAAAATTAACGTTATATGAAAGTTCATTTTGAGGTTAATCTTTGGATATCTTGATGGTATAGCAAATCATTATTGATTAATCTCAAACTTTATAGATATGATCTATACGATAGTATGTTTCAACCCAACGGTTGATTTTAAAAAATATTTATTTGAAATGAAGTTATGAGTGAGTGTAACTTGTGGTGTAACTTTTCAGGTGTAATTTGATCCCTCATATATATATATATATATATATATATATATATATATATATATATATATATATATATATATATATATATATATATATATATATATATATATATATATATATATATATATATATATATAGTGCAGCATCAAATATTGTGCAATGCCACAAATATTGAGATGCAACAACAATAGACTCATGTATGTGGTACCAAAACATCACTGATGACTTAGTCATCGTTATTATCCAAAGATACCCACCAATAGGATAAATTACTGCTTAGGAACGGAGCATATCACCAACTAAACCCAATCCACACTATGGGATTGAGGCCATCATTGGACCAGATCGTCCTACAAACTTCGCAATAGAAACCACGCTTTTTAGTGTATAATCGCAAAGTATCATTATCTCATCACAATATAACTCCTAGAAATTTGAGTCATATAGTTCATTTTGTTTTACTAAGTTGTATAATATTACTCTAGCTTCGCAATGCTTCGAACGACACGTTGATCGGAGTCTTAAGACTCAAGTTACGAATTTTACAAATTTTTCTAGTTCGGGCAACATTCCCCCAGCGAGGGGATATAATCGCCCGGCGACTGAAGCCAGTAGCCTCTGCCTTCACTCGCCTCCTTATTCGCCCGACGCGTCTTGGGAAAGCTCGCCCGCCCGACAAATATGTGCGAACAGGGTTTTTCCGTTGCGATTTATTGCATAAAATAAGTCCCAAAAGCTATGATTTCTTCATGTTATGGGTTCTAAAACATCATCTAATCATCAGGTTTCATCTTATATAACTAATCCAATATATTCTCTGTTATAGGTACATTTATTTACAACTCATTAACACAAAACATCATATATCCTCATCGATTCCTCACATCACCACCTATTCATCACAATCAAAAACCCCAAAGCCAATCTTACAATTATCTAACACTTAAGCCAAATTCGTAACTCTTTCGGTGTTCTCTTTACGTGTTCAGGACAGAAGCCAATTATTTGAGAAAGATGTTCGAAAGTGCAAACTATCTAAGTTTTGAATTTACTATTCCACTGTGTTTCGGATGTTTGAAAATTCATAACTTTTACTTGACTTATATTGGGTTATTTTGAACTTTAGGCCAAAGTTACTTTGATGCATATTTATCCACTAACTTTGTGTTAATTTTAATTTTCGGTCAACATTTACTAATTGAATTTGATTCTTGTTATGTTTTGTTAATTTCCGGATCAATTTGTGATAGATTGTGTTGATGTACATAATGCTTACTAACATGTTTTCTATTTCCTAAGTTGCAACACTTTTCATTTGACTCAAGGCACAATACAAATTGCCTTTGACATATAAAAACTTGAGTTGATTGGAAAATGTCACAATTCTTGAATTTTTTTAACACTTGACATAAACTCAATTCTGAGCTAAATTCCTAACCGTAATGAGTTTTTGCACTTGTGAATAATGTAACTCAACTGTGTTGATGATTCTTGAGCCATTGGTGTACTTGTTAGTCAGTTTCAGACACTTTTATTTTACTTATTCGCTACTGCCAGCCGACAAAAATGGCCTAAAAGTCCCACTTCCAGACTGAATTAATTCAAACCGAGTTTTTTTTAGTCTGTTGGCATGTTTGCAATTAACCATGTGATTTTTGTTCAATTCCGAGTCGATTAACTTTGACGCTGATTTCCCGATTTTGCGGTTTTTGCTTCCGATTGACATGTATTTTTCACCTTGACTTTTACTTGACTTGTATTCATATTTGCTTATCTAATTGTATACTAATGCACTTAAGTTTGTTTGATCCAGATCTATTCCATGCATACTTTGAGATTTGACATAACTATTTTACCGTTTTGTGCGCATTTGACTTGATTTAACATATGTGTTATCTCATTGTGTTATTGTTGCCCCATTTATTATGTTGCGCTTCCAATGCGCGTTTTGCATTTCTTTCTTAGCTTTTCACTTTATTTTGCTTTAATAATGCAATTGTGCAACTCCGGTTGCAATTTTCTTTGTTCTAATAAGTGTGCTTAGCTTGTGCAAGGAACTTTGAGGATGATTTCTGATGGATGTGTATTGCTCCATGTTATGCTTTATTTGCGTGATATGACATTACTTTCCCGATTTCTATTCGTTCATCTCACCCGTTGAGACACGATATATATGCTTGCTTGTTGCATGTATGTATTGTGACTTTTCTTGCAGGTGTATTACTCGGACGTATCGACATACACTTCGACTCGGACACGCGATTTATTTTTGTGTTGTCATTAGATTATGGTGATGCTTATACCGTCTATTGGACTTCTGAAAATGTTTGTTGCTTGATGCTAGCTTGCACGCAGACCTCTGGATTTCTTTTGATTGTTTGCTGTTATTTATGAATTACTATCTGTTTAGTATTCTTATTATTCCCTTTTACTTTTTTTGCATTTTCCCTTTCAATAACATGAGAAGTAGGATTAGGAGTCCGTGCCACTTGGCCGGCAATTCTGGAAGTCCTCCCTAGGAAGCCATGCTTGTGTTGGTTTATTTTTATGCATGCGGCAGGGTCTCAATGGTACTATAAGACCTCATCGAAGGCAACATCATTAAGTCCTCATGGTAGGCAAGCGAAGAGGGTTCGTAATCGACCCCCGCCATGTTTCATCGAGTTGGTTCAGTTAGCATGCGTTACACGTCGTTGCTTTTGAATCGTCCCCGGATCCAGTTATTGAGTCAAGTCAAGTGGAAGGGTCTTGTAGATCCATACGTCTTGTCTAGCTTGCGTCGCCTGAAACTGATGCTTCGTGTATGCACGAATGATTATTTTTCTTTCTCCTTTTTTCCTTCATTTTCCCAGTGAAATGATACTGCGGTATAGACACCCATATCCATCACAACAGCTTTGTTTGCCTCGGTCAATTCGATCTTGTTGGCTAAAAGCTCCCTATTTTATTTTCTTTTCCCCTGTCCTCAAGTCGCTACTCTGGTAGTTGTTTGCTTTTCAAGCCGCGCTCGATTGTGTGATATTACTTTTGTGTTTGCTTTCCCTAGTGGGTTGCTAGTCTTAGCGTAGTTTCCTTTTGCATGCCAACTTAGGTAGATATTTCCCTTTGCATTAGGATTTCTTTCATGCATGTTTAAAACCTAAACCAAACTCTTTCTTTATTTTGCACCATGGATCTTAAGAGCACGTTACTTCCTTCCTACCTCCCTTGCATAAGTCTCCAAAGGTCGAGCTGCCGTAGGATGCGAATGTAACTATTCACCTAAAAAACACAAAACAAACAAAAACTAGTTAGCCGAGCTACGTTAACCGCGATTCCTCAAAAAGGATACATAGGCAACGGGGTAGGTCCTGTACGAGTATAATTATTTCTTTTCCCTAACAAAGTCCTATACCTTCTATCATACAACGCTTCATACGGTGCCATACTGATACTCGCATGAAAACTATTGTTATAAGTAAACTCAATTAGTGGCAAATGGCTATCCCAAGCTCCTCCTTGGTCTAACACACAAGCCCGCAACAAATCTTCTAATGACTGGATATTCCTTTCGGTCTGACCATCCGTCTGCGGATAATACACTGAACTCAATCTCAAAGTAGTATCCAAGGCATCGTGTAAACTCTTCCAAAACCTTGACGTAAACCTTGGATCTCTACCTGACACAATACTCGACGGTATTCTATGCAATATCACAATCTCCTCAATATACATCTCATCCAGCTTAGAACTAGAATGGATCGGAAAAAAAAGGAGCCGACTTAGTCAACCTATCCAGAATCACCCAAATAGAATCATTTCCCTTGGCGGTCTTCGGTAAACCCTTCACAAAATCCATTGAAATTATATCCCACTTCTACTCGGGAATATTCAACGGTTTCATTAAACCCAAAGGCTTTTGATGTTCAATTTTCTACTTCTGACAAGTCAAACAAGCAAAAACAAATTCCGAAACTTCCTTTTTTACTCTTAGCCACCAAAACAATTTCTTCAAGTCTTTATACATTTTCATAACACCAGGATAAATACTCAACTCACTTCTATGTCCTTCCTCATGAATACCTTTCTTAAGTTTGGGGACATCCGGAACACACACTCGATTTCTGAATCTCATCACACCATTCTCTTTGATTCAAAACTCACCTCCATTACCTTGGTTAAACAAAATCATCTGATCAAGTAGCTTCAAATTTGATTCTTGACCTTCCCTAATTTCTTCAAGGATACCTGTTAGCTAGAGATTTTGACAATCGGAAGTAAAGTTGTTAGATTATATGATTCGAAGAGAAAATAAGAAAGAGATCAGGAAAAGATGTTTCTTTAAGTCCCTTCGAGTAAAAAAGGCTTTTTATTCATAATAAATTGGAGCTTTTTGTTAGAGAGTCTTCGAAATGTTTCAGCAGAGACCGAAGGTATTCGCAGGATATTTCGAAGAATATACATTTTTTTTATTAGTCACGTGGATCACGTTTTCGAAGGCATTGGGCAGGAAGATTTGAATTTTGAAGTAACCCTCTTCGCCGAAAGGATGCATGGAAGCTACGTGGCATTTCGTTAGAAAGAGACTGTTAGGGTCGAATTAGTATAAATAGGGATCTTAGTGTTAGGATTCAGGGTGTTCATTTTGTACAAAATTACTCAAAATTGCTCAAGTATCAAGTGTGAGAGAACGAGCTTCACTGAGAATGTATGTGTAACACCATTGTTATTTTAATATTGTTCTTCATTTTATAAACACAAGTCATTTAAATAATTTTCTTTCAAATCATGTCCTTTACATTTACAATAGAAATATTTTGAATTTTTCTTTAAATTTCGTTGTTACATTACATTTTACGTTGCTTTTCATTAGCCATAGATTCGAGTATTCTTTTAAAGTAAAATCAGAAGAATGGATTTGATCATTAAGATAGAAACACTTAGACACATGTTCTAGGATCAATCTAGTCCATCCTGCAAGTTACCAAAGTAAATTTAAGAATTTGGAAGACTAGCGATTGTTTACCAGAAATCACTGTAAACAATACCACTAGTCAATTTCAACATTCCCAACTACACACTATAGGGAGTCTCTTCGCATACCAAACTCATATCTCCGAACTGTTCAATCATTTCCAACTCACGCACCATAAGCATATACATATTTCGTGACTTCCTACTCAACGCATCAGCCACTACATTTGCTTTTCCAGGGTGGTAAATCAAATTGAATTCGTAATCCTTTAACAATACAAGCCACCTTCTTTGTTTCATATTCAACTCTTTCTGATCAAACAAGTACTTTAGAATCTTGTGGTAGCTAAACACTTCGAATTTAGAGCCAAAAAGATAATGTCTCCAAATATTCAACACAAACACCACAAATGCTAATTCTAAATCATGCTTAGGATAATTCCTTTCATGAACCTTAAATTGTCTAGAAACATAAGCAACAACTTTCCCATTCTGCATTAACACACTACCAAGCCCCATCTTCGATGCATCACAATAAACCACAAAAGATTCATTCGCATTGGGCAAAACCAACACGGGAGCGCTCATCGATTTCTTCTTCAATTCTACAAAGCTTTCTTCACATGAAACATCCCACACATACGCTTGAACCTTTCGAGTCAATTGAGTCAATGGTAACAACAACTTAGAAAATCCTTCAATAAACCTTCGATAATAACCTGTTAAACCAAGAAAACTTCGAATCTCTGTCGCAGTCTTTAGAGTCTCCCAGTGTAATACCGCGTCTATCTTAGAAGGGTCTACAGCGATCCCACCACTAGAAATCACATGCAAGGTTGTCAAACTCGCGATTCTACTCAGACTCGTAAAGGGTTCGTAGACTCGACTCGCAGACTTAACTCTCAAACTCGTACGAGTCTATGGAAAATTAAAAATGACTTTCAAAAACCTGTAAGTGAGACATATATGACACACTCCTAAATTTTTACACTTGTAAATATCTCATATATGACACAAATATATATATATATATATATATATATATATATATATATATATATATATATATATATATATATATATATAGTAGAACACCAATTAACATTAAAATTTAAATTTCATACTCTATTACACATTTCTTAGCAAAAAACTCAAAAATAAAACAAATAAAATAGAAGAGTATGTAGTTAAAGACTTAAAGTACTAATATATTCTTAATTGGCTACTACACAAAGCAAAAAAACATAAAACATATATCCTAATTGTTTCAATCATCAAAAGTTCCAGTGAAATTATCACCGCCAATATCATCACCATCTTCTTCATTGGTATCTTGGATATCATCATCAAACTCTACCCTATATGAATCAACTTCTTCATTAGTAACCATTGTTGGATTGCTTTGAGTTTCACTTCCACCTAACTCAACATTGTCACCCCACCACTACATAACATTAGTAACAACATCAGCTTACGTAGCAGTGTTAACAATAACGTCATCTTGCTCAATAATAATTGAAGTTTGCACATTTTCTTCATCAAGATCTTCAGTTATCCATTCATCATCTGAATGAATATATTAAAATGAAAGAACAACACTATTTACTTTTCCATTTTTACTTTTCAACTTCAAATTGCATATGGCATAAACCAAATTATTTATCTTTTTCATGCAACATATTTCTTCTCTTTGAATGAACTTGCATAATAAATATTAATTCAACTCAATGTTTCTAAAATAATAAAAATCAAGTCTATAAAGAAACAAATAATAATTCAGTACCATTTCAAAGGAACTTCATTTCTATTCACAACCAGAGGAACTACAACTTAAGCTTTGGACAAGAATTGAAAACCTCTTTAATTTTGGAGTCATATCTCCATAGAAATCTCGTACTAGAGACTACTTCCTGGAGGTAGAACAACTCATTCCATGTTCAAAATTCTAATACCGACAATGGAGTCGTCTACGTGTAATATACAAAAGAATACTGATCGTGCTAAACTGTTGAAGTTAGCTAAGTTGATTATTTGGAACGAAGCTCCAATGGCGAGTAAATATTGTATCGAAGCTTTGGATAAAACACTTAAGGACATTATGTTAGGAACAAAGACTTCTAAGACAATATTTGGTGGAAAAGTTGTTGTTCTTGACAGAAATTTTCAAAAAATACTTCTTGTTATACCAAGGGGAAGTCGTTCTGATATCATTCACGCCACTATTAATTCTTCATATATATGGGCAATTTCCCCTGAAATCCATTGTTCACTCCACATATCCAAACTTTCTCCAAACTATAAAGACCCAAATTTCCTTCAGTGTTGAGCAATTTTAGCTGGAACATTGGAAACAGTCGAGTTATCAATCAGTATGCGTTAGATATATTTCAAGGTAATTGAATTAACATTTTAAAACTCTTTGTTTATATATTAGTCCCAATTATACAGACATTTTATATACTTTATTGATCTTTTTGACATTCATATGTAGGAGGTGAGAAGGAGTATTTAAGTTCTGATTTCGTTGACATAATGGATTATAAAGCCATTGAATCATTTGATGTACTGACTATTGAATTTTTTTAATACACTTACAGCATTTGGTCTTCGACATCACATGATTAAATTAAAAGTTGGTACACATATAATGCTTCTAAGAAATATTGATCAAGTTGGAGGATTATGCAACGATACGATACTTATTGTTACAAGATTGGCAGACCATGTGATTGAAGTAAAAATTATGTCAGGAAAAACATCGGAACCATAATTTACATTCCAAGAATGGATATCACTCCTATAGAGTCCCCTTGGCCTTGTAAGCTAACAAGAAGACAGTTTCCAATAATTGTCTCTTATGCTAGGACAATTAACAAATCTCAAGGTTTGTCGAAAGACTATGTTGGATTATATTTGCTTAGGAGTGTATTTACCCATGGTCAATTGTATGTTGCAATATCAAGAGTAAAAAGCAAAAGGGGCCTTAAGATATTAATCCACGACAAAAAAAATGAAGAGTAGCACACTACCACCAATGTTGTCTTCAAATAAGTGTTTGAAAATGTGTAATATGGAACTCACAAAGTATTCATTCTATGGATGTTTTAATGTATTTGATTTTGAAAATATCTTACCCCACCCCTTGGCTCTCTCACTCACCATGCGAGTTTCCTAAAATGTTCTCCTGCTTCCGTAGATGTACCTCCGGAAGCACCCTTTTTGTTTAACGTTGTTTTATTCCGTAAATGTACATACAGAAGCTTCTGTAGATGCATCTACGGTATCATTTGATGTTATATTCCCGTCAGACTCTTCCTCTCCCTCATTATTCACTTTTCTCATTTCCAAACTCTCCAAACCTCAAATATCAAACTTCCACAAAACTTGTTTTCTTCCTCTGGAGTTCGGTCGATAACGTCAACATCAACTATCATCACATTCCAACAAGTTCAAAACTTAATGTAATCGGTAAGTAATCGACTTTTTGAGTTATTTTAGAGTTTTTGTAATAAATTTTGAATTTGATTTTTAGGTGTAGAAATGATTGGGTAGTTTTATAAATATTGTTTAGAGATAATGTAGGTAGTGTTTAATGTGTAAAACGGATGATCAAGCCACCAAAATGGGGTTATTAACCCTCTGCAACAATGACCAGACGCCATTGTTGTGTTTTAGAGATTTCAGAACCTTCTGTAGATTCATCTACGGAAGAATGAAATGTTGGGTCATTCCGTAGATGCACCTACGGAAGAAACTCTGTTATTTGAAACTTAAGGTACTTCCGTAGATGCATATACGGAAGAACAAATTTTTTTCTTTCTTTTCTTGTTATAACTACATAGTATCTAACTTGATTTTATTTGTATAACAATGCAGACATGATGGCCGACCATCCAGGTTGCATTATACATAGGAGGAGTGCACAACATGCATCCGTGCGACGTGAACGGGTGCGTGTAGTATCACAAGTGACTGATGGAGCTGTTGTTTCAGCTGATGTATCTGCTACACCCGTTGCAGCTGGAGAGGCCTTCTCCATCTACTACTTCGTCACGGAGGCCTCGGGATGACGCTGAGGGTTCCTCACAGATGTCCTCCGCCCGCAGACGTCGACGAGGCAGTTCTTCTACTTTTGTGTCTATACCAGTGACGACCGATGCAGGATCTTTGGTGCCACCTCCAGAGCTGCACGAGGATGATCTGGTGTCGGAGCCTATCTAGTACCCGGGGGTCCTATAGATGCAGCCATGTTGACAGGGTATGCAGATCATTGAGTCAGGCATATCTGGGAGAGGGAGGTAAATTTTCTTTGGTTATTACTTATTACTATTTTTTATTCAGTTTATGACTTTTCTTGAAGGTAACAGTGTTTTTTTTTAGAAATTTTCAGGAGAAGGATCCCTAGAGATTCTACAACCACAACCGGAAAATTTCCGCTCTCGCGCAGCCCGACGAGCCGCGGTTCTAGGATGCACTTGTAGCTTTTGGGATGAGGGACCTCTGTTAGGTTGGCTTTCAGACGATCCATAATGAAATGCTGATGGCTATTCTAGAGAGGTGGCATCCAGAGACTTCGTACTTTCATCTTCCTCACGGTGAGATTACCATTACTCTTGACGATGTTGCATGCCTTCTGAATCTACCTATCAAGAGTACCCTCCTTGGTTACGATAGGCTGACAAAGGAGGAAGTGATGGAGATGATGATTGAGGAGCTAGGGGCTAGTCCTGCTGACGCACTTGAGAAGGTGGAGAGGACCCGCGGGGCGCACGTGAGGTTTCACTTCTTGCAACGAATATATGATGCGGAGCTTCTTGCGGCACATGAGGCTGTTGGTGACGAGGCAGAGGTGAATATACACAGAGAGCGGGTGCTGAGATGTTACTTCCTATATTTGATAGGCACTCAGCTCTTTGTGTACACGAGCTCGACGTACACAGAAGTCGCTTACTTGGCGTACTTATCGGATCTCGCACGTGTCCATGAGTACAATTGGGGAGCGGATACACTGGCGTACAACTACCACATACTCGGAGTGGGATGCCTGTGGAAGGAAAGAAGTGTGGCTGGCAGTTGTACCCTGTTAGTGGTAACAATTTTATATCCTTCTACATTTTCTCAAAGTTTATTATATATTTGTGATAGTATGTTTGATCAGCGTGTTTTTTTTCCAGGGTTGCATACTACAGCAGTTCCCTGATATTATTGGCTGGGGAGAGGTGTTGGGTTACACAGCGACCATGTCGCGTGCCATAGCCTTCGCCCCCCTCAGAGGGAACCAGGTGTCGGATCCTTACAAGCGTTGTCTTGATTGCATGATGTAGCAACCTGCCCTAAAAATGATCTTTTAGAGTCGCCACCTATTCTGAAGGGCGAATAGGAAACCCTATGCAGTTTTGAGATTCGAGGTAAGTTATTATATTCAGGTCGAGGGAAGGTGTTAGGCACCCTCAACCCTTTCCTAAGGTTTGATCTTAAAATAAAGGTTTATGGCTAAAATTATAGAGGATAATAGCTAAAGAATTGAATAGGGGAAAATTGAGATTTTAAGGAGGGTGACTCGCCTTGGTTATCCAAGTGCCTACGTATCTCCTTATGGAGAATCAGAGTCAACGTAGTTCGGGCACAGGATTGTACGCCTTAGAATTAGTATGAGGTTGTTTGAAGGCTTTTTGAATGGCCTATCATAGTTTGAATGTGATTTGAAAGGCATTTTGAATTGCCTGATTGAAAAGGATGAAAATCCGTAGTGTCGTGGTTTAGTGTGTTTTAGATTTGGGCGTACAACCCTGATTTGATATGGCACCGTTAGATGCGATGACCAATAGATTTGGTCAGTATAGCTAACGGATTATGGGGCATTGCTGGTTACTCAGATCGATAGATTGATCGTCGCGGGCAGCAAATTAAAATGTATTTTAATTTTATATTTTTATCTCTCGTCTAATGCGACTAATAGATTTAGTCGGGTCGAGGAGAGAATTTAAATAAAGGATTAATTAAATTATTGATCAAATAAACTAAATTAATCAAAATTATTTCTCGCCTACTGCGACTAATAGGTATAGTCGGTTCGGGGAGAAAATTAATCGAAGGTTTAATGTTTCGCCAAATGATCAATGGGACTGGGCAAACCCTAATGTTGTAACTTTTAATAGGGTTCTTTATTGTGATTTTTAATGGTTAAAGCCAATTAAATAAATTAATCGAAGTACTCGAATAATCGAGAAAAATATTATAAACCTAAACCTAAACCTAATCCTAATTTATTTATTTAACCCTAATTAGCAAAATTAAATTAGATGCATATTAATATAGCTAAACAATTTGTATAGATAATATATTTAAAAATATAAAGAAACCTGGGGCAGGATCCTGTGTGGCAGCTCTGTGGGTCTATAGTATGCACCTTCATCCTTTAGGGCGCTAGATCCAGTAGTGAATGAATCTAACGGTTGCTGGCCGATGGTACACCGTATGCTTGATTAGAATGGCACGCCGGATCAGCTTGCTAACCTTTACTAAGAAAATTGAACCAAAAAATATTGAAGCCAGTGGGGATCGATCCCATGTTTCTTCGTTCAAATGATAAAGCGCTCTCACCAACTGTACTGGACCATGTTTGTTAACAATAATTCCACACAAGTATATCAATATAAAACTAAACAGTAAGTGGAAAATAAAACAAAACACAGTCCAACCTGGCCCCACCACACTAGAACGAACCAATAGGAAGTGGAGAGAGGAAACAAAACTTTGACCGGCCAATTGCTTTTGCGCGTGTGTGGTGTGTCCCTTTGACTGGCCAATCCCCTTCATGAAGAATGCCACGCAAGCGTCTCTGCAAAACAGAAAAGACAGTGCCTGCCGGAACAGTAAACGTCCCCTTCTTCTCCGGCGACGGGCCATCCCTACCTGCAAAAAGAACGTGAAAACGAAAGGGAAACTAACCTAGATCCCCTAAACCTCGCGTCACGAATCCAATGGGACCACTGGTTTGGACTAAAAAAGCTTGCAGATATGGAAACGAAGGTGAGAGGTTCCGGTGCCCTAACAATGGCACTCTCCGATCCAGGCCCCTATACTTACATGCTACTCGTCCAACCGGTCCCAATTAAGTTCCTGAACACAACTATGGACAAAGCAAAGGTCAACAACGTACGAACAAGCAAAATCGAATTTTGAAGAAACTAACTCCGGTGAAGATGAACTGAACGCTTCTGGCACGTTGTAGACTCGAGCAACGATTGAAATCAGTTCCTGGGAACATCAGGAACGTGAATGATCATTTGTTTTTGCCTGGGATTCGTCGTGGAAGAAGCTCTCAAGTTGCACCTTTTTCTTGGATCCTTGCCTTCTTGAAACCCTATTTTTGCTCCCCCCAATTCGTTCCCCACCTTTGCTGATCATTTTATTTAATATATATCGATGTATTAGGTTAAACATGGGCTTATATCTTTAAGTCATGAGGCCCCTTGGTAATTTCACATAATTTATATATATTTTTTCCAAAATAAGTCATTTTTGTTTTCTCCATCAATCCTCACGTTTTGGATATTTCATGGGGCATGATATGGGCCTTCAAAAGATAGAAATCAAACCTATATGAATTAATTCAATTATTTCCACATTTTACTTAATTTATTTGCCTTTTAATTGAATAAAATTTAAATAAATATAAGTAAAAATAATAAAAATATGAGGATGGTCTTAAGAGTCATTCTTTAGGTCATAAGACTGTTTGAAATCAAAATCTTAGGTTCATTAATCCAAAAATGCAAAATTGTGCAATCAGGGTTTTATGTATCTCTTGAAAATTGACCAACTTGCACGCCTCGTATCTCCCTCC
Organism: Vicia villosa; assembly: GCF_029867415.1. Lineage (NCBI taxonomy): Eukaryota > Viridiplantae > Streptophyta > Magnoliopsida > Fabales > Fabaceae > Vicia > Vicia villosa. The sequence goes on from NC_081180.1 coordinate 172,286,207, forward strand.
ATTTTAATCATATGAATGCATTCTAGGACTTTTTAGAAAGCTCAAAGAGTCCTTTAAATGACCCTTTTGGTTTCATCTCAGTTGAAGCTTCCATGCTCAACTTATGAGCTTAGATCCAAAAGACGTTTTTATTGATTTTTTTAGAAGGACCTGTAATGTTTTTGTCCATATCTCCCAAATGGTGCATTTCTTGATCTTGAGCCCAACACCAAAGTTCTTGAGAATAAGCTTTGGTTGGACAATTTCTGACAAACCATGTGAGAGTTATGACCAGTCAAAGTTGAGTTGACTTTTTAGTTAGTTAAAAAAAATCCTAATTTGAACCTTTGATTAGGAGAGAGTGACTTGAGTTTAACCATTGAGCCTTGAACCCTTGAAGATGAAATAATATGGGCAATTTTTGGGGTATGACACATGGCTGTTGAGGACGTTCGATAGGACTGCTATGTTGATCATCGTGAGACGGTTCCGTTTGATGAGATTGCACTATATTTTGGATGGTTGGCTGCTAGTTCGGCCATCATTGTTCGTTACCTCGCCACCCTTCTGACTCCGCTCCTATCAGCACTATACATTCCGATATAACTAACAAATTATCGTATAATTTTATGATAAATTTTATATTGCGTAATCCGTACGAACATACGGATCCTTTACACGGATCCTTTGCTAGTAAGAGGTGAAAAGAGAATTTGTTTTAAAATAAATAAATCAAAATTGAGATGGGAGAGAACCATGAAATAAAATTGAAGATCATTATTTAGAGACTTGTCATATAATTTTGCCCTTAATAAAAATAATAAACAAATTTTCCTTAATAAAATTGAATTTGTTTTCGGTTAAGAATTTAAGATAATTATTTGAAGAATTGTCATATGATTTCAGACATTGTTATTTTTTTTCAATAAAATTGAATTTGTTTTCAATTAGGGATTTTGTAAAAATATCAACACGTTGTATCCACAAACTTTTCTATAAACTTTATATATTTATTTATTATATATTATTTTTTAATTCAACTTTCTAATATGTATACTGAATGGTGAATTAACTTTCTATAATCTTCTATCATAATTTTTTACAAGCTAAAAAATATAAATTAATTTTGTATGAAATTGTCAAATTAAAATATAATTTAGAACAGAGAGAGCCAGTATTATATTGACTCTTCCTTTTTTGTTAATAGTTCCCTGCATTCTTTTTATTCTTTTTCATTCTGTAAATTAATCAACTGTAAATAAGAAATCTTAATTCAAATATAACACATGCATCATTGCAGCTTTTGAAAAGTTTGTTTATTATGCATATGCCAATCTAAAATGTTCATACCAAAATTGTTTCAAAATGAGAATCTATAAAGAACTTTTTCTATTCACTTTGCATCAGGCAAAAGAGGGTCTATAGCATCATCAGATTCACCAAGTTTCCTTATCAAACTCAACAGAATTCAATACAAAAACCATCCCAAAAAGAAAATAACAAACCAAGAATTATTATAAACCACAACAAAACCATAATGAACTGAACTCACAATTCCAACTTTCTCCAAAAAAACCAGGAACAACAGGTAAAATTCCAACAACTAAAGCCACAATAGCGTCCAAATTAAACCCCTTACAATAATAGTACTCCCCAAAAGCACTTCTTGTCTATAAATCACTAATCCTCAACTTCATTGTTTTTTATGTTAGATTGTTTGCATTTGTTTTATCTTTGGCTTGTTCCAAAATAGCATCAGTCTCCAACTCTACAGTACAGAAAACAAACTACTATTGTATAGCGTATCGAAAAAGCTGATACCGTTTTATGCAGGTTGATCACATTTTGCTATTGTTTAACTCAAACTTACATATCTCCTAAGCATTACAGTTTTTTCCCTTGTGTGATCATTAGTGATGTCAGTTTTGTATAGTGTTCTAAAATGATGTTATTGCTAGGAACATTCTCTAATCTTATAATATAAATGATTATAACATCATTTTCATATATTTCTGCAACTCAAGCATGTTCCTAAAAAGAATCCAATACACAAACGCTCCTAAAAAAAACTAATAAACGAAGCATTATATAATAAACCACAACAACATAACAACATTAAACCCCTTACAATAATAGTATTCCACAAAAGCACTTCTGGTATATAAATCACTTATCCTCAACTTCATTTTCTTAACAACATAATTCAAAAAGTGCAAGATAGAAAAAATCAACCTGTCTCATGTTGTTTCTTCATCTGCAGAACACTCACCCTCACTGGCATCATCATAAGGACCTAAATTCTCCCGAGTTTCAGCCAAAAAAGCCAGCACCTTTCGAATCGCGTCTCTTCGAGTAGTCCCTATAGAAGCAAGCTTCTCCAAAACTCCCTCATCCAAAAGCGATTTCTCAATCTCACATTTCCATTGCTTCAATTCATCAGATAACAGAAAACTACTTCCCTCCCTCTGCATATCATGAACCCTACCCTGCCATATCCTCTTGACCGCTTTGCCGTATTTAGGGTTTGATGTTCCTGTTTCGAGATACCTGAGAGTACATTCAACTGCAATGCTACAATAGGCGGTTTTCATGGCCGCAGTGATTAAATTTGAATTTGAAGAGTCGCCATGAAGTAACAGTTTCTCTAGTATCTTGAGGATTTTGAGCATAGATTCTGAGATAACTGCTTCCAACAAGACGTTTTCGAAGAATCTGGTGAGGATGATGATTTTCTTGGTGCGTTGATTGGGGTGGGAGAGTGAGATTCTGGAAATCATGTTGTTTATCATTGCGTCTTCCATTTTCTTCTCTTCCAATGTTTTTTGATTTTTCCCCTTTTCTTTTCTTTCTCTACTCGTTAAATTTAACGTCTTTCTCTTCCAATGTCTTTCAAATTTTGTGTTTATACTTTTATAGACCTCCCTAAAGCCTAACTAGTTTTAATTTTGAGACAAATTTATATTTTCCTATTTTAATTACTAGTAAAGGACCCGTGCGAACGCAAAGTCGATATAAATAATAAATAAATATATAACGATGGTTAATAAATATATATAAAAGATACGCAAATTAAAAAGAAAAAACATTTGAAACTATAATTGTCATATAAATATTAATTTAATTTAGTTAGAAATATATATAATTAAGTAGTCATCTATCCGTGTGTTCGCACGCATCATACAATATCGTTACAAATCTACCATGAGTAGTCATCTACCCGTGCATTCGCACGGATTGCACAATGTTATAAATAATAAATAAATATAATATATGTGATTATATTTATTTGATTTGGTAACATGTACCAAATTTGTTGTCCAAATTTTGTTCATTGTCACTCATACCCCTATCTTATTCTAAGCATTTGAAATCTTTTTCACTTATTTTAAATAAAATGTTCAATATATTTAATAGATTTATTTTTTCAAAAATACCAGTTATGGCTTAATATCAACATATCAAAAATAAAGAAAATAAATAATATAGTAATGGTTAAAAATGTAAATAAAATATATACAGATTAAGTAGCTTTGTCCCGCCGAAAAATGTATATTTTAGTAGAAAAATAAAGAAAATAATTAAGAAATCATTTACCCGTGCGTTCGCACGGTTCGTATAATATCGTTATAAGTAGTAAATTAATATAATATAGTGATGATTAAAAATGTATATAAAATGCAAAAAGAATAACAAATTTTTGTTCTTATAACAAATTATGTATTCACCAATCATAATTGTCTCAAGTTAAATGTAATTTTATACGTAAGTAGTTTCGGCCCGTCAAATTTTTGTTTTTATAAGAAATTATGTATTCAACTATCATAACTGTCTCATGTTAAATGTAAAGTGACAATAATAACGATATGCCATCAATATTGTCACTTTACTCCATTATATATTAGTTAAAAATTAAATCTAAATAATATAAACAATATTTTTCCTTTTATAAAAATAAGGATCCAGGTAAATAAATAAATAAAAGTCAAATGATCCATTATTAAAGAAGGTTTATAACTTTGTATTAAAAATTTAAATAGATATTATTGTTAATTATTATCCACATATCACATAGATTGATAGTTATAGATAAATTTAAAGAATAAATTAATCTAAAAAATATATTAGTCTAACAATTTCTATCTCTTTTATCTATAGTTATAGATTAATTTTCACATGAAAATAAAATAAAATAATCATATAAAGATCTCTATGATGTAAAAAATCAACATGAAAGAAAGTCTCCTAAATTTAAGTGTCAAATAGATAAATATGTGTAGAGAATATTATTGTACTAATTTACAGAACGGTGATGGAATGAGAAATTATAAAATAATATATTATTTAAAATTAAATCAAATTAATTTTTGAAGATATAAAAACGTGTTATCAATACCTCCTAGGATGCAAAGAACGTGTTATCAATTCCTTATTAATACCTTGATAATAAAAGGTATAAATCAAGTTAATATATAGAATATTAGATTTGGAATATTAATTTATTGGAATAGGCCATTTGTTGGAATATGCAAGTTTGACAAAGTTAAAAAACAGATGCGTGTAAACTAAATTCCAATCATAAATGTGACAGTATGAAATATTCATGCGAGTAAACTAAATCCCAATCATAGATGTGACAGTATGAAATATTCCTTCTAATTATTACTATATTATATACTATATATAAAAATATGGAGCTATCAAAATTTCAAAAACACAATTTATTATCATTATAAAAAAAAATATAGAGTATGAGGATTTGAAATATTAATTTATTAATAGGCCATTTATTATAATAGGCAAGTTTGACCATTTTGAAAAGTTAAGAAATAGCATGCGTGTAAAGTAAATCCCAACCAATCATAAATGTAACAGGTATGAAATACTCCTTCTAATTATTATATTATTATATTATATTATATTATATTATATTATATTATATTATATTATATTATATTATATTATATTATATTATATTATATTATATTATATTATATTATATTATATTATGAAAAACACAATTTTCTAACATTGAATACAATAATTTTTATGTGAAATATCTTTTTAATTTTAATTGCAAGCGAAGTCGAAACGGTTCTTTGTGACTATGTGATACTGTCTATGCACACTTAATTAATAGTGTATGTAATTAATATTATATATATATAAGCATGCCTAATTAATAGTGAATCTATATTTTTATTCCCATAAAATAGAGTAATAGGGTAATCATGACAAATAGAGACATGAATAACGTTGTTCAATTGGCTGTTAAAAAAGAAATCATAAATGATGTCTAAAAATATTCTTAAATGATAAGTAAATTTTTTTTACATTATTAATGCAAATTAATTAATTTTTATAAATATTTTTTAAAATAAAATGAACAGACTATTCTACATTTTTTATGCGGCGTATATAATTAGACATTCACCCTTTATCTATTATTTTTTGTTTTCAATTATTTTTTTAAAATTATAAAAATAAATAATATACGAATTTAAAACGGTTTTTTTCGAATACCTTCCTAATGTTAATTTCGCAAGAAACAATTGATATATATTTATTAATTAACTTTCTAATATGATTTTTTTTATAAATAAAAGGAATAAACTATTCTTCATTTATGTTTTTGAAGTTGTTGCAAAAGGTTTTGAGTAACAACAATGTTTTTTGAGTGTATATAATTAGATAGTCACCATTTATCTTCTTTTTTTTTTACCGTGGTTCCAAATTTGGCGTAGCTTAATCCTCCATGCCTAAGTAACAAATCCCCTTTTATATTCAATTTAATTTTTGAAATCTTTATATCTCTTATTTCGTGACAATAATCAAAATAATTTAAAGTAATGAGAATTTAATAAATAATGATATTTAGTACGAAGCAATTTAAAGAAGAAATGCAAGAATGAACATATGTCATTATTTTAGTAGTAAATTTTAAATTACTTTTAACTTTAATTTCTTTTTTAATATGGATCATGGGGTTTTGGTGATAATGAATGGTTTGAATTTATTATTGTATTTCTTATTTTACCATTTTCTTACTAATAAGCATTTTCCTTAAAGTTATAATCTCCAAAATTAAATCTGATACCTCTCATATTTTCTTAATATTAAAAATATTCCTTGTAAAAAATTAAGATTATGAATGTGCGGTGATAGTTACTATACACGAGAAGTGCTCTCAAATAAAGAAAGAAAGTACTCAAAGTGAAAAGGGAAACTCATTCTACAAGAAGGCTAAAAAGTTTCTCCACGATCTCTCTCCATTTTTATATATATGAAGGCAATCGAATGGATCGAATTGAAAGCATGAAATAAGGGCAAATTGACAGTAATATTTAATTTGGGGAAGCCCATCACACTCGAGTACACATAAAGTTGTGTCATGTCAACCCATACATTTTCAGGTCACGCGTTAAACAAAAACGGCGGATCGTTTTAATTATAAGATTGCATTTAATGCTCACATTCGCATCATGCTTTGGAAAAACCAAAGCGGCGTATGCCAGCCAATGCTTGGATGAATTTTCTTTGACGTCAACCATTATTATTGAAAGATTCCCCAGACATTAAACATGATCGATGAGTCTTAGGGGAAATTGTTTTGTGTCAGCCAAAGACCTGAGACCAACTACTCTGCGTCGGTCAAAGGCCCAATAACACAAGGCCCGTTATCTAGCTTACTCTGCTAGGCCTAAGGTATAAATACATTCATAAAGGGTTTCAGATAAACAATCTCTAATCTGCACTTTCACTACCACTATCTTGAACATTAAACTGACTTGGGCGTTTGAGTGCTAACCATGCAAGTACCCCTCATAGGTCCACCATATCGGAGATAACAAACTCCGGTTAACGATACTGCATCAAGACTGTAACATCTAGTTCAAGAAATATCGTGATTTCAACTTTCAATCTGCAGTGTCACCTCGACATAATGAATCGGAAGCTTCGTTCCGCTGCAGCCTGCAGTTTTTGCAATCATCACCATTTATAATTCTGCATGAACACTACTCAAGAGGATTGTTTAGACTGTTTGATATATTTAGTATACTTGATGGTAGTGGCGGCAAAGGTAATTGAGAAACAGAAGAGTTTGTCCAACAAGACTTGTTGAGCCAAAAAAATGTTTGAAATTTCTTGCACTTGTAGGTGAGTGTTAAGAAAAATGCGAACAATTTAATGGTTAACTTAAAAACCCAGCAAACAAGTGTTTTAGGAAACTGGAAGGACATTTTCAATTATGAGATAGGGGAGAGATTTTGATTTCAGAAGAATGATAGGTGAGTAAAAAATGGTAAAAAAGAGAGGTATAAAATATTATAAAAGATGGTAATGATGAAAACAATATTTTGAATCTACCATATAAGAAAGAAAGATGTTCTGGAAAAGATAATAATACCCTTTTATCTGATTGGTCAATCATTGTAATTTTGGGGTTAAAATGGACCAGCAATTTTGCTCCCAAATTTTAACTTTCTAAATATTCCAATTCAAATTTTATGTTGTTTCCAACGTAAAATCTGCATCATTTTTTATGAAAACTAAAAGCACGCATCAACTCCATAACCCTAACCCTCTCCCCTCACTTCAACTATAATCATCATATCTTTTGTTTACAACCATACTCAAGCAAATTTCTCTATCATCGATAGACTCTCCATCTTTTTTGCATGTCCCGATCCACTTTTCACTTCTTCATCTAAACTTTTATCTGTATTCCTAAACTTCATTTGTTGCAGATCATAGCAAGACCATTTAAGAACGTCAAGGACACCAGCGATAGAAAGGAGCTTTGTAATATCGATATCAAAGTTCATCACAATTAGAATATAATATCAAACACCAACCAACACTTCGAAATGATTGTTATTGACAAAGAGGTCAGCTCGTCGTATTTCTCGTTTCATCTCTTTACTTTATGCTTTAATCTGTTTGCCCAGAACTTCCAATTTAAAACTTACACCTACTTATCTTCCTTTCTTTATTCGTTTACATGTCATTATTTTACATTCGTGGTGATTCAGATATGTGGTTCTAAACGTGTGTTTTATTTCATGACGTTTTATATTATCCACTTCATAATCATTTTTGTTGAATATATTTCATGCTATTAAGTTTTATTTTTCTGTTCATCTATTTTTGTTTATATTTTCAACTTTATATGATTATTATTTTTTGTACTTATTTTGGTTGATTCGAATACTCAATAAAACTGCTCGTTTATAGAGGACTGATATCCATGTTGTTGTTCTTACAATGTTTAGCCAAACTTATGATTCCCATTTAGTTGTTAACAACACTTGCACAATAGCAAACTTTCATGTTTAGCTCAATGAGGTTGTCTTCAAACCTTCTAACCACGAGTTTCTCTTGAAATTTACCAAAGGAACCACGGTTGGTGATAAAAACAAACATGACATCTCGGACAAAGTTGTTAACTTTACCCCGTTCTCTGATATAATAATTGGCAAGAGGAAAAAGGATTCATTGATATGTATCATTTTTTGTTTTTCCCCTTTAATTAAACTTATGTTGAGTTTCATGAATTAACAAAACTGTTACATATATTTTTGTATATATCATTGGAATGGTAGACGAAATTGGCTACGCACAAATCTAAAGTGGTGGAAAAAAACAGCAGGTCAACATGGTATTACGAGACCTGTGGTATGTATATTATTATTTCCATATTTAGCTTTTAGTAGTCTAAATTTTTTCTATATATATAGCAACAACACGATCAAATGTTCACTTTCGGAATCCTACGCCTCGCAATTCATCAAATTCAACCAACAGAAAACGGATTCCTCGATGCCAACTATCATCTTTTTACAAGATGCCAAAGTTAACGAAGAAGGTTTGACATACTTTCAGTTTCGTTTTTCATATTATACAAGTCACATTTCATCATGAATATTTATATTTATGTTTAATGTAGGCAAATATCCTCTTTCGTTTCTAATACCTACAATGTAACTAAGTTGTAAATCAACAACAATTGCAATCCAATCCATGACTTCCTTAAAAGGTATAATTCATTTTTCCAATTTATTCATATCGTCGTATTGTTGCATTTTCATAATCTCCATAACATGGTTTTTTGTTTTTCTAATTTTCATAGAATTCCTAAGGACTCATTGATTAACCGTAACAGCCAGCTTAGTTTGCAGTTTCAAGTGTAGTCCCAAAGCTCTGCCAACTCTCAGCTTACCCCTTATTAAAAGTTCATGTCCAAAGTTGTCGTACTACCCATCAGTGAAATTAAGCTACTAAATGATGTATGTATTTTATTTTAATTAACCTATTCAATATCAATAATATTGTACTGGTTACTCAATGTTTTACCAACTTCCTTTCATGCAGATTACTTTTTGGGTCACGGTTGCAACAGTTTACAAGATCATTGCATCACAATACGAATGGTATTATCAGGCATGCCATTAGTGTCCAAAAGTTGCTAAGGGAGATAAGCCTCCATTTAAATGTGAAGTTGATTATTTCACAGAAGCTTAAATTTTTAGGTTACATACTTTACCATTAATCAAACTACTTACAAATATTACTCTAAACACACCAAACTATTCTTTTTTCCGCCCCCGTGCGTCGAGATCATTTTCTTAAACTAAAAAAAACACACAAACATTTTTAGATGAATTACGATGCTCTTTATTCCCAATGCACCTGAAGATACGTAGGCACGAAGTTTTGAAACTATGACGAGTGCAATAATAAAAATTAACAATTTCCCCTTTCTTTTGTAATATCTGTAAATAAATAAAATGAACAAATATTGTAAACATTCTCTTAGCAAAAACAATATAACACTTGTCTATAGAAGGCTCCTATTGAGTACAATGGATGCGGGGGTGCCTAATACTTTCCCCTTGCATAACCGACTCCCGAACCCTAAACTAGTTACGATGACAATGTTTTGTCCTTTTTAAGGGTTTTATCGACGTTATTCTTCAAATAAAATTTTTTGTGGAGACTCTGTGTCTATTTCGAGCGTTTAGACGCTCGGGTATTTTTTGTGTAACGACAGATTAACCCTTGACACAACATCATGCCGCCCTTGGCACTCTATATGACGATCAATTCAGCATCTTTAGGGTCATGACTGGTTGACTCCCAATATGTTTGGACAAATCCACTGACATGTTCCCTCCTTTGATGAGAAGCTTCTATTTCTACCTCAGTCAAGACAAGAGGAGGCATCAGTCTCTCGTCAAGGTTTTCACCCCCGTCGGGTTTCACAGGAAATAGAGATTCTAAAGTATTCATAGAGAGAGCTTCATATGAAAGAGATTCTCCAAACAATTCTTCCATCTTTGAATCATCACTCAAAATGATGATTCCTGGTTCAAAACCCCCGTTGATAGAGGGACATAATGGGATTCAAACTTTATCCCCCCTTTCGAAGATGGAGAAACACTACTCTCCGATTTACTCTCAATGATAATAGGGTTATCACTCATCGTAGTAAAAATGAAATAAAAACTTGAGTACAAGCCGATGGGAAGAGAAGGTACCTTGAAGTAGGAGGGCGAGTGCGTTGAAACAAGGAATGAAGCTGAAAAATTGAAGCTTTAACGATTAAGATTATGAACGTGCGATGATAGTTACTATAGAAGGGGAGTGCTCTCAAACAAAGAGAGAAAGAACTCAAAGTGACAAGGGAAACTCAGTCTACAAGGGGACTAAAAAGTTTCTCCATGATCTCTCTCCATCTTTATATATGTAAAGGCAATCAAACGGATCGAACCGAAAGCATAAAATAAGGGCAAATCAACAATAATATTTCATCTGGGGAAGACTACCTCACTCGAGTGTACTCGAGTACACAGAAAGTTGTGTCACATCACCCCATACTTTTTCAGGTCATACGCTAAAGAAAAACGGTGAAGCGTTTCAATTATAGGATTGCATTAATGCTCACATTCGCATCACGCTTTGGCAAAACCAAAGCGGCGTATGCCAGCCGACACCTCGATGAACTTCCTTTTAGGTCGGCCATTGTTATAGAAAGACTCCCCCGACATTAAACATGACCGACGAGTCTTTGGAGCAATTGTTCAGTGTCGGCCAAAGACCTGGGACCTACTGCTCTGTGTCGGCCAAAGACCCAATCTCATGAGGCCCATTATGTAGCCTACTCCGTCTGGCCTAAGTATAAATACATTCATAAAGGACTCCCAAGTACACAGTCTCTAATATCCACTTCCACTACCACTATCTTAAACACTAAACTGACGTGGACGTTGAAGTGCTAACCATGCAGGTACCCCCTCGTAGGTCCATCGTATCGGAGATAATGAACATCGATTAACGACACTGCATCAGGATTGATACCTCTGGTTCAAGAAACATTAATGTGATCGCAACCTTCGATCTGAGGTCTTCTCGATGTAGTGCATCGGAAGTTTCGCTCCACTGCAGTTTTCACAATCATCGCCATTTATAATTCTGCAACAGAACACTACTCAAAAGGATTGTTTAGACTATTTAATATATTGAGTGTATTTGATGGTGGTGGCGACAAAGGTAATAAAAAACATAAGAATTTGTCTAATGAGAAAATAGAGACGGGACTTGCTGAGGCAAGATAATGTCTAAAATTTCTTGTATTTGTAGGTGAGTGTTTAGAAGAAATGCGAACAGTCTAATGATTAACTTGAAAATCCAACGAACAAGTGTTTTAAGAAATTTGAAGGACATTTTTTGAGATAGAGAGAGAGGGAGAGAGAGAGATATCGATATGAAATAAAAGTGAAGATTATTATTTAGAGAATTGTCATATAATTTTAGACATCATTCCTTAATAAAAAATAATCATATTTTCCTTAGTTTTTGTTTAGGGATTTTGTAAAAATACTAGCCTATTGTATCCACAAACTTTTCTCTAATCTTCTATTATTCATTTGATATTATTTATTAATTATTTATTTTTTAATTTAACTTTCTAATAGTGAATGGTGAATTATAAGATGATTCATAATCTCTTACAAATATTTTCTTACAAACTAAAAATATAAATTAATTTTATATGAAATTGTCAAATTATATTATATTTTAGAACAAAGAGAGAGACATTATTATGATGACTCTTCCTTTTTGGTTAATAGTTCCCTGCATTTTTTGATACTTTTTTAATTCTCTAAATAAGAAATCTTATAATTCAAGTATCACACACATCATCATGCAGCTTATTGTAGATTTTGTTTCCCCTTTGAATTAACTTCTTGTGATGGGTCCTGTGAGAGGAAGCAAAAAGAGAAGAAAGACAGAAAATAATAATAATGTTTCTGGTTCTGCTGGCTCATCTGACAAAGAGGGTATAGTTGTAGATCGGTGGGATGATTTGTCAATCAAGATCAATGGTATATTTTCATGTCTGATATTTGATTTTTCTATGATGAATGTGTTGGTTGCTTTTCAATTTTCATCTCCATTTAACAAATTCTTTGTTTTTGATTTTTTGTCATTGGAATTCTATATAACACAGATGTGTTTTGATATATAAGATAAAGAAAAGAAAGCATATATAACACACATCAGATATGTATCAATCATTTCCTTTACCTTGTTCCAAATTGGTAGAAAAATGATCCCTAGATTAGGGGTTTTATTGATGTTAAGTAGTGTTCTGCTTTTCAATCATTACAGTTCTTACTTCAAGGTTTTTGCTCAAAGAATTTTATCCTACAAATTATGTTCTACTCAAGTATATCAGATGGTTGAAATTTTCAGGCATATTGCAGAAAGCATCACAGTGTAGGCAAGTACAATACTATACTCAGTTGTACCCCAGCCCCACAGGTGTATAAGCATGAAGTGAAGATGAAGTAAGCATGTCCGCAAAGACTACTCGCTCGCGGTAGACTTTTCTAGCTTGATTGCTGGCTCTAAGCCTACCTCCTTGCTACACGATTAGTCAAGCTAAAAAAGATGAATTCTCCGAAAGGGACCTATCTTAGTTTAATTATGTCCATCGATCGAAAAAATGCAGGACATAAGAGTAACGTGTGTTCCAGAGTGTCAACTTAACAATTACAATACAAAAGGGTGGAACGTTGATACCCCTAAAGTATAGAGAGGGCGGTGAAGCTTTGGTAGAAAGGTAAGATAAAGCCGCTTCCTAAGTCACTCAGGTATGGCTTTGGTTAAGTAAATTGACTTCATTGTTTTTGAAGTTAAATTGTTTGCATTTGTTTTATCTTTGGCTTGTTCCAAAATAGCATCAGTCTCTAACTCTATACAGTATAGAAAACAAACTACTATAGCTTATAGAAAAGCCTATACCATTTTATGCAGGTTGATCATATTATGCTATTGTTTAACTCAAACTTACATATCTCCTAAACATTACTATTTTTTTCGCTTGTGTGATCATTAGTGATATCAGTTTCGTTTCGTATAGTGTTCTAAAATCATGTTATTACTAGGAACTTTCTCTAATCTTATAATATAAATGATTATAAGTTCATTTTCATATGTTTCTACAACTCAAGCATGTTACTAAAAATAATCCAATACACAAACGCTCCTAAAAAACACTAATAAACGCAGCTTTAGAATTCCAACAACTAAAGCCACAATAGCATCCAAATTAAACCCCTTACAATAATAGTACTCCCCAAAAGCACTTCTAGTCTATAAATCACTTATCCACAACTTCATTTTCTTAACAACATACCAATTCACAGAGTGCAAGATAGAAAAAAATCAACCTGTCTCCAGTTGTTTCTTCTAACAATTGATTCTTCGCCCCGATTCAAGAAGACCTAAATTCTCCCAAGCTTCAGCCAAAAAAGCCCGCAACTTTCGAATAGCGTCTCTTCGAGTACTCCCCATACAGGCAAGCTTCTCCAAAACTCCCCCATCCAATAGCGAATTCTCAATCTCACTTTTCCATTGCTTCAATTCATCCGATAACAGAAAGCTACTTCCCTCACTCTGCATATCATGAACCTTACCCTTCCATATCCTCTTCACCGCTTTTCCGTATCTAGGGTTTGATGTTCCTGCTTCGAGATACTTGAGGGTAGATTCTACTGCAATGCTACAATAGGCGGCTTTCATGGCCTCACTGATTAAATTTGAATTTGAAGAGTTGCGATGAAGTAAGAGTTTCTCTAGTACCTCGAGGAATTCGAGCATAGATTCTGGGATAAATGCTTCCGACAAGGCGTCTTCGAGGGCTCTGAGGATGATCGTTTTCTTGGTGCGGTCGTCGGTGTGGGAGAGTGAGGTTCTGGAAATCACTTTGTTCATGATGTTCATCATTGCGTCATCCATTGCGTCTTCCATTTTCTTCTCTTCCAATGTTTTTCGATTTTCCCCTTTTCTTTTCTTTCTCTACTCGTTAAACCTAACGTCTTTCTCTTCCAATGTCTTTCAAATTTTGTGTTTGACCTCCCTAAAACCTAACGAGTTTTAATTTTGAGACAAATTTATATTTTTCTATTAAAATTATTTCATCTAAATATTGAAATCTTTATATATCTCTTATTTTACGACAATATTATTTAATTTTATTATATTTAATTATTTATTTTTAAAAGATTTTTGAAACATTGTAATCAAAATAATTTTATCTAACTTTTTGTTATAGTTAGATAAAAATTTACTCTCTAATTGAATGGATGAGTAAGTAATGAGAATTTAACATATCTTCTCTAAAATTAAACCTGGCACTCTTTATATTTTCTTAATACTAAAAATACCTTGCGTTAGAAATTAAGATTATTAACGTATGATGATAGTTACTATAGAAGAAGAGAACTGCTCTCAAATACAGAAATAAAGAATTCAAAGTGAAAAAGAAAACTCAGTCTACAAGAGGGCTAAAAATTTTCTCCACGATCTCTCGCCATTTTATATATGTAAAGGCAATCGAACGGATCGAATCAAAAGCATGAAATAAGGGCAAATCGACAATAATATTTTATTTGGGGAAGAACACCACACTCGAGTACATAGAAAGTTGTGTCACGTCACCCAATACCTTTTCAGGTCACACGCTAAAGAAAAATGGAAAAGCGTTTTAATTATAGGATTGCATTTATTGCTCACATTCGTATCGTGCTTTGGAAAAACCAAAGTGACGCATGCTAGCTAATGTCTGGATGAAATTTCTTTGAGGTCTGCCACTATTATTGAAAGAGTCCCCCATCACTAAACATGACCGACGACTCTTGGGGGAAATCCAGGACTCATTGCTCCGCGTCGGTCAAAGGCCCTATAGCATGAGGCTCATTATCTAGCCTACTCCGTCAGACCTAAGGTAAAAACACATTCATAAAGGATTTCCAGATACACAATCTCTAATCTCCACTTTCACTACCACTATCTTGAACCCAAAACTGACTTGGGTATGGAGTGTTATCCATGCAGGCACCCCTCCTAGGTCCACCTATAAAAGATAATAAACTCCGGTTAACGACATTGCATCAAGACAGATACATCTTATTCAAGAAACATTGTGATCGCAACCATCAATTTGCGATGTCACCTAGACGTAGTGCATCGAAAGCTTCGCTCCACCGCAATTTTTGCGATCATAACCATTTATAATTCCACATGAACACTACTCAAGAGGATTGCTTACATTATTTGATACATGTATATTTTATGGTGGTGGCGGCAAAGATAATGGAGAACATAAGAGTTTGTCCAACATAATAATAGAGACGAGACTTGCTGAGCCAAAATAATGTCTGAAATTTATTGTATTTATAGATAGATGTTCAGAATAAATGCGAACAATTTAATGGTTCACTTAAAAACCCAACTAACAATTTTGATAAGTGAAAAATTTTAATGATTAATGACAAAGGAGGCATCATTGATGCTCAATTTTGAGAGAGAATCTTAAAATAAAATTGAAGATTATCAACCAAGCAACTAACAATTTTGATATGTGAGGAATATTAATGATTAATGACAAATGAGGCATTATTGATGCTCAAGTTTTAGAGAGAATCTTGAAATAAAATTGAAGATCATTAACCAAGCACTTGGGCTCCAGTGGTAAATGAGTTCATGTTTGGTCAGTGCCCATACCTCTCAGCACAAGCTCTAGATTACTAGGACCTCATTTCCTTGAGAACCAGAGTGCGAAAGCCAAAAAAAAATTGAAAATTATTATTTAAAGTATTGTCATATAATTTTAGACATCATTCTTTAATAAAAAGAATAATAAGGGATTTTGTAAAAATATCAACCTTTTATTTGATATTATTTATTAATTATATTTTTCAATTTAATTTTCTAATATGTAAAGTGAATGGTAAATTAAAAGATGATTCATAATTTCTTACAAACTAACAAATATAAATTAATTTTGTATATGAAATTGTCAAATCATCATACTAAATTATAATCCTATAACTTCCTCCAACCAAATTTTTTTTATTATAATTAATTAATCATCATACTAAATTATAATCCTACAACTTCTTCCAATAAAATTTCCCGCCAAAACTTTTCACTAATTTTTTTTATCAATTAATAAATTAAAAAAATTAATAATATCTAAATAATAATAATAATAATAATAATAATAATAATAATAATAATAATAATAATAATAATAATATCTAAATAATAATAATATAATTAATTCAATTTAATTAATTAATTAAAATAATACCATTATTGTGGAAATTGTGGGAAGTTATAATACTACTTGGTAGTGTAACTAACACCATTATCTCACGTTTCTCTTCATTTTATCAATTAATAAAATAAAAAAATAAATAATATCTAAATAATAATAATAATAATAATAATAATAATAATAATAATAATAATAATAATAATAATAATAATAATAATAATATAATGCATTCATTCTTTCCACGATACAATTAATTTTCCCATGTACTTTGTCATGATCCACCCACCTCTCCAATAAATTTTTCACCAAATACTATTTTATTCAACAAATTAATTAATATTTGTTTAAATAAAAACAATTTTTCATCATACATGATTAATATGATGATATTTGATTTCATTAAATCAATTTAATTAATTAATTAAAATAAAATAATCAAAAACGTTTCTATAAGCAACACATAATACTTAGTGGGAATTGTGGGAAGTTATAATATTAAGCAACACATAATACTTAGTGGGAATTGTGGGAAGTTATAATATTACTTAGTTGATGTGAATAGTGTAACTAACACCATTATTTCACGTTTTTCTTCATTCCATTAACCCACAATATTTAGCAACTATATATATCTTTATTACTCAAAATTCACATCACCTACATTTTAGTAATAACAATAAATTTGTTTTCATAGCTTCATTGGATCAAGATATAGAAGGATTGCAATTGTTCACATTTTTAGAATACATGTGATTGATGTAAACCATTTTTAATTTTGCGTTGTGTTTATTATTATATTTAGTGATTTCATTACACCTGTCTATTCTTTTTCTTTCTCATTGAATGAGTTTTTTTTTTTCTTTTATGTTATTTGGATCATTAGAGGAAACATAACAATGTAATTTATTGCATACTTTCTTCTTTCATTTTAATTGTCAATTATTTCAGGTTTATAATTCAATACTTTTTTTTTCACTTTGGAGTTCAATGATGATTTCAAGTTTTGGATTGTAATCAATTGGTTATTAATAAAGATCATTGTGGTATTATTTATCATACATGGATTATAAGTTATAATTGATATCCTACTATTTTTTCATGTTACTTATGTGTTTTAAGATATTTTTGTTTTTATCTTTTAACTCTCTAGAATAATCTTTGATCAAGAAAATATATATTGCAACCACCTTCTATCACAATGTAATGTTTTTAGTCATCCCACTACATTTCACAAAACCACACACAAATATCTCATACAATGCTTTATATTGATGCACATTTTCCTATACCGCTAATCTTCTCTATATTCTCAAGTTGTTTAAAAATGTCTATTTCCCTCTTTCATTTGTATGGATGTTATTTCTAATTTTTTATTTTATTTGTAGGTAGATATATCTTTGAAGTATAAGAAAATATGTTCTTTTTGTAAACATTTTGTTGAATATGTTGAATTATGTAAGATTGAGAATTAGAAGATGAATGTTAGCAAATTATTTTTTAATTTTTTATAAGTCGATATTATAGTATGTTATGTTATTCTAATTTTATTGACTTTTTTTTTTAAATTTTGATTTTTTTTGGTAGGTATTAATTTTGAAGTTCTTTTAATTTTATTGATGTTTATTAATTTTAATTTATTTTATCGTTCTTTTTTTTTTTAATTTTTGGCTATTACTTATGTTTTATTTTCATTTTTTACTATTCTTTTCTTATTTTGCTTATCATGGTTTTTCTAATTATTGTACTTAATTTTAAATTTTATTATTTACATATGTAAGATAATTAGTTAATTTCTAAAAATTGATTTGTATATGAATTTCGGTTTATATACAATTTGCATTTTTCAATTATCTTATAAATATATATTTTATTTTTTAATTTAATTCAAACTATTAAATCGATGATATTTTTAAAAAAAATATATACTCATTAAGAAATACTTAAAGTATTTTTTAAATTATATATTTTTTATTACAAATTTAATAAGATTTTCCGTGCATCGCACGGGTAGACGGCTAGTTAATAATTAAATTCTTATAATTAATAATTAATTCATTAAATAATAAAAACTAAATACCACTTTCAATTAAAAAGTGATTACAATTAACCAACTACCTTGAAACAATATCCCCACTCACTCCATTAACTTTCAATACACCTCTTAAAAAAATTAACTTCCATTTTCATTAACTGTTTTATTTACATTTTATTTTTAATTAAATATTTCTTCTCTTTTTAGTTTTTGCAGAGATATAAAGATTTCATGGATGGAAAATTGTTAAATTGCATATTCTAATATATTAGTACTAGCGTTCAAACGGGCACTCCCGTGCCCGTTTGTCCGCTTTTTTAATGTGCACAGCGTCAAAAAACAAATGTATTTTTTATTTTATTTTGATCTTAATTTAAAATATTTATTAAATAAAATTTGTGATAGAAATTAAAAATAAAATAGACGAATCAATTGAAAATAAACCAAATAAATAGGTACTAAAGTGAAGTTAATTACACACATTTATTTTTAACTATCAAATGTGTTTAAACTAAGATATATTTGTATAAACGCACTTAACTCTCGTGCTCGTTTATCTATTTTTTTTTATATCACAAATGAGTGTATGTATTATAATATATTTTTCGCAAATAAAATAATAATGTTTACTTTCAACATATTTAAGTAATTTAATAACAAAGTCTAAGTAATTAATATTATAAAAAAAAAGGCTCTCGAGACCAATTTAATATAGCAAAGGGTAATTGAGATAATTAAACTTTATCAAATATATTATACTTCTAAGAACTTGAATGCTAAACAAAGTGTTTCATGTTTTTTAATAAACTTCTAATTTCTCATTTTTTTTTATCTTAACTTCTCTCTCTATCTCTCTCTAAAAATAATATTATTTAAATATGATTAGTTTAACTAAATTCAAAATAATAAATGTTTAGTTTCAATATGTTTTAGCATTATACTGTAATCATAGGAAAGATGAACATAAAATCTTTATTCGAAGACTTTTCTTTTTCTTGCAATTTTTTTCGTAGTAATGCAAAAATGTAAAACTCTCACATTAGAATTATCTTAAAGAAAAAGATAGTGAAATTATGACTAATTAGTGTAATATGATGCTTTTATCTGTTTCTTTGTCTACCATGTCGTATCAGCTTCTTTAACTATCACGTATGTCCGGTTAATTTTAATGGGCATACCCACTCATAAAAATATGATACAAAATTAATATTTATATAAACAACAATATCTATAAAATTTTGAGTAAAGTTATTTTGTAATATATAATTTGATTTAATAAAAAATTTATTGAATGTGAAAGAATAAAAAGGTATAATTTGATCAGTATTTTTTTACTAAATTATTAATTTAATTTAATTTATTTGTGTAACATTTATTAAATTTTTCTAAGATATTTAATAATCGTGGTAAAAAAATTAAAATTAAGTACATATAATCAAAATAAATAATATTATTCAATAGAGTTTTTTCTCCCTATCAATCTCCCGCTTTTTTAATTGCACAAAACTCGTGAAGTTATACACAGTAGTTGTTTTTACTTGATTTTGATTTAAATTTAAATTAATTATGATTTTAGTTTATTTTAAAAATATATAGTAATATAAAATTTTAGAAATGTTGTACACTACACAGACCCCAAATTCTTGCGAGTGACACTGATAAAGTTATAGATGAATTCTTTTCAAAGGATAGAAAAATATGTTTTATTAAAGCCATATAAATATTCTTAATAGTAAGATGAAATTCAATTTTTCTTATTGAACTTTTCAATAAAAAACTATTACATAATTATTAACTAATTTCAAAGAAGGATTTATGAGTTAGAATTGAAAAAAAATGAAAGCTAAAGTTCTAATTAAGTGTGTCTTAATTTCAATTAATTGCCACACATTTTCATTGATTCACCTTAGTATCGGTTTCTTATGCTTCAAAGTTAAACTAAAAAAAAAACATATAAAATATTGCACACTACACTAAAAATTATCAAATATACTAAAAACAATCAATTAAAATTAAAACTAATATGTGTTACCATTCAATTGCAAACATAAAAAAAAAAATATTAATAAAATAAATAAAATCTTACATTTTCTAGAGCCAAAGAGTGGTTGTGTCATGCCATCGTGTTAAGAAACAACATGATAACAGAGTTGTTATAAAAGAAACTTTGAAAGTGATAACAAAAAATAAAATAAAATTACAGAAATGAAGAAAGGAGATAAAATATGGTGGGAGAGGTTAAATATGATTCATACCATCAACACTTTTATGTCTACGATGAAAACGATATCAAACCACCACAAAAAAAGTGAGCATTGCTATGTCGCTCTTTTTTTTTTTTATCCATCCACCCTTCTATTTTTGTTTACTCATCACTTTTTCTCTCCCGAATTCATAACTTACACATATTATTCCATTTTTCATTTCATGGTTTTATACTACTCAAGACAAAACAATAATAAAATGAAACCAATAGAGAGGAACAGAAAAAACAATATTGAAATGAGAAATCAATATAGGAGAAACAGGCCTAGAAGAATACATAAAAAGAATAAGAAAAATAAAGTCTTCTATAGAGATTATTAAACAGTTTAAATAGTAATCGGCTTAACTTTCTATTCAACCGTTCAATAAAGTAATATTGTCTCTATCAATCCAAGTGTTGACGGTAACCACAATCATATTTATTTTGCACTTTTTTCTTCTCCTTTTCTTGGTTAGTTGTTTGTTTTCTTTGGGCTTTGGCCCTCCCCTCAATAAAAAAATATATATAAAACTATCATGCAAGTTATAGTAAGTCATAATTTTTTTTATTGTGGAGAAGTTTTAAAACTACTATTATAGAAACTGCAATCATGGAGAAGTTATAACGTGCAATAATGCAATGGTAAATTAGTGCAATTTTAATTTTGTGGGGTTGAGAAAGATGAAGTGCGACTGAAACAATGCAATGGTGAATTTTGGCATTGGATAATACGTAGTACATCTTAATTGCAAAAAAGATTTCTCCCAAACAAAAATTGGACTGTAAGTTAAGAAGCGGTTTATAGAAGCAGAATTATATCCTGTAGTAAATGGTGGATAAATTAAGAGGCAGTTTTTAATAATAAATTTTTATAAATAAATTATTATTAAAATGTGTTTTATTATAAATTGGTCTATGCAATTTAATAATTTTCTTCAAAACTCACCTCCATTACCTTGGTTAAACAAAATCATCTGATCAAGTAGCTTCAAATTTGATTCTTGACCTTCCCTAATTTCTTCAAGGATACCTGTTAGCTAGAGATTTTGACAATCGGAAGTAAAGTTGTTAGATTATATGATTCGAAGAGAAAATAAGAAAGAGATCAGGAAAAGATGTTTCTTTAAGTCCCTTCGAGTAAAAAAGGCTTTTTATTCATAATAAATTGGAGCTTTTTGTTAGAGAGTCTTCGAAATGTTTCAGCAGAGACCGAAGGTATTCGCAGGATATTTCGAAGAATATACATTTTTTTTATTAGTCACGTGGATCACGTTTTCGAAGGCATTGGGCAGGAAGATTTGAATTTTGAAGTAACCCTCTTCGCCGAAAGGATGCATGGAAGTTACGTGGCATTTCGTTAGAAAGAGACTGTTAGGGTCGAATTAGTATAAATAGGGATCTTAGTGTTAGGATTCAGGGTGTTCATTTTGTACAAAATTACTCAAAATTGCTCAAGTATCAAGTGTGAGAGAACGAGCTTCACTGAGAATGTATGTGTAACACCATTGTTATTTTAATATTGTTCTTCATTTTATAAACACAAGTCATTTAAATAATTTTCTTTCAAATCATGTCCTTTACATTTACAATAGAAATATTTTGAATTTTTCTTTAAATTTCGTTGTTACATTACATTTTACGTTGCTTTTCATTAGCCATAGATTCGAGTATTCTTTTAAAGTAAAATCAGAAGAATGGATTTGATCATTAAGATAGAAACACTTAGACACATGTTCTAGGATCAATCTAGTCCATCCTGCAAGTTACCAAAGTAAATTTAAGAATTTGGAAGACTAGCGATTGTTTACCAGAAATCACTGTAAACAATACCACTAGTCAATTTCAACATTCCCAACTACACACTATAGGGAGTCTCTTCGCATACCAAACTCATATCTCCGAACTGTTCAATCATTTCCAACTCACGCACCATAAGCATATACATATTTCGTGACTTCCTACTCAACGCATCAGCCACTACATTTGCTTTTCCAGGGTGGTAAATCAAATTGAATTCGTAATCCTTTAACAATACAAGCCACCTTCTTTGTTTCATATTCAACTCTTTCTGATCAAACAAGTACTTTAGAATCTTGTGGTAGCTAAACACTTCGAATTTAGAGCCAAAAAGATAATGTCTCCAAATATTCAACACAAACACCACAAATGCTAATTCTAAATCATGCTTAGGATAATTCCTTTCATGAACCTTAAATTGTCTAGAAACATAAGCAACAACTTTCCCATTCTGCATTAACACACTACCAAGCCCCATCTTCGATGCATCACAATAAACCACAAAAGATTCATTCGCATTGGGCAAAACCAACACGGGAGCGCTCATCGATTTCTTCTTCAATTCTACAAAGCTTTCTTCACATGAAACATCCCACACATACGCTTGAACCTTTCGAGTCAATTGAGTCAATGGTAACAACAACTTAGAAAATCCTTCAATAAACCTTCGATAATAACCTGTTAAACCAAGAAAACTTCGAATCTCTGTCGCAGTCTTTAGAGTCTCCCAGTGTAATACCGCGTCTATCTTAGAAGGGTCTACAGCGATCCCACCACTAGAAATCACATGCCAGGTTGTCAAACTCGCGATTCTACTCAGACTCGTAAAGGGTTCGTAGACTCGACTCGCAGACTTAACTCTCAAACTCGTACGAGTCTATGGAAAATTAAAAATGACTTTCAAAAACCTGTAAGTGAGACATATATGACACACTCCTAAATTTTTACACTTGTAAATATCTCATATATGACACAAATATATATATATATATATATATATATATATATATATATATATATATATATATATATATATATATATATATATATATATATATATAGTAGAACACCAATTAACATTAAAATTTAAATTTCATACTCTATTACACATTTCTTAGCAAAAAACTCAAAAATAAAACAAATAAAATAGAAGAGTATGTAGTTAAAGACTTAAAGTACTAATATATTCTTAATTGGCTACTACACAAAGCAAAAAAACATAAAACATATATCCTAATTGTTTCAATCATCAAAAGTTCCAGTGAAATTATCACCGCCAATATCATCACCATCTTCTTCATTGGTATCTTGGATATCATCATCAAACTCTACCCTATATGAATCAACTTCTTCATTAGTAACCATTGTTGGATTGCTTTGAGTTTCACTTCCACCTAACTCAACATTGTCACCCCACCACTACATAACATTAGTAACAACATCAGCTTACGTAGCAGTGTTAACAATAACGTCATCTTGCTCAATAATAATTGAAGTTTGCACATTTTCTTCATCAAGATCTTCAGTTATCCATTCATCATCTGAATGAATATATTAAAATGAAAGAACAACACTATTTACTTTTCCATTTTTACTTTTCAACTTCAAATTGCATATGGCATAAACCAAATTATTTATCTTTTTCATGCAACATATTTCTTCTCTTTGAATGAACTTGCATAATAAATATTAATTCAACTCAATGTTTCTAAAATAATAAAAATCAAGTCTATAAAGAAACAAATAATAATTCAGTACCATTTCAAAGGAACTTCATTTCTATTCACAACCAGAGGAACTACAACTTAAGCTTTGGACAAGAATTGAAAACCTCTTTAATTTTGGAGTCATATCTCCATAGAAATCTCGTACTAGAGACTACTTCCTGGAGGTAGAACAACTCATTCCATGTTCAAAATTCTAATACCGACAATGGAGTCGTCTACGTGTAATATACAAAAGAATACTGATCGTGCTAAACTGTTGAAGTTAGCTAAGTTGATTATTTGGAACGAAGCTCCAATGGCGAGTAAATATTGTATCGAAGCTTTGGATAAAACACTTAAGGACATTATGTTAGGAACAAAGACTTCTAAGACAATATTTGGTGGAAAAGTTGTTGTTCTTGACAGAAATTTTCAAAAAATACTTCTTGTTATACCAAGGGGAAGTCGTTCTGATATCATTCACGCCACTATTAATTCTTCATATATATGGGCAATTTCCCCTGAAATCCATTGTTCACTCCACATATCCAAACTTTCTCCAAACTATAAAGACCCAAATTTCCTTCAGTGTTGAGCAATTTTAGCTGGAACATTGGAAACAGTCGAGTTATCAATCAGTATGCGTTAGATATATTTCAAGGTAATTGAATTAACATTTTAAAACTCTTTGTTTATATATTAGTCCCAATTATACAGACATTTTATATACTTTATTGATCTTTTTGACATTCATATGTAGGAGGTGAGAAGGAGTATTTAAGTTCTGATTTCGTTGACATAATGGATTATAAAGCCATTGAATCATTTGATGTACTGACTATTGAATTTTTTTAATACACTTACAGCATTTGGTCTTCGACATCACATGATTAAATTAAAAGTTGGTACACATATAATGCTTCTAAGAAATATTGATCAAGTTGGAGGATTATGCAACGATACGATACTTATTGTTACAAGATTGGCAGACCATGTGATTGAAGTAAAAATTATGTCAGGAAAAACATCGGAACCATAATTTACATTCCAAGAATGGATATCACTCCTATAGAGTCCCCTTGGCCTTGTAAGCTAACAAGAAGACAGTTTCCAATAATTGTCTCTTATGCTAGGACAATTAACAAATCTCAAGGTTTGTCGAAAGACTATGTTGGATTATATTTGCTTAGGAGTGTATTTACCCATGGTCAATTGTATGTTGCAATATCAAGAGTAAAAAGCAAAAGGGGCCTTAAGATATTAATCCACGACAAAAAAAATGAAGAGTAGCACACTACCACCAATGTTGTCTTCAAATAAGTGTTTGAAAATGTGTAATATGGAACTCACAAAGTATTCATTCTATGGATGTTTTAATGTATTTGATTTTGAAAATATCTTACCCCACCCCTTGGCTCTCTCACTCACCATGCGAGTTTCCTAAAATGTTCTCCTGCTTCCGTAGATGTACCTCCGGAAGCACCCTTTTTTGTTTAACGTTGTTTTATTCCGTAAATGTACATACAGAAGCTTCTGTAGATGCATCTACGGTATCATTTGATGTTATATTCCCGTCAGACTCTTCCTCTCCCTCATTATTCACTTTTCTCATTTCCAAACTCTCCAAACCTCAAATATCAAACTTCCACAAAACTTGTTTTCTTCCTCTGGAGTTCGGTCGATAACGTCAACATCAACTATCATCACATTCCAACAAGTTCAAAACTTAATGTAATCGGTAAGTAATCGACTTTTTGAGTTATTTTAGAGTTTTTGTAATAAATTTTGAATTTGATTTTTAGGTGTAGAAATGATTGGGTAGTTTTATAAATATTGTTTAGAGATAATGTAGGTAGTGTTTAATGTGTAAAACGGATGATCAAGCCACCAAAATGGGGTTATTAACCCTCTGCAACAATGACCAGACGCCATTGTTGTGTTTTAGAGATTTCAGAACCTTCTGTAGATTCATCTACGGAAGAATGAAATGTTGGGTCATTCCGTAGATGCACCTACGGAAGAAACTCTGTTATTTGAAACTTAAGGTACTTCCGTAGATGCATATACGGAAGAACAAATTTTTTTCTTTCTTTTCTTGTTATAACTACATAGTATCTAACTTGATTTTATTTGTATAACAATGCAGACATGATGGCCGACCATCCAGGTTGCATTATACATAGGAGGAGTGCACAACATGCATCCGTGCGACGTGAACGGGTGCGTGTAGTATCACAAGTGACTGATGGAGCTGTTGTTTCAGCTGATGTATCTGCTACACCCGTTGCAGCTGGAGAGGCCTTCTCCATCTACTACTTCGTCACGGAGGCCTCGGGATGACGCTGAGGGTTCCTCACAGATGTCCTCCGCCCGCAGACGTCGACGAGGCAGTTCTTCTACTTTTGTGTCTATACCAGTGACGACCGATGCAGGATCTTTGGTGCCACCTCCAGAGCTGCACGAGGATGATCTGGTGTCGGAGCCTATCTAGTACCCGGGGGTCCTATAGATGCAGCCATGTTGACAGGGTATGCAGATCATTGAGTCAGGCATATCTGGGAGAGGGAGGTAAATTTTCTTTGGTTATTACTTATTACTATTTTTTATTCAGTTTATGACTTTTCTTGAAGGTAACAGTGTTTTTTTTAGAAATTTTCAGGAGAAGGATCCCTAGAGATTCTACAACCACAACCGGAAAATTTCCGCTCTCGCGCAGCCCGACGAGCCGCGGTTCTAGGATGCACTTCTAGCTTTTGGGATGAGGGACCTCTGTTAGGTTGGCTTTCAGACGATCCATAATGAAATGCTGATGGCTATTCTAGAGAGGTGGCATCCAGAGACTTCGTACTTTCATCTTCCTCACGGTGAGATTACCATTACTCTTGACGATGTTGCATGCCTTCTGAATCTACCTATCAAGAGTACCCTCCTTGGTTACGATAGGCTGACAAAGGAGGAAGTGATGGAGATGATGATTGAGGAGCTAGGGGCTAGTCCTGCTGACGCACTTGAGAAGGTGGAGAGGACCCGCGGGGCGCACGTGAGGTTTCACTTCTTGCAACGAATATATGATGCGGAGCTTCTTGCGGCACATGAGGCTGTTGGTGACGAGGCAGAGGTGAATATACACAGAGAGCGGGTGCTGAGATGTTACTTCCTATATTTGATAGGCACTCAGCTCTTTGTGTACACGAGCTCGACGTACACAGAAGTCGCTTACTTGGCGTACTTATCGGATCTCGCACGTGTCCATGAGTACAATTGGGGAGCGGATACACTGGCGTACAACTACCACATACTCGGAGTGGGATGCCTGTGGAAGGAAAGAAGTGTGGCTGGCAGTTGTACCCTGTTAGTGGTAACAATTTTATATCCTTCTACATTTTCTCAAAGTTTATTATATATTTGTGATAGTATGTTTGATCAGCGTGTTTTTTTTCCAGGGTTGCATACTACAGCAGTTCCCTGATATTATTGGCTGGGGAGAGGTGTTGGGTTACACAGCGACCATGTCGCGTGCCATAGCCTTCGCCCCCCTCAGAGGGAACCAGGTGTCGGATCCTTACAAGCGTTGTCTTGATTGCATGGTGTAGCAACCTGCCCTAAAAATGATCTTTTAGAGTCGCCACCTATTCTGAAGGGCGAATAGGAAACCCTATGCAGTTTTGAGATTCGAGGTAAGTTATTATATTCAGGTCGAGGGAAGGTGTTAGGCACCCTCAACCCTTTCCTAAGGTTTGATCTTAAAATAAAGGTTTATGGCTAAAATTATAGAGGATAATAGCTAAAGAATTGAATAGGGGAAAATTGAGATTTTAAGGAGGGTGACTCGCCTTGGTTATCCAAGTGCCTACGTATCTCCTTATGGAGAATCAGAGTCAACGTAGTTCGGGCACAGGATTGTACGCCTTAGAATTAGTATGAGGTTGTTTGAAGGCTTTTTGAATGGCCTATCATAGTTTGAATGTGATTTGAAAGGCATTTTGAATTGCCTGATTGAAAAGGATGAAAATCCGTAGTGTCGTGGTTTAGTGTGTTTTAGATTTGAGCGTACAACCCTGATTTGATATGGCACCGTTAGATGCGATGACCAATAGATTTGGTCAGTATAGCTAACGGATTATGGGGCATTGCTGGTTACTCAGATCGATAGATTGATCGTCGCGGGCAGCAAATTAAAATGTATTTTAATTTTATATTTTTATCTCTCGTCTAATGCGACTAATAGATTTAGTCGGGTCGAGGAGAGAATTTAAATAAAGGATTAATTAAATTATTGATCAAATAAACTAAATTAATCAAAATTATTTCTCGCCTACTGCGACTAATAGGTATAGTCGGTTCGGGGAGAAAATTAATCGAAGGTTTAATGTTTCGCCAAATGATCAATGGGACTGGGCAAACCCTAATGTTGTAACTTTTAATAGGGTTCTTTATTGTGATTTTTAATGGTTAAAGCCAATTAAATAAATTAATCGAAGTACTCGAATAATCGAGAAAAATATTATAAACCTAAACCTAAACCTAATCCTAATTTATTTATTTAACCCTAATTAGCAAAATTAAATTAGATGCATATTAATATAGCTAAACAATTTGTATAGATAATATATTTAAAAATATAAAGAAACCTGGGGCAGGATCCTGTGTGGCAGCTCTGTGGGTCTATAGTATGCACCTTCATCCTTTAGGGCGCTAGATCCAGTAGTGAATGAATCTAACGGTTGCTGGCCGATGGTACACCGTATGCTTGATTAGAATGGCACGCCGGATCAGCTTGCTAACCTTTACTAAGAAAATTGAACCAAAAAATATTGAAGCCAGTGGGGATCGATCCCATGTTTCTTCGTTCAAATGATAAAGCGCTCTCACCAACTGTACTGGACCATGTTTGTTAACAATAATTCCACACAAGTATATCAATATAAAACTAAACAGTAAGTGGAAAATAAAACAAAACACAGTCCAACCTGGCCCCACCACACTAGAACGAACCAATAGGAAGTGGAGAGAGGAAACAAAACTTTGACCGGCCAATTGCTTTTGCGCGTGTGTGGTGTGTCCCTTTGACTGGCCAATCCCCTTCATGAAGAATGCCACGCAAGCGTCTCTGCAAAACAGAAAAGACAGTGCCTGCCGGAACAGTAAACGTCCCCTTCTTCTCCGGCGACGGGCCATCCCTACCTGCAAAAAGAACGTGAAAACGAAAGGGAAACTAACCTAGATCCCCTAAACCTCGCGTCACGAATCCAATGGGACCACTGGTTTGGACTAAAAAAGCTTGCAGATATGGAAACGAAGGTGAGAGGTTCCGGTGCCCTAACAATGGCACTCTCCGATCCAGGCCCCTATACTTACATGCTACTCGTCCAACCGGTCCCAATTAAGTTCCTGAACACAACTATGGACAAAGCAAAGGTCAACAACGTACGAACAAGCAAAATCGAATTTTGAAGAAACTAACTCCGGTGAAGATGAACTGAACGCTTCTGGCACGTTGTAGACTCGAGCAACGATTGAAATCAGTTCCTGGGAACATCAGGAACGTGAATGATCATTTGTTTTTGCCTGGGATTCGTCGTGGAAGAAGCTCTCAAGTTGCACCTTTTTCTTGGATCCTTGCCTTCTTGAAACCCTATTTTTGCTCCCCCCAATTCGTTCCCCACCTTTGCTGATCATTTTATTTAATATATATCGATGTATTAGGTTAAACATGGGCTTATATCTTTAAGTCATGAGGCCCCTTGGTAATTTCACATAATTTATATATATTTTTTCCAAAATAAGTCATTTTTGTTTTCTCCATCAATCCTCACGTTTTGGATATTTCATGGGGCATGATATGGGCCTTCAAAAGATAGAAATCAAACCTATATGAATTAATTCAATTATTTCCACATTTTACTTAATTTATTTGCCTTTTAATTGAATAAAATTTAAATAAATATAAGTAAAAATAATAAAAATATGAGGATGGTCTTAAGAGTCATTCTTTAGGTCATAAGACTGTTTGAAATCAAAATCTTAGGTTCATTAATCCAAAAATGCAAAATTGTGCAATCAGGGTTTTATGTATCTCTTGAAAATTGACCAACTTGCACGCCTCGTATCTCCCTCCATTTTAATCATATGAATGCATTCTAGGACTTTTTAGAAAGCTCAAAGAGTCCTTTAAATGACCCTTTTGGTTTCATCTCAGTTGAAGCTTCCATGCTCAACTTATGAGCTTAGATCCAAAAGACGTTTTTATTGATTTTTTTAGAAGGACCTGTAATGTTTTTGTCCATATCTCCCAAATGGTGCATTTCTTGATCTTGAGCCCAACACCAAAGTTCTTGAGAATAAGCTTTGGTTGGACAATTTCTGACAAACCATGTGAGAGTTATGACCAGTCAAAGTTGAGTTGACTTTTTAGTTAGTTAAAAAAAATCCTAATTTGAACCTTTGATTAGGAGAGAGTGACTTGAGTTTAACCATTGAGCCTTGAACCCTTGAAGATGAAATAATATGGGCAATTTTTGGGGTATGACACATGGCTGTTGAGGACGTTCGATAGGACTGCTATGTTGATCATCGTGAGACGGTTCCGTTTGATGAGATTGCACTATATTTTGGATGGTTGGCTGCTAGTTCGGCCATCATTGTTCGTTACCTCGCCACCCTTCTGACTCCGCTCCTATCAGCACTATACATTCCGATATAACTAACAAATTATCGTATAATTTTATGATAAATTTTATATTGCGTAATCCGTACGAACATACGGATCCTTTACACGGATCCTTTGCTAGTAAGAGGTGAAAAGAGAATTTGTTTTAAAATAAATAAATCAAAATTGAGATGGGAGAGAACCATGAAATAAAATTGAAGATCATTATTTAGAGACTTGTCATATAATTTTGCCCTTAATAAAAATAATAAACAAATTTTCCTTAATAAAATTGAATTTGTTTTCGGTTAAGAATTTAAGATAATTATTTGAAGAATTGTCATATGATTTCAGACATTGTTATTTTTTTTCAATAAAATTGAATTTGTTTTCAATTAGGGATTTTGTAAAAATATCAACACGTTGTATCCACAAACTTTTCTATAAACTTTATATATTTATTTATTATATATTATTTTTTAATTCAACTTTCTAATATGTATACTGAATGGTGAATTAACTTTCTATAATCTTCTATCATAATTTTTTACAAGCTAAAAAATATAAATTAATTTTGTATGAAATTGTCAAATTAAAATATAATTTAGAACAGAGAGAGCCAGTATTATATTGACTCTTCCTTTTTTGTTAATAGTTCCCTGCATTCTTTTTATTCTTTTTCATTCTGTAAATTAATCAACTGTAAATAAGAAATCTTAATTCAAATATAACACATGCATCATTGCAGCTTTTGAAAAGTTTGTTTATTATGCATATGCCAATCTAAAATGTTCATACCAAAATTGTTTCAAAATGAGAATCTATAAAGAACTTTTTCTATTCACTTTGCATCAGGCAAAAGAGGGTCTATAGCATCATCAGATTCACCAAGTTTCCTTATCAAACTCAACAGAATTCAATACAAAAACCATCCCAAAAAGAAAATAACAAACCAAGAATTATTATAAACCACAACAAAACCATAATGAACTGAACTCACAATTCCAACTTTCTCCAAAAAAACCAGGAACAACAGGTAAAATTCCAACAACTAAAGCCACAATAGCGTCCAAATTAAACCCCTTACAATAATAGTACTCCCCAAAAGCACTTCTTGTCTATAAATCACTAATCCTCAACTTCATTGTTTTTTATGTTAGATTGTTTGCATTTGTTTTATCTTTGGCTTGTTCCAAAATAGCATCAGTCTCCAACTCTACAGTACAGAAAACAAACTACTATTGTATAGCGTATCGAAAAAGCTGATACCGTTTTATGCAGGTTGATCACATTTTGCTATTGTTTAACTCAAACTTACATATCTCCTAAGCATTACAGTTTTTTCCCTTGTGTGATCATTAGTGATGTCAGTTTTGTATAGTGTTCTAAAATGATGTTATTGCTAGGAACATTCTCTAATCTTATAATATAAATGATTATAACATCATTTTCATATATTTCTGCAACTCAAGCATGTTCCTAAAAAGAATCCAATACACAAACGCTCCTAAAAAAAACTAATAAACGAAGCATTATATAATAAACCACAACAACATAACAACATTAAACC
Organism: Vicia villosa; assembly: GCF_029867415.1. Classification (NCBI taxonomy): domain Eukaryota; kingdom Viridiplantae; phylum Streptophyta; class Magnoliopsida; order Fabales; family Fabaceae; genus Vicia; species Vicia villosa. The sequence goes on from NC_081180.1 coordinate 172,318,809, forward strand.
CCTTACAATAATAGTATTCCACAAAAGCACTTCTGGTATATAAATCACTTATCCTCAACTTCATTTTCTTAACAACATAATTCAAAAAGTGCAAGATAGAAAAAATCAACCTGTCTCATGTTGTTTCTTCATCTGCAGAACACTCACCCTCACTGGCATCATCATAAGGACCTAAATTCTCCCGAGTTTCAGCCAAAAAAGCCAGCACCTTTCGAATCGCGTCTCTTCGAGTAGTCCCTATAGAAGCAAGCTTCTCCAAAACTCCCTCATCCAAAAGCGATTTCTCAATCTCACATTTCCATTGCTTCAATTCATCAGATAACAGAAAACTACTTCCCTCCCTCTGCATATCATGAACCCTACCCTGCCATATCCTCTTGACCGCTTTGCCGTATTTAGGGTTTGATGTTCCTGTTTCGAGATACCTGAGAGTACATTCAACTGCAATGCTACAATAGGCGGTTTTCATGGCCGCAGTGATTAAATTTGAATTTGAAGAGTCGCCATGAAGTAACAGTTTCTCTAGTATCTTGAGGATTTTGAGCATAGATTCTGAGATAACTGCTTCCAACAAGACGTTTTCGAAGAATCTGGTGAGGATGATGATTTTCTTGGTGCGTTGATTGGGGTGGGAGAGTGAGATTCTGGAAATCATGTTGTTTATCATTGCGTCTTCCATTTTCTTCTCTTCCAATGTTTTTTGATTTTTCCCCTTTTCTTTTCTTTCTCTACTCGTTAAATTTAACGTCTTTCTCTTCCAATGTCTTTCAAATTTTGTGTTTATACTTTTATAGACCTCCCTAAAGCCTAACTAGTTTTAATTTTGAGACAAATTTATATTTTCCTATTTTAATTACTAGTAAAGGACCCGTGCGAACGCAAAGTCGATATAAATAATAAATAAATATATAACGATGGTTAATAAATATATATAAAAGATACGCAAATTAAAAAGAAAAAACATTTGAAACTATAATTGTCATATAAATATTAATTTAATTTAGTTAGAAATATATATAATTAAGTAGTCATCTATCCGTGTGTTCGCACGCATCATACAATATCGTTACAAATCTACCATGAGTAGTCATCTACCCGTGCATTCGCACGGATTGCACAATGTTATAAATAATAAATAAATATAATATATGTGATTATATTTATTTGATTTGGTAACATGTACCAAATTTGTTGTCCAAATTTTGTTCATTGTCACTCATACCCCTATCTTATTCTAAGCATTTGAAATCTTTTTCACTTATTTTAAATAAAATGTTCAATATATTTAATAGATTTATTTTTTCAAAAATACCAGTTATGGCTTAATATCAACATATCAAAAATAAAGAAAATAAATAATATAGTAATGGTTAAAAATGTAAATAAAATATATACAGATTAAGTAGCTTTGTCCCGCCGAAAAATGTATATTTTAGTAGAAAAATAAAGAAAATAATTAAGAAATCATTTACCCGTGCGTTCGCACGGTTCGTATAATATCGTTATAAGTAGTAAATTAATATAATATAGTGATGATTAAAAATGTATATAAAATGCAAAAAGAATAACAAATTTTTGTTCTTATAACAAATTATGTATTCACCAATCATAATTGTCTCAAGTTAAATGTAATTTTATACGTAAGTAGTTTCGGCCCGTCAAATTTTTGTTTTTATAAGAAATTATGTATTCAACTATCATAACTGTCTCATGTTAAATGTAAAGTGACAATAATAACGATATGCCATCAATATTGTCACTTTACTCCATTATATATTAGTTAAAAATTAAATCTAAATAATATAAACAATATTTTTCCTTTTATAAAAATAAGGATCCAGGTAAATAAATAAATAAAAGTCAAATGATCCATTATTAAAGAAGGTTTATAACTTTGTATTAAAAATTTAAATAGATATTATTGTTAATTATTATCCACATATCACATAGATTGATAGTTATAGATAAATTTAAAGAATAAATTAATCTAAAAAATATATTAGTCTAACAATTTCTATCTCTTTTATCTATAGTTATAGATTAATTTTCACATGAAAATAAAATAAAATAATCATATAAAGATCTCTATGATGTAAAAAATCAACATGAAAGAAAGTCTCCTAAATTTAAGTGTCAAATAGATAAATATGTGTAGAGAATATTATTGTACTAATTTACAGAACGGTGATGGAATGAGAAATTATAAAATAATATATTATTTAAAATTAAATCAAATTAATTTTTGAAGATATAAAAACGTGTTATCAATACCTCCTAGGATGCAAAGAACGTGTTATCAATTCCTTATTAATACCTTGATAATAAAAGGTATAAATCAAGTTAATATATAGAATATTAGATTTGGAATATTAATTTATTGGAATAGGCCATTTGTTGGAATATGCAAGTTTGACAAAGTTAAAAAACAGATGCGTGTAAACTAAATTCCAATCATAAATGTGACAGTATGAAATATTCATGCGAGTAAACTAAATCCCAATCATAGATGTGACAGTATGAAATATTCCTTCTAATTATTACTATATTATATACTATATATAAAAATATGGAGCTATCAAAATTTCAAAAACACAATTTATTATCATTATAAAAAAAAATATAGAGTATGAGGATTTGAAATATTAATTTATTAATAGGCCATTTATTATAATAGGCAAGTTTGACCATTTTGAAAAGTTAAGAAATAGCATGCGTGTAAAGTAAATCCCAACCAATCATAAATGTAACAGGTATGAAATACTCCTTCTAATTATTATATTATTATATTATATTATATTATATTATATTATATTATATTATATTATATTATATTATATTATATTATATTATATTATATTATATTATATTATATTATATTATATTATGAAAAACACAATTTTCTAACATTGAATACAATAATTTTTATGTGAAATATCTTTTTAATTTTAATTGCAAGCGAAGTCGAAACGGTTCTTTGTGACTATGTGATACTGTCTATGCACACTTAATTAATAGTGTATGTAATTAATATTATATATATATAAGCATGCCTAATTAATAGTGAATCTATATTTTTATTCCCATAAAATAGAGTAATAGGGTAATCATGACAAATAGAGACATGAATAACGTTGTTCAATTGGCTGTTAAAAAAGAAATCATAAATGATGTCTAAAAATATTCTTAAATGATAAGTAAATTTTTTTTACATTATTAATGCAAATTAATTAATTTTTATAAATATTTTTTAAAATAAAATGAACAGACTATTCTACATTTTTTATGCGGCGTATATAATTAGACATTCACCCTTTATCTATTATTTTTTGTTTTCAATTATTTTTTTAAAATTATAAAAATAAATAATATACGAATTTAAAACGGTTTTTTTCGAATACCTTCCTAATGTTAATTTCGCAAGAAACAATTGATATATATTTATTAATTAACTTTCTAATATGATTTTTTTTATAAATAAAAGGAATAAACTATTCTTCATTTATGTTTTTGAAGTTGTTGCAAAAGGTTTTGAGTAACAACAATGTTTTTTGAGTGTATATAATTAGATAGTCACCATTTATCTTCTTTTTTTTTTACCGTGGTTCCAAATTTGGCGTAGCTTAATCCTCCATGCCTAAGTAACAAATCCCCTTTTATATTCAATTTAATTTTTGAAATCTTTATATCTCTTATTTCGTGACAATAATCAAAATAATTTAAAGTAATGAGAATTTAATAAATAATGATATTTAGTACGAAGCAATTTAAAGAAGAAATGCAAGAATGAACATATGTCATTATTTTAGTAGTAAATTTTAAATTACTTTTAACTTTAATTTCTTTTTTAATATGGATCATGGGGTTTTGGTGATAATGAATGGTTTGAATTTATTATTGTATTTCTTATTTTACCATTTTCTTACTAATAAGCATTTTCCTTAAAGTTATAATCTCCAAAATTAAATCTGATACCTCTCATATTTTCTTAATATTAAAAATATTCCTTGTAAAAAATTAAGATTATGAATGTGCGGTGATAGTTACTATACACGAGAAGTGCTCTCAAATAAAGAAAGAAAGTACTCAAAGTGAAAAGGGAAACTCATTCTACAAGAAGGCTAAAAAGTTTCTCCACGATCTCTCTCCATTTTTATATATATGAAGGCAATCGAATGGATCGAATTGAAAGCATGAAATAAGGGCAAATTGACAGTAATATTTAATTTGGGGAAGCCCATCACACTCGAGTACACATAAAGTTGTGTCATGTCAACCCATACATTTTCAGGTCACGCGTTAAACAAAAACGGCGGATCGTTTTAATTATAAGATTGCATTTAATGCTCACATTCGCATCATGCTTTGGAAAAACCAAAGCGGCGTATGCCAGCCAATGCTTGGATGAATTTTCTTTGACGTCAACCATTATTATTGAAAGATTCCCCAGACATTAAACATGATCGATGAGTCTTAGGGGAAATTGTTTTGTGTCAGCCAAAGACCTGAGACCAACTACTCTGCGTCGGTCAAAGGCCCAATAACACAAGGCCCGTTATCTAGCTTACTCCGCCAGGCCTAAGGTATAAATACATTCATAAAGGGTTTCAGATAAACAATCTCTAATCTGCACTTTCACTACCACTATCTTGAACCTTAAACTGACTTGGGCGTTTGAGTGCTAACCATGCAAGTACCCCTCGTAGGTCCATCATATCGGAGATAACAAACTCCGATTAACGATACTGCATCAAGACTGTAACATCTAGTTCAAGAAATATCGTGATTGCAACTTTCAATCTGCGGTGTCACCTCGACATAATGCATCGGAAGCTTCGTTCCGCTGCAACCTGCAGTTTTGGCAATCATCCCCATTTATAATTCTACATGAACACTACTCAAGAGGATTGTTTAGACTGTTTGATATATTTAGTATATTTGATGGTAGAGGCGGCAAAGGTAATTGAGAAACAGAAGAGTTTGTCCAACAGGACTTGTTGAGCCAAAAAAATGTTTGAAATTTCTTGCACTTGAAGGTGAGTGTTGAGAAAAATCCGAACAATTTAATGGTTAACTTTAAAACCCAACAAACAAGTGTTTTAGGAAACTGGAAGGACATTTTCAGTTATGAGATAGGAGAGCGATTTTGATTTCAGAAGAATGATAGGTGAGTAAAAAATGGTAAAAAAGAGAGGTATACAATATTTTAAAAGATGGTAATAATGAAAAAAAATTGAATCTACCATATAAGAAAGAAAGATGTTCTGGAAAAGATAATAATACCTTTTTATCTGATTGGTCAATCATTGTAATTTTGGGGTTAAAATGGACCAGCAATTTTGCTCCCAAATTTTAACTTTCTAAATATTCCAATTCAAATTTTTTGTTGTTTCCAACATAAAATCTGCATCATTTTTTATGAAAACTAAAAGCACGCATCAACTCCATAACCCTGACCCTCTCCACTCACTTCAACTATAATCATCATATCTTTTGTTTACTACCATACTCAAGCAAATTTCTCTATCATCGGTAGACTCTCCATCTTCTTTGCATGTCCCGCTCCACTTTTCACTTCTTCATCTAAACTTTTATCTGTATTCCTAAACTTCATTTGTTGCAGATCATGGCAAGACCATTTGAGAACGTCAAGGACACCAGCGATAGAAAGGAGCTTTGTAATTACGATATCAAAGTTCATCACAATTGGAATATGATATCAAACACCAACCAACACTTCGAGATGATTGTTATTGACAAAGAGGTCAGCTCGTCGTATTTCTCGTTTCACCTCTTTACTTTATGCTTTAATCTGTTTGCCTAGAACTTCCAATTTAAAACTTACACCTGCCTATCTTCCTTTCTTTATTCGTTTACATGTCATTATTTTACATTCGTGGTGATTCAGATATGTGGTTCTAAACGTGTGTTTTATTTCATGACGTTTTATATTATCCACTTCATAATCATTTTTGTTGAATATATTTCATGCTATTAAGTTTTATTTTGCTGTCCATCTATTTTTGTTTATATTTTTAACTTTATATGATTATTATTTTTTGTACTTATTTTGGTTGATTCGAATACTCAATAAAACTGCTCGTTTATAGAGGACTGATATCCATGTTGTTGTTCTTACAATGTTTAGCCAAACTTATGATTCCCATTTAGTTGTTAACAACACTTGCACAATAGCAAACTTTCATGTTTAGCTCAATGAGGTTGTCTTCAAACCTTCTAACCACAAGTTTCTCTTGAAATTTACCGGAGGAACCACGGTTGGTGATAAAAACAAACATGACATCTCGGACAAAGTTGCCAACTTTACCCCGTTCTCTGATATAATAATTGGCAAGAGGAAAAATGATTCATTGATATGTATCTTTTATTGTTTTTCCCCTTTAATTAAACTTATGTTGAGTTTCATGAATTAACAAAACTGATACATATATTTTTGTATATTATCATTGGAATGGTAGACGAAATTGGCTACGCACAAATCTAAAGTGGTGGAAAAAAACAGCAGGACAACATGGTATTACGGGACCTGTGGTATGTATATTATTATTTCAATATTTAGCTTTTAGTAGTCTAAATTTTTATACATATATATATATATATATATATATATATATATATATATATATATATATATATATATATATATATATATATATATATATATATATATATATATATATATATGAGGAGGGATCAAATTACACCCGAAGAGTTACACCACAAGTTACACTCGTTCAATAACTACATCTCGAATTAATATTTTTTAAATTCAACCGTTGGATTGAAACATAATATCATATAGATCATACCTATAAATTTTGAGCTTAATCTATAATGATTTACTATATCATCAAGATATCCAAAGATTAACGTCAAAATGAGCTTTCATATAACGTTAATTTTGATGTGATTCAATGACATAGTAAATCATTATAGATTAAGCTCAAACTTTATAGGTAAGATCTATATGATATTATGTTTCAATCCAACGGTTGAATTTGAAAAATATTAATTCGAGATGTAGTTATTGAACGAGTGTAACTTGTGGTGTAACTCTTCGGGTGTAATTTGATCCCTATATATATATATATATATATATATATATATATATATATATATATATATATATAGCAACAACACGATCAAATGTACACTTTGGGAATCCTACGCCTCGCAATTCATCAAATTCAACCAACAGAAAACGGATTCCTCGATGCCAACTATCATCTTTTTACAAGATGCCAAAGTTAAAGAAGAAGGTTTGACATACTTTTAGTTTCGTTTTTCATATTATACAAGTCACATTTCATCATGAATATTTATATTTATGTTTAATGTAGGCAAATATCCTCTTTCGTTTCTAACACCTACAATGTAACTAAGTTGTACATCAACGACAATTGCAATCCAATCCATGACTTCCTTAAAAGGTATAATTCATTTTTCCAATTTATTCATAACATCGTATTGTTGCTTTTGCATAATCTCCATAACATGGTTTTTTGTTTTTCTACTTTTCATAGCATTCCTAAGGACTCATTGGTTAACCGTAACAGCCAGCTTAGTTCGCAGTTTCAAGTGTAGTCCCAAAGCTCTGCCAACTCTCAGCTTACCCCTTATCAAAAGTTCATGTCCAAAGTTGTCGTACTACCCATCAGTGAAATTAAGCTACTAAATGATGTCTGTATTTTATTTTAATTAACTTATTCAATATCAATAATATTGTACTGGTTATTCAATGTTTTACCAACTTCCTTTCATGCAGATTACTTTTTGGGTCACGGTTGCAAAAGTTTACAAGATCATTGCATCACAATACGAATGGTATTATCAGGCATGCCATTAGTGTCCAAAAGTTGCTAAGGGAGATAAGCCAACATTTAAATCTGAAGTTGATTATTTCACGGAAGCTTAAATTTTTAGGTTACATACTTTACCATTAATCAAACTACTTACCAATATTACTCTAAACACACCAAACTATTCTTTTTTCTGCCCCCGTGCGTCGAGATCATTTTCTTAAACTAAAAAAAACAACACACAAACATTTTTAGATGAATTACGATGCTCTTTATTCCCAATGCACCTGAAGATACGTAGGCACGAAGTTTTGAAACTATGACGAGTGCAATAATAAAAATTAACAGTTTCCCTTTTCTTTTGTAAATATCTGTAAATAAATAAAATGAACAAATATTTAAACATTCTCTTAGCAACAACAATATAACACGTGTCTATAGAAGGTTCCTATTGAGTACAATGGATGCGGAGGGTGTCTAATACTTTTCCCTTGCATAACCGACTCCCGAACCCTAAACTAGTTACGATGACTATGTTTTGTCCTTTTTAAGGGTTTTATCGACGTTATTCTTCAAATACAAATTTTCGTGGCGACTCTGTGTCTATTTCGAGCATTTACACGCTCGGGTATTTTTTTGTGTAACGATAGATTAACCCTGGACACAACATTATGCCGCCCTTGGCACTCTATATGACGATCAATTTAGCATCTTCAGGGTCATGACTGGTTGACTCCCAATATGTTTGGACAAATCCACTGACATGTTCCCTCCTTTGATGAGAAGCTTCTATTTCTACCTCAGTCAAGACAAGATGAGGCATCAGTCTCTCGTCAAGGTTTTCACCCCCGTCGGGTTTCATAGGAAATAGAGATTCTAAAGTATTCATAGAGAGAGCTTCATATGAAAGATATTCTCCAAAAAATTCTTCCATCTTTGAATCATCACTCAAAATGATGATTCCTGATTCAAAACCCCCGCTGATATAGGGACGTAATGGGATTCAAACTTTATCCCCCCTTTCGAAGACGGAGAAACACTACTCTCCGAGTTACTCTCAATGATAATAGGGTTATCACTCATCGTAGTGAAAATGAAATAAAAACTTGAGTACAAGCCGATGGGAAGAGAAGGTACCTTGAAGTAGGAGGGTGAATGCGTTGAAACAAGGAATGAAGCTGAAAAATTAAAGCTTTAACGATTACGATTATGAACGTGCGATGATAGTTACTATAGAAGGGAAGTGCTCTCAAACAAAGATAAAGAACTCAAAGTGACAAGGGAAAATCAATCTACAAAGGGACTAAAAAGTTTCTCCATAATCTCTCTCCATCTTTATATATCTAAAGGCAATCAAATGGATCGAACTGAAAGCATAAAATAAGGGCAAATCGACAATAATATTTCATCTGGGGAAGACTACCTCACTTGAGTGTACTCGAGTGCACAGAAAATTGTGTCACATCACCCCATACTTTTTCAGGTCATACGCTAAAGAAAAACGGTGAAGCGTTTCAATTATAGGATTGCATTAATGCTCACATTCGCATCACGCTTTGGCAAAACCAAAGCGGCGTATGCGAGCCGACACCTCGATGAACTTCCTTTTAGGTCGGCCACTATTATAGAAAGACTCCTCCGACATTAAACACGACCGACGAGTCTTTGAATCAATTGTTCAGTGTCGGCCAAAGACCTGGGACCTACTGCTCTCTGTGTCGGCCAAAGACCCAATATCATGAGGCCCATTATGTAGCCTACTCCGTCTGGCCTAAAGTATAAATACATTCATAAAGGATTCCCAAGTACACAGTCTCTAATATCCACTTCCACTACCACTGTCTTAAACACTAAACTGACGTGGACGTTGAAGTGCTAACCATGCAGGTACCCCCTCGTAGGTCCATCGTATCGGAGATAATGAACATCAATTAACGACACTGCATCAGGATTGATACCGCTGGTTCAAGAAACATTTGTGATCGCAACCTTCGATCTGAGGTCTTCTCGATGTAGTGCATCGGAAGTTTCGCTCCACCGCAGTTTTCACAATCATCGCCATTTATAATTCTGCAACAGAACACTACTCAAAAGGATTGTTTAGACTATTTAATATATTGAGTGTATTTGATGGTGGTGGCGGAAAATGTAATGAAAAAAACATAAGAATTTGTCTAACGAGAAAATAGAGACGGGACTTGCTGAGGCAAGATAATGTCTAAAATTTCTTGTATTTGTAGGTGAGTGTTTAGAAGAAATGCGAACGGTTTAATGATTAACTTGAAAACCCAGCAAACAAGTGTTTTAAGAAATTTGAAAGACATTTTGAAAGATAGAGAGAGGGGGAGGGAGAGAGAGATCGATATGAAATAAAGGTGAAGATTATTATTTAGAGAATTGTCATATAATTTTAGACATCATTCCTTAATAAAAAATAATCATGTTTTCCTTAGTTTTTGTTTAGGGATTTTGTAAAAATACTAGCCTATTATATCCACAAACTTTTCTCTAATCTTCTATTATTCATTTGATATTATTTATTAATTATTTATTTTTTAATTTAACTTTCTAATAGTGAATGGTGAATTATAAGATGATTCATAATTTCTTACAAATATTTTCTTACAAACTAAAAATATAAATTAATTTTATATGAAATTGTCAAATTAAATTATATTTTAGAACAAAGAGAGAGAAAGTATTATGATGACTCTTCCTTTTTGGTTAATAGTTCCCTGCATTTTTTGATACTTTTTTAATTCTCTAAATAAGAAATCTTATAATTCAAGTATCACACACATCATCATGCAGCTTCTTGTAGATTTTGTTTCCCCTTTGAATTAACTTCTTGAGATGGGTCCTGTGAGAGGAAACAAAACGAGAAGAAAGACAGAAAATAATAATAATGTTTCTGGTTCTGTTGGCTCGTCTGACAAAGAGGGCATTGTTGTAGATTGGTGGGATGATTTGTCAATCAAGATCAATCAATGGTATATTTTCATGTCTGAAATTTGATTTTTCTATGATGAATGTGTTGGTTGCTTTTCAATTTTCATCTCCATTTAACAAATTCTTTGTTTTTGATTTTTTGTCATTGGAATTCTATATAACACAGATGTGTTTTGATATATAAGATAAAGAAAAGAAAGCATATATAACACACATCTGATATGTATCAATAATTTCCTTTACCTTGTTCCAAATTGGTAGAAAAATTATCCCTAGGTTTAGGGGTTTTATTGATGCTAAATAGTGTTCTGCTTTTCATTCATTACAGTTCTTACTACAAGGTTTTTGCTCAAAGCATTTTATCCTACAAATTATGTTCTCCTCAAGTATATCAGATGGTTGAAATTTTCAGGCATATTGCAGGAAGCATCACAGTATATGTTTTAGCTTCATAGTTTTTTATGTTAGATTGTTCGCATTTGTTTTATCTTTGGCTTGTTCCAAAATAGCATCAGTCTCTATACAGTATAGAAAACAAACTACTATTGTATAGCCGGTACCATTTTATGCAGGTTGATCATATTATGCTATTGTTTAACTCAAACTTACATATCTTCTAAACATTACTGTTTTTTCGCTTGTGTGATCATTAGTGATGCCAGTTTCGTATAGTGTTCTAAAATGATGTTATTGCTAGGAACATTCTCTAATCTTATAATATAAATGATTATAACATCATTTTCATATGTTTCTGCAACTCAAGCATGTTACTAAAAATAATCCAATACACAAACGCTCTTAAAAAGAAACTAATAAACAAAGCATTAGAATTCCAACAAATAATAGTACTCCCCAAAAGCACTTCTAGTGTATAAATCACTTATCCTCAATTTCATTTTCTTAACATAAATCACTTATCCTCAATTTCATTTTCTTAACAACATAACAATTCACAAAGTGCAAGATAGAAAAAATCAACCTGTCCCAGTCCCATGTTGTTTCGTTGTTTCTTCACTGCAGACAGCCACACTCGCGATTCATTCAAGAAGGACCTAAATTCTCCCAAGCTTCAGCCAAAAAAGCCCGCAACTTTCGAATCGCGTCTCTTCGAGTACTCCCCATAGAAGCAAGCTTCTCCAAAACACCCCCATCCAATAGCGAATTCTCAATCTCACTTTTCCATTGCTTCAATTCATCAGATAACAGAAAGCTACTTCCCTCACTCTGCATATCATGAACCTTACCTTTCCATATCCTCTTCACCGCTTTTCCGTATCTAGGGTTTGATGTTCCTGCTTCGAGATACTTGAGGGTAGATTCTACTGCAATGCTACAATAGGCGGCTTTCATGGCCGCACTGATTAAATTTGAATTTGAAGATTCGCGATGAAGTAACAGTTTCTCTAGTACCTCGAGGAATTCGAGCATAGATTCTGGGATAAATGCTTCCGACAAGGCGTCTTCGAGGGCTCTGAGGATGATCGTTTTCTTGGTGCGGTCGTCGGTGTGGGAGAGTGAGGTTCTGGAAATCACTTTGTTCATGATGTTCATCATTGCGTCATCCATTGCGTCTTCCATTTTCTTCTCTTCCAATGTTTTTCGATTTTCCCCTTTTCTTTTCTTTCTCTACTCGTTAAACCTAACGTCTTTCTCTTCCAATGTCTTTCAAATTTTGTGTTTGACCTCCCTAAAACCTAACGAGTTTTAATTTTGAGACAAATTTATATTTTTCTATTAAAATTATTTCATCTAAATATTGAAATCTTTATATATCTCTTATTTTACGACAATATTATTTAATTTTATTATATTTAATTATTTATTTTTAAAAGATTTTTGAAACATTGTAATCAAAATAATTTTATCTAACTTTTTGTTATAGTTAGATAAAAATTTACTCTCTAATTGAATGGATGAGTAAGTAATGAGAATTTAACATATCTTCTCTAAAATTAAACCTGACACTCTTTATATTTTCTTAATACTAAAAATACCTTGCGTTAGAAATTAAGATTATTAACGTATGATGATAGTTACTATAGAAGAAGAGAACTGCTCTCAAATACAGAAATAAAGAATTCAAAGTGAAAAAGAAAACTCAGTCTACAAGAGGGCTAAAAATTTTCTCCACGATCTCTCGCCATTTTATATATGTAAAGGCAATCGAACGGATCGAATCAAAAGCATGAAATAAGGGCAAATCGACAATAATATTTTATTTGGGGAAGAACACCACACTCGAGTACATAGAAAGTTGTGTCACGTCACCCAATACCTTTTCAGGTCACACGCTAAAGAAAAATGGAAAAGCGTTTTAATTATAGGATTGCATTTATTGCTCACATTCGTATCGTGCTTTGGAAAAACCAAAGTGACGCATGCTAGCTAATGTCTGGATGAAATTTCTTTGAGGTCTGCCACTATTATTGAAAGAGTCCCCCATCACTAAACATGACCGACGACTCTTGGGGGAAATCCAGGACTCATTGCTCCGCGTCGGTCAAAGGCCCTATAGCATGAGGCTCATTATCTAGCCTACTCCGTCAGACCTAAAACTGACTTGGGTATGGAGTGTTATCCATGCAGGCACCCCTCCTAGGTCCACCTATAAAAGATAATAAACTCCGGTTAACGACATTGCATCAAGACAGATACATCTTATTCAAGAAACATTGTGATCGCAACCATCAATTTGCGATGTCACCTAGACGTAGTGCATCGAAAGCTTCGCTCCACCGCAATTTTTGCGATCATAACCATTTATAATTCCACATGAACACTACTCAAGAGGATTGCTTACATTATTTGATACATGTATATTTTATGGTGGTGGCGGCAAAGATAATGGAGAACATAAGAGTTTGTCCAACATAATAATAGAGACGAGACTTGCTGAGCCAAAATAATGTCTGAAATTTATTGTATTTATAGATAGATGTTCAGAATAAATGCGAACAATTTAATGGTTCACTTAAAAACCCAACTAACAATTTTGATAAGTGAAAAATTTTAATGATTAATGACAAAGGAGGCATCATTGATGCTCAATTTTGAGAGAGAATCTTAAAATAAAATTGAAGATTATCAACCAAGCAACTAACAATTTTGATATGTGAGGAATATTAATGATTAATGACAAATGAGGCATTATTGATGCTCAAGTTTTAGAGAGAATCTTGAAATAAAATTGAAGATCATTAACCAAGCACTTGGGCTCCAGTGGTAAATGAGTTCATGTTTGGTCAGTGCCCATACCTCTCAGCACAAGCTCTAGATTACTAGGACCCCATTTCCTTGAGAACCAGAGTGCGAAAGCCAAAAAAAAATTGAAAATTATTATTTAAAGTATTGTCATATAATTTTAGACATCATTCTTTAATAAAAAGAATAATAAGGGATTTTGTAAAAATATCAACCTTTTATTTGATATTATTTATTAATTATATTTTTCAATTTAATTTTCTAATATGTAAAGTGAATGGTAAATTAAAAGATGATTCATAATTTCTTACAAACTAACAAATATAAATTAATTTTGTATATGAAATTGTCAAATCATCATACTAAATTATAATCCTATAACTTCCTCCAACCAATTTTTTTTTATTATAATTAATTAATCATCATACTAAATTATAATCCTACAACTTCTTCCAATAAAATTTCCCGCCAAAACTTTTCACTAATTTTTTTTATCAATTAATAAATTAAAAAAATTAATAATATCTAAATAATAATAATAATAATAATAATAATAATAATAATATCTAAATAATAATAATATAATTAATTCAATTTAATTAATTAATTAAAATAATACCATTATTGTGGAAATTGTGGGAAGTTATAATACTACTTGGTAGTGTAACTAACACCATTATCTCACGTTTCTCTTCATTTTATCAATTAATAAAATAAAAAAATAAATAATATCTAAATAATAATAATAATAATAATAATAATAATAATAATAATAATAATAATAATAATAATAATAATAATAATAATAATAATAATAATAATAATAATATAATGCATTCATTCTTTCCACGATACAATTAATTTTCCCATGTACTTTGTCATGATCCACCCACCTCTCCAATAAATTTTTCACCAAATACTATTTTATTCAACAAATTAATTAATATTTGTTTAAATAAAAACAATTTTTCATCATACATGATTAATATGATGATATTTGATTTCATTAAATCAATTTAATTAATTAATTAAAATAAAATAATCAAAAACGTTTCTATAAGCAACACATAATACTTAGTGGGAATTGTGGGAAGTTATAATATTAAGCAACACATAATACTTAGTGGGAATTGTGGGAAGTTATAATATTACTTAGTTGATGTGAATAGTGTAACTAACACCATTATTTCACGTTTTTCTTCATTCCATTAACCCACAATATTTAGCAACTATATATATCTTTATTACTCAAAATTCACATCACCTACATTTTAGTAATAACAATAAATTTGTTTTCATAGCTTCATTGGATCAAGATATAGAAGGATTGCAATTGTTCACATTTTTAGAATACATGTGATTGATGTAAACCATTTTTAATTTTGCGTTGTGTTTATTATTATATTTAGTGATTTCATTACACCTGTCTATTCTTTTTCTTTCTCATTGAATGAGTTTTTTTTTTCTTTTATGTTATTTGGATCATTAGAGGAAACATAACAATGTAATTTATTGCATACTTTCTTCTTTCATTTTAATTGTCAATTATTTCAGGTTTATAATTCAATACTTTTTTTTTCACTTTGGAGTTCAATGATGATTTCAAGTTTTGGATTGTAATCAATTGGTTATTAATAAAGATCATTGTGGTATTATTTATCATACATGGATTATAAGTTATAATTGATATCCTACTATTTTTTCATGTTACTTATGTGTTTTAAGATATTTTTGTTTTTATCTTTTAACTCTCTAGAATAATCTTTGATCAAGAAAATATATATTGCAACCACCTTCTATCACAATGTAATGTTTTTAGTCATCCCACTACATTTCACAAAACCACACACAAATATCTCATACAATGCTTTATATTGATGCACATTTTCCTATACCGCTAATCTTCTCTATATTCTCAAGTTGTTTAAAAATGTCTATTTCCCTCTTTCATTTGTATGGATGTTATTTCTAATTTTTTATTTTATTTGTAGGTAGATATATCTTTGAAGTATAAGAAAATATGTTCTTTTTGTAAACATTTTGTTGAATATGTTGAATTATGTAAGATTGAGAATTAGAAGATGAATGTTAGCAAATTATTTTTTAATTTTTTATAAGTCGATATTATAGTATGTTATGTTATTCTAATTTTATTGACTTTTTTTTTTAAATTTTGATTTTTTTTGGTAGGTATTAATTTTGAAGTTCTTTTAATTTTATTGATGTTTATTAATTTTAATTTATTTTATCGTTCTTTTTTTTTTTAATTTTTGGCTATTACTTATGTTTTATTTTCATTTTTTACTATTCTTTTCTTATTTTGCTTATCATGGTTTTTCTAATTATTGTACTTAATTTTAAATTTTATTATTTACATATGTAAGATAATTAGTTAATTTCTAAAAATTGATTTGTATATGAATTTCGGTTTATATACAATTTGCATTTTTCAATTATCTTATAAATATATATTTTATTTTTTAATTTAATTCAAACTATTAAATCGATGATATTTTTAAAAAAAATATATACTCATTAAGAAATACTTAAAGTATTTTTTAAATTATATATTTTTTATTACAAATTTAATAAGATTTTCCGTGCATCGCACGGGTAGACGGCTAGTTAATAATTAAATTCTTATAATTAATAATTAATTCATTAAATAATAAAAACTAAATACCACTTTCAATTAAAAAGTGATTACAATTAACCAACTACCTTGAAACAATATCCCCACTCACTCCATTAACTTTCAATACACCTCTTAAAAAAATTAACTTCCATTTTCATTAACTGTTTTATTTACATTTTATTTTTAATTAAATATTTCTTCTCTTTTTAGTTTTTGCAGAGATATAAAGATTTCATGGATGGAAAATTGTTAAATTGCATATTCTAATATATTAGTACTAGCGTTCAAACGGGCACTCCCGTGCCCGTTTGTCCGCTTTTTTAATGTGCACAGCGTCAAAAAACAAATGTATTTTTTATTTTATTTTGATCTTAATTTAAAATATTTATTAAATAAAATTTGTGATAGAAATTAAAAATAAAATAGACGAATCAATTGAAAATAAACCAAATAAATAGGTACTAAAGTGAAGTTAATTACACACATTTATTTTTAACTATCAAATGTGTTTAAACTAAGATATATTTGTATAAACGCACTTAACTCTCGTGCTCGTTTATCTATTTTTTTTTTATATCACAAATGAGTGTATGTATTATAATATATTTTTCGCAAATAAAATAATAATGTTTACTTTCAACATATTTAAGTAATTTAATAACAAAGTCTAAGTAATTAATATTATAAAAAAAAGGCTCTCGAGACCAATTTAATATAGCAAAGGGTAATTGAGATAATTAAACTTTATCAAATATATTATACTTCTAAGAACTTGAATGCTAAACAAAGTGTTTCATGTTTTTTAATAAACTTCTAATTTCTCATTTTTTTTTTATCTTAACTTCTCTCTCTATCTCTCTCTAAAAATAATATTATTTAAATATGATTAGTTTAACTAAATTCAAAATAATAAATGTTTAGTTTCAATATGTTTTAGCATTATACTGTAATCATAGGAAAGATGAACATAAAATCTTTATTCGAAGACTTTTCTTTTTCTTGCAATTTTTTTCGTAGTAATGCAAAAATGTAAAACTCTCACATTAGAATTATCTTAAAGAAAAAGATAGTGAAATTATGACTAATTAGTGTAATATGATGCTTTTATCTGTTTCTTTGTCTACCATGTCGTATCAGCTTCTTTAACTATCACGTATGTCCGGTTAATTTTAATGGGCATACCCACTCATAAAAATATGATACAAAATTAATATTTATATAAACAACAATATCTATAAAATTTTGAGTAAAGTTATTTTGTAATATATAATTTGATTTAATAAAAAATTTATTGAATGTGAAAGAATAAAAAGGTATAATTTGATCAGTATTTTTTTACTAAATTATTAATTTAATTTAATTTATTTGTGTAACATTTATTAAATTTTTCTAAGATATTTAATAATCGTGGTAAAAAAATTAAAATTAAGTACATATAATCAAAATAAATAATATTATTCAATAGAGTTTTTTCTCCCTATCAATCTCCCGCTTTTTTAATTGCACAAAACTCGTGAAGTTATACACAGTAGTTGTTTTTACTTGATTTTGATTTAAATTTAAATTAATTATGATTTTAGTTTATTTTAAAAATATATAGTAATATAAAATTTTAGAAATGTTGTACACTACACAGACCCCAAATTCTTGCGAGTGACACTGATAAAGTTATAGATGAATTCTTTTCAAAGGATAGAAAAATATGTTTTATTAAAGCCATATAAATATTCTTAATAGTAAGATGAAATTCAATTTTTCTTATTGAACTTTTCAATAAAAAACTATTACATAATTATTAACTAATTTCAAAGAAGGATTTATGAGTTAGAATTGAAAAAAAATGAAAGCTAAAGTTCTAATTAAGTGTGTCTTAATTTCAATTAATTGCCACACATTTTCATTGATTCACCTTAGTATCGGTTTCTTATGCTTCAAAGTTAAACTAAAAAAAAAACATATAAAATATTGCACACTACACTAAAAATTATCAAATATACTAAAAACAATCAATTAAAATTAAAACTAATATGTGTTACCATTCAATTGCAAACATAAAAAAAAAAATATTAATAAAATAAATAAAATCTTACATTTTCTAGAGCCAAAGAGTGGTTGTGTCATGCCATCGTGTTAAGAAACAACATGATAACAGAGTTGTTATAAAAGAAACTTTGAAAGTGATAACAAAAAATAAAATAAAATTACAGAAATGAAGAAAGGAGATAAAATATGGTGGGAGAGGTTAAATATGATTCATACCATCAACACTTTTATGTCTACGATGAAAACGATATCAAACCACCACAAAAAAAGTGAGCATTGCTATGTCGCTCTTTTTTTTTTTTATCCATCCACCCTTCTATTTTTGTTTACTCATCACTTTTTCTCTCCCGAATTCATAACTTACACATATTATTCCATTTTTCATTTCATGGTTTTATACTACTCAAGACAAAACAATAATAAAATGAAACCAATAGAGAGGAACAGAAAAAACAATATTGAAATGAGAAATCAATATAGGAGAAACAGGCCTAGAAGAATACATAAAAAGAATAAGAAAAATAAAGTCTTCTATAGAGATTATTAAACAGTTTAAATAGTAATCGGCTTAACTTTCTATTCAACCGTTCAATAAAGTAATATTGTCTCTATCAATCCAAGTGTTGACGGTAACCACAATCATATTTATTTTGCACTTTTTTCTTCTCCTTTTCTTGGTTAGTTGTTTGTTTTCTTTGGGCTTTGGCCCTCCCCTCAATAAAAAAATATATATAAAACTATCATGCAAGTTATAGTAAGTCATAATTTTTTTTATTGTGGAGAAGTTTTAAAACTACTATTATAGAAACTGCAATCATGGAGAAGTTATAACGTGCAATAATGCAATGGTAAATTAGTGCAATTTTAATTTTGTGGGGTTGAGAAAGATGAAGTGCGACTGAAACAATGCAATGGTGAATTTTGGCATTGGATAATACGTAGTACATCTTAATTGCAAAAAAGATTTCTCCCAAACAAAAATTGGACTGTAAGTTAAGAAGCGGTTTATAGAAGCAGAATTATATCCTGTAGTAAATGGTGGATAAATTAAGAGGCAGTTTTTAATAATAAATTTTTATAAATAAATTATTATTAAAATGTGTTTTATTATAAATTGGTCTATGCAATTTAATAATAAATTTAAATTGGTCTAGAAACCAATTCTAGACCAATTTAATAATAAAATGTAGAGAGTATATCCTTTTTATATATAACTAGCGTTCAGACGGGCACTCCCGTGCCCGTCTGTCCGCTTTTTTAATGCGCACAGCAGAGAAAAATAAATGTGTATATATCTTTTAATGAGGTTTTTATTGTATGACACATTTTAAAATTAATATTATTTAGACACAATTAATAAAATTAAAATCAAGATGATAAATATATATTTTAAAATTTTCGAAGTAAGTTTACTTATATCAAAGTTTTATTATTTGCTGATATTAAATTTATAGAGTTCATTTGAGAGAACGCCTCTTTTATGATATTTTTGTTAGACATCTCATTAAAATAATATTATTTAAACATGATCTCTCTCCCTTTCCCTCTCCCCTCTCTCTCCCCATAATATTATTCCCTCTCTCTCTTCACCCTCATCTCTCCCCCTCCCTCCCTCTCTCCCCCTCCCTCCCTCTCTCCCGTCCCACTTCATATATCTCTCTCTCTCCATATCTTTCTCTTATCCTATCATTGTTTTCTTTCATATCTATTCTAGATATATTTGAGTTCACTAATGAATTTTCATAATTTACGTGAGAATAAAACTGATATGCGTACTGTATCAACTAAAATAAAAACTACTATGCGTAATTAATGGTTTAGCGGTTGCTAGAAGGAGAAGTTATGGAACCGTTACAAAACAAATAATTTCAAATTCAATCATAATCATTATGCCACGTGATGATATTTTAGAGTTAATAATAGAACAAAAATAAGTCAACCCGAATTCTTGTATCACCTTTATAGATAGTTATAGATTTATGTAGAGGAATTATACTCTCTCTCATAAATAAATTAAGATAAAATAGGATATATGTTAATGAACAATCTACTTACTATAAATGTAAGGTTGTCATGATGACAACCCTAGCCTCAACCCTAGCTATATGCTGACGTGTCATGTTGAGAGCAATTCTTGACCAACCCTAAATTCATTTTATCTTTTTTTTTTTAAATTTTAAATAAACTATATTTTTCTCTATTTGTAACTCCTCTATATAATAATAATTAATAGAATAAATATTTGAACTTATTTTGTAACTCCTATTGTATATTATTATATAGTAATAAATTTAAACTAATGAATAACTTGAAACTCCATGAAAAATATAAAAAATTAAATAATAAATATAATAAGGTTAAAGAATTAAAGTAAGTATAATATAATAATAATAATAATAATAATAATAATAATAAAATTTTAGCTTAGCAATAATGAATAGAACAACTATGAACTAATATTAATAAATAACTTGAAACCCCATAATAATGTGAAAAAAATGAATAATAAATATAATGAAAGAAATGTAATATCAAAATAACCATCGTTGCTATAATAATAAATAATTATAATAATAATAATATTAATAATAATAATAATAAGAAGAATATATATATATATATATATATATATATATATATATATATAAATTTTGAGTAATAATTTAATTTGTTATTATATTTAATTTTTAATTTTGTTCTATGCATAATCACATGTATATAAATATGTTATGCTGATTTATAATCATTTAATTTAAATTTTTTAAGATTTTATAGTAATAATAATGAATAAAATAAAAATTAATTGAATTTACCAAATTAATTTAAATTCATGGAAAATAAATAGTAAAAATAGTGAAAAATTAAAAAAATAGTAGTATATTAAATATCACAAAAATAATAATTTAGAAAGATAATTGATGAAATATATATTAATATTTCAAATATATATTTGAACTACGTATTTTTTTTAGTTTGTAACTCATATTACATAATCAAAATGAATTGTTTTAGTATTTTGTAACTCTTATTGTTTAATAATGACTCACTTATTATATTAATATAATTATTTATAAATAATTTAATTAGTTTTTATTTTTTATTTTTTGTTATTGCTCTATGCATAATCACGTTACATGTGATATTAATTTATTATCATAATTCACTCATTTAAATTCTATAACTCCTATTGTTTAATTATAATAATTCACTCTTTTTAAATTCTATAATCCTATTGTTTAATTATAATAATTCACTCTTTTTAAATTGTATAACTCCTATTGTTTAATTATAATAATTCACTCATTTATTGTATTTATTATAATTTTTAATTACTAATTTGATTGGTTATTATTTTTGTTATTTATTATTGTTCTATTCATATTCATGTGTATATATATATGTGATATTGAGTCATCATTGTTTTCTACAAAAAAAAAAATCATTTGTGGTGCTATGGTAGTATGCTCTTCGCATTTTTATAATTGTTTTAGTTTAACTTTATATCTGTGTCTTGCCATTTGTTTTGAGGCATGATAGAAACTCGACTTATTCGATTTCAAATATTTAAATTTTCGTTTATATTGATATAATTTTTTGTAATCTCTTATTTTAACTATTTTTATAATTTTGTATTAACGGGTGTGAATATGACTTTTTTTTCATGTGAATTAGATGAAGATGATGATAAAATTGTATTACGTTATTGTTGCTTGAGAAGTCTAATATTTATTCAGACAAGTACATGTCTATAGCCTTATTATTTGCATGATTAAAAATTCTTTTTTTATTGATATATTTGTTTTGTTAGTTTGTTATTCTACCTTTCTTTCTCAGTTTTGTATTGGTTAACATAAATATGACTATTTTTTCAGGTGATTCAGGAGAACAAGATATACGAGACTTTTATATTTTAAATTGTTGCATCAATATTGATTTGATTTGGAGGTCTATGAAATTGTTGTTGACATAAATAAATCTATTTTTAGTTCTAATATTTTCCCATTTCTATGATATTACTATTGTTACTATTATATTTATTTGTACTAAAGTTATATAACGGGGAGTTCACTACAAATATGATATACTCAAAGAAAATGTATTCTATATTCTCTAATTACTTTGGTATTTAAAAAACATTTTGATAATCTCTTACCCTAATTTTTTTAGAGCATGCTACTAAACAAAAAAAGATTTCACATACATATTAATAATATTTTATACACATTTAAAATAAATGTTTTATATTTTAACTTTTTTAACTCCTTAATTTTTTTCGGACATAATCAATAATAGTTCAGTTTTTCTTATAGCAAGATCAATGTGTAAGTTTTTATATTTTTCTTCCAAAATACAATATTATTAAGGAGTACATTATGATTAATTTTAATGTATTTTATGTATTTTTATTAGTAATAATATAATAATTAATTATTTAATTTAACTTAACACTTATAAATTTTCTCAAATAATAAATTTATATTTATAATAAAAATGAATAAAATAATAATATAAAATCTTATCTAAAAAGAGTATCCCTATAAAAAATATCAAATCTTAAAATTTGTTTTTCATGAACTTTTATAACTTTTAATTCTATTTTTTTTTATGAAATCTTTAATTCTAACCTTAATAGCTCTTATTTTAAAATAAATAAAAATTAGGGCCTCCATTTATTTACTTTATTTTATAATTTAATCTTATCCTTTAAATTCTCACATTTTATACTTTCATTTTTCTCTAATTTTCACTTTTAATTTTTATTTAAATAGGTCATTAATACCTTAATGACTTTTATGTATTGTTTTATTAGTAATAAAATAAATTTAATTAGGCTATTTAATTTGACCGTTACAAAATTTATTCAAATAATTAATTTATCCTATAATATTTGAGTTTTTGTATTTAGTTTAAATAAGTGAAAATAATTTTGTTTTGTAGATTCAAAAATAATTTAACATAAATATGATGTTAACCGAAGAAAATATTTTAAAATATTTTAATCTTATTGGTATTCATTTACAGAACCATCTTTGATAAAAAAAATTATTCAAATTATTAATTAAAGTTTAATATTAAATAGTTAGGAAATAAAAAAATAGTAGTTAACAAAATTTTATGATAAAAAATTAAAAGTTTATTGGATATTTTAAAATTGATAAAAAATATATTAATTATCTATAAAATATTTATCAAATTTATAATTTAAATTCACATGAATTCTCACATTTTAGACTTTTTTAAATTTTCTATTCAAATTATTATTAAATGCAATTATATTATTATTATTATTATTATTATTTTAAAGATAATATCAATCAATTTATTTATAGTAATTAAATATCGCACATCTGAATTAAATGTCACATTTTTTTTATTTTGTATTATTGATTTATTTCAAAATTATTCTTATGGTGTTAATTTCAACAATAATCTAAAACTATTTTTAGAATTCATTATAAACATGTCTTATCTTTGCAATTCTCTTTATCTTTTCAATTTTAATAAAATTAATGATCATATTTTTTATTACTATAACACATGTTGAACACATAGCTAATATTGATCATATATATACATTAGTGAACTATATAAAATCACATCAATAAAAAATTTGATTAATAAGTATTGTATCCAGCATTTTTAATCCACAATTAAAATTTTCTATTATGAAATATATATTTCTATTAAAGAGGAAATTCTATACCCGCATAATATTAATGACAACATCTTTATTTTAGATTGTATTATTTTAAATTCGAGAAAATTTTAAATATCATGAGCAAAAGACAAAAGAAATAAAAAAAGAGCATGCATTTAAGATTTTTAAATTTATAAACATTATAATTTTAATAAATTTTAATTTCAAGATATTTAAGATAACAATATTTTAAAAATATATGATAATAGTTTTCACTATCTTTTTAAGAGTCTTCCGCGCATCGCGCGGGTCAACATCTAGTGTAAATTAAATTTACATAGTCAATCAATCACCATCATGTATTTCACTAAATCAGACTGTATTTTAGAAGTTAATGACATGATACAGGTGAGTGATGAATTTCTATTGAACGATAATATAAAACTATTTTACACTATCAATACATAATTAATAAACTCATAAATTAATATACATGTATCATTACAAACAATTACTACTTCACCTAGCAGTATCATACTTGATAAGCTTTTTCTATATTAATTTTGAGTAGAAAAATTCTCCTCCAGAGTTGTCTCTTTTTCTTCTTTTCATCATTCTCATTTCTATATAAGTAAAAGGAAATTAAGTAACAATAAAGAAAACATATAAACAATGTTATGTCTAAATTTTTCAAAACACTACAACAAAACTATAGATATATCATATTTATATATTTTTATTTGATTTTTTTCATTAAAAAACTATGATTTGGATCTTATTTTATTTTTTTGTATATGGTTTTATCATTTTTTGTATTTATATTTTAATTTATTTTTTTTATTGTATTTTATAAAAATTATTGATGTACTGCTTAAGTCTATTTTATAAATTTACACTTTTTTGTCATTACACTGGTGTCTTATATTTTATGTACAGATTAACAAAAGAATTAGAATCATAATCATATTTTATTTTCCTACAAAAGAATTATTGAAGCAAAAAATACACACTATATTAAAAAGAAGAGAATTCTCTAGTAATGGGTTGGTTTTTATTTTATCAAAACTTTTAAAATGAACTTAGAAAAACCACAATAAAATTATAAAAAGAAAGACAACTTTTAGAGAAAAAAAACATAAATAAAATTAGAGACATAAGTTTGCAAATAAAACTCAAAAATAAAATAAAATCCGCATATAAAGGAGTGTAAGAGTATAATAAACAAAATTTTAGGAGATGAAAAGAAAATCATTTGTTCTTATCAATCCAAAAAGAAATCATATGAAATGAATATTAAAAAATAAATTAAAAAAACGCCACACAATTTAAAATTAAAATTTGCTATAGCATATGTTTGTTACATATCCTCTTTTCCTTTGTTTCAATCAATATTTCTTTAACAATCTTTGCTCGTTATCTATTTAATAAAAAAATTATAAAAAAAAGCTTTAATCATAAAATGAAATAAATTAGAATAAAAGAGAACTTCTAACATTATAAAATGGGTGTTTCAATAATCTGGTACATAAACTTCTAACATAGATAGCAGAATTGGGTATGGTACAGAGAAATTGAAAATTGCTACCGAAAATATATGGGACAACAAATAACACAAAGAAAAACTTTTAAAAAAGAAATAACATTAGGTAAAAAAAAAAAAAAGAAATAACATAAATAATAATGATAGATGAAATGTTGAAAAAAAAAGCAGAAGGGGTAAGATTATAGGGGTGCTCGCGGTGCGGTTTGGGTGGTTTTGACGAAAAAAATCATCCGAACCGCAAGAGAAAAAATAGTGCGGTTTGGTTTGGTTCGGTTGGCTTTTAAAAAAAATCCGAACCAAACCAAACCAAACTAATGCGGTTTGGTTCGGTTCGGTTTTTTACAAATATTTTATTGAGCCATACATACACATATAGATGATAACATAATTTTGTATTTATACATTCATACACTATCAAATAACAACAAAACTCGTCATATTTTGACAACAATTTTCCATTTAATATGTAAAAATTAAATTAGACAAAAGTGAAATATTAAACATAAAATAATAGCATAAAACAATATAAAAATTATTATAACGAAACAAAAAAATAGAAGAGACGAAAGATTAGTGAAAGTGAAAAAGAAAAAAAGTGTTGAGAGATTAGAGAAGAAGATATGCGATAAAAACGAAACTGAAATACGGAACATTTACATAAAAATGAGAAGGTGAAAAAGAAAGAATATAAGAGAGTGGAGATTATAGAAGAAGAGGGAAGATGTATGTGGCAAAGAATGTGCGATAATGTTATTAGAGATTTTAGAAGATCGGGACTGAAATTATATGTGTAAGGATGAGAAAATTGTTCGTAATCATAATGCTAATGTATAATAAGTTTAAGTTTGGGTTGGATGTGAGTTAGTAAAATTTAGGTTGTAACATAGTGCGGTTTGATTCGGTTTGGTTCGGTTTACAAAATACAAACCGCAAACCGAACCGAACCGAACCGTGCGGTTTTGTAAAAACTGACCCAAACTAATCCGAACTAAATGCGATTTTTTGCGGTTTCGATTTGGTTTGGTTTGGTTTGCGGTTTTCTATTGGGTTGGTTTGATTTTGATCACCCCTAGGTAAGAATAATACTACCGCTGTAAAAATTTCACTCTCGCCATTGTTCTATTCAAAAGTAGTAGTTTATCTGAATGAAAGAGAGGTGTCAAATTTAAATGCCCTATAGATAGATTTATTTTGTAGTTATCTTGAACCACTCATATGGCACTTTTAAACTTAACCTCTATCAATTATGTTAACTATTTATTTGAACAATTAGATGTAATAGCCACTCCATTTTCAGTAACTTCTCATCCATGATACACTTTTCAGTAACTTCTTTATTTTAAAAAATAAATAAATAAAGGAAAATATTGGTGGATAAATAAAAGAAGAAAAACGGGCAGTTAAAGAAGGGCAAAGGTGGAATGAAAAAAAAGAGTCAGTCCATTTTCTCCTATCCTCATTATATATAGGTATAGATAGGTATAGATTTAACAAAACTTATCCGCGCATCGGGACGTCTAGTTATATTATATTTTAGAACCGAGACGTATTATGGTGGCTCTTCCTTTTTGGTTATAATTCAAGTATCACACACACACCATCATGCAGCTTCTAGAAAAGTTTGTTTATTCTGCATATGCCAATCTACAATGTTCATACCAAAATTGTTTGAAATGAGAAGTCTATAAACAACTTTTTCTATTCACTTTGCTTCTGGCAAAAGAGTGTCTATAGCATCAGATTCACCTAGTTTCCTTCCCAAACTCACTAGAATCCAATACAAAAACCCTCCTAGAAAGAAACTAATAAACCAAGCATTATTATAAACCACAACAAAACCATCATGAATTGAACTGACAACTCCAACTTTCTCCAAAAAAACCAGGAACAACAGGTAAAATCCCAATAATTAAAGCCACAATAGCATCCACATTAAACCTCTTACAATAATATTACTCCCCAAAAGCACTTGTGTATAAATCACTTATCCTCAACTTCATTTTGTTCACAACATAATAATCGACCAAAACTATCCCTCCAATTGGACCCATCAAAACAGAATAACCAACCAACCAATCAAGTATAAACAAAACTCTCACTTGACTTCAAAAGCCTCCAAGGCTGAAAAGCAATTCCAAGCAATGCAGTCAAAAAAGCACCTCTTCTAAAAGTGAACCATGAAGGGTTGAGACTTGAGATTAACAAGAGCATTTGCAGGTGCAACGACATTCACAGCAATGTTTGTTGTAATTTTTGCAAGACTTAGGGTGCGTTTGATTTGCAAAATATGAAGTACTGGACAGAACAGTACCAGATAATACAGAACAGTACAAAACAACTTTTTATATTGTACTGTGTTTGATGGTTACTGGACTGGACAACTGTTTTTTTTATTTTTCTTTATATGTCTATGCACCAGACAAAATAATATAATTTCTAATATAATATTTATGAATCAAAATATTAAATAATAAGGAGGAAAAAAGAAGAAGAAATAGTTTTTCTACTCTACTTTGTTTAATATGTTTATGCAACAGACAAAATAATATAATTTCTTATATAATATTTTTGAATCAAAATATTAAATAATGAGAAGAGAAGAAAAATAATAAATTGAGATTTTTTCTCTACTTTATTTGATATGTCAATGAGCTGAATAAAAATATTATAATTTTTATTATAACATTTTTTTTATATATAAAATATTAATATTATATTTATGAATTAAAATATTAAATAATAAGAAAGAGAGTAAAAAAATAATTTTTTGATATTTTTTTAATAATTAGTGTTTGGGACAAAAAGTTGTCTTATGGTTTAGTGGGGAACAAAAAATTATAGTTTTGTCCAGTACCTTGTCATATTTTTTGTCCAATGCCATAATTAGTTTCTGCATCAAACAGAGTACAAAAAAATTGTCTTGTCCAGTACCTCGTTTTTTAGCAAATCAAACGCACTCTTATACCAACTATTGTTAGTACACTAGTTGAAAAGCCACCAATTCTACCAAGTTGAAATGGACTTGAAATCACTTCACCAAAAATCACTTTTGTTGATGAAGTAACTACCAAACCAACAAATGGGAATAATCCCATGAAATTTTGTAACCCCATTTGACCTATAATTTGTTGTAACTTTTAGAATTTGGGCTTCAATTCAATTTCCTGCATTTTGCAATCTTTGTAATTGTTTTGTTGTGGGTTTGAGCACCCTTGTGCTCCCTGAATCAAAATTGCTTATAGAAAAAAATACATAGATCAATTAATTTTACAACTATTAATGAGTTAAAAAATCAGTTATCTTGTCTTAAAGGTTTGCAAGTTATCCGGAGGCAGAATAAACATCATCTCGGACATCTCGGACACTTCGACAGATTCATGATCTTGTTCATGTTAAGTTCAAATTTTACTTTTCAGAGTGTTTATTATTCTCAGTGAGGAAATGATAAGTAACCTGCTTTTATGATGTTTATCATGTAAATATCTCTTCCTTTTTGTTAATAGTTCCTGCATCTTATTTTACTTTTCTTAGGATTCTGTAAATTAATAAACTCATACATATATCATCATGCAGCTTCTTTCATCAAAAGAAAATTGTCTTGAAAAGTTTGTTTATTGTGCATATGCCAATCTACAATGTTCATACCAAAATTGTTTGAAATGAGAATCCAAAAAACAATTTTGTATTCACTTTGCTTCTGGCAATTGAGTTTGCATCATATTCAACTAGTTTC
Organism: Vicia villosa; assembly: GCF_029867415.1. Taxonomy (NCBI): domain Eukaryota; kingdom Viridiplantae; phylum Streptophyta; class Magnoliopsida; order Fabales; family Fabaceae; genus Vicia; species Vicia villosa. The sequence goes on from NC_081180.1 coordinate 172,348,368, forward strand.
CTTCTCAAACTCAACAGAATCCAATACAAAAACTAATAAACTAAGCATTGTAATAAATCACAAATTCACAACAAAACCATCATGAACTGAACTCACAATTCCAACTTTCTCCAAAAAAACAGGTAAAATTCCAACTAAAGCCACAATAGCATCCACACTAAACCCCTTACAATAATAAGGCAAGATAGAAAAAATTCACAAGGTGCAAGATAGAAAAAAAATCAACCTTACTCCTGTTGCTTCTTCATCTTCAAGACAGCCACACTCGCATCTAATTGATTATTCGCCCCCGATTCAAGAAAAGGACTTAAATTCTCCCGAGTTTCAGCCAAAAAAAAGCCTTCGAATGGCGTCTCTTCGAGAATTTACTATACAAGCAAGCTTTTCCATAACTCTCCCATCCAAAAGCGAATTGTCAATCTCAGTTTTCCATTGCTTCAATTCATCTAATAACAGAAAACTACTTCTCTCACTCTGCATATCATGAACCCTACCCTTCCATACAAGGTTGTCAAACTCGCGAGTCTACTCAGACTCGTAAAGGGTCCATAGACTCGACTCGTAGACTCGACTCGCAAACTCGTACGAGTCTATGGAAAATCAAAAATGACTTCCAAAACCTGTAAGTGACACATATATGACACACTCTTAAATTTTTACACTTGTAAATACCTCATATATGGCACAAATATATATAATAGAACACCAATTAACATTAAAATTTAAATTTCATACTCTATAACAAATTTCTTAGCAAAAAAACTCAAAAATAAAACAAATAAAATAGCACAGTGTGTAGTTAAAGACTTAAAGTACTAACATCTTAATTGGCTACTACATAAAGCAAAAAAAAAAATTATAAAACAAATATGCTAATGATTTCAATCATCAAAAGTTCCCGTGAAATCATCACCACCAATATCATCACCATCTTCTTCATCGGTATCTTGAGTATCATCGTCAAACTATATCCCAGATTAATCAACTTCATCATTAACCATTGTTAGATTGCTTCAAGTTCCACTTCCACCTAACTCAACATTGTCATCCCACCACTGCATAACATTAATAACAACAACACCAGCTTACACAACATTATTAACAATAACATCATCTTGCTCAATAATAACTGCAGTTTGCACGTTCTCTTCATCAGGATATTCAGTTATCCATTCATCATCTGAATGAATATCTTAATATGAAAGAACAACACTCTTTAATTTTCCTTTTCTACTTTTCAACTTCAAATTGCATATGGCATAAACCAAATTATTATCTTTTTCATGCAACATATTTCTTCTCTTTGAATGAACTTGCAAAGTAAATATTAAGTCAACTCAATGTTTCTAAAAAAAATAAAGTTTATGAACAGACAAATAACAATTACCCCAATTCCATTCACAACCAGAGGAGCTACAAGTTAAGCTTTGGACATGAATTGCAAACCTCTTTAATTCTGGAGTCATATCTCCATAGAAATCTCATACTAGAGACTAGGAGAGAGAGAGAGAGAGAGAGAGGCTTTCTAATTCTTGTACAACCAAAACAAAATCAGGATTTTAAAAAATAAAAAATAATTTTTTTGGGGGAATTTGGACCTTTATTGGTTTAAAAACAAAATTAAAAAGAAACTTATAGACTCGTAAACTCATGATAGACTCGCGAGTCTATACGAGTTTGTGCGAGTCTACCCCAGTTTACTCGAGTCTGTCAAAAAATGATTCTATGTGCGAGTCTACTCGTTTATTCTTCTTAGACTCGTAAACTCGTACGAGTTTACGAGTCTACCCGCGAGTTTGACAACCATGCTTCCATATACTCTTGATTGTTTCGCCGTAGCTAGGGTTTGACGTTCCTGCTTCTAGATATTTGAGAGTAGATTCATTTTTGTTTAACAAATAGAGAAAAAAAAAAGGAAAAATCTAAAAAATATTGGAAGAGAATAAAATGTAAGACGAAGCGAGGGAATGGTGTTTGGAATACCTCGTTAGAAACTAAACAATAAAGATCAACATCATCAACAAACTCGTTTCCAGAATCTCACACTCCCACACTGATGACCGCACCAATAAAATCATCATCCTCAGAACCCTCCAAGACGCCCTGTCGAAGCATTTATCCTCAGAATCTATGCTCCCTTGAGGTACTAGAAAAACTGTTACTTTATCGCGACCCCTCAACTTCAAATTCAATCAGTGCCGCCATTAAAGCAGCTTATTTGCAGTTGAATCTACTCTCAAGTATTTCGAAGCAGAAACATCAAACCCTAGTTACGGCGTGGTCAAGACGATATGGAAGGGTAGGGTTCATGATATGCAGAGTGAGGGGAGTAGTTTTATGTTATCAGATGAATTGAAGGAATGGAAAAGTGAGATTGAGAAATCCCTTTTGGATGGGACTGAGAGAGTTATAGAGAAGCTAATTTCTATGGTGAATACTCGACGAGACGCGATTCGAAAGGTGGGGCTTTTTTGGCGGAAGCTTGCGAGAATTTAGGTTATTCTTTTCTTGAATCAGGGACAAGAATTTGGATGCTAGTGTGGGTGTGAGTGTCTTGCATATGAAGAAGCAATGGGAGAAAGGTTGATTTTTTGGATCTTGCACACTGTCAATTTTCCTATCTTGCACTATTATTGTAAGGGGTTTTTAGTTTGAATGCCATTGTGGGTTTTTTTTTTGTTCGGGACGAATGAGATTGGGAAATCTGCGGAAGCATCACTGAGAAATGAATCTCATTCTGTAAATGGAGTGTGGCTGCAGAAACCCTAATCTGATGCTATTGTGGCTTTAGTTGTTGGAATTTTACCTATTTTACAATAATAATCGGTTAATATTATTTAATTTTATTATATTTAATTATTTATTTGTAAAGAATTTTTGAAACATTTTAATCAAAATAATTTTATCTAACTTTTTAAAATAGTTAGACAAAAATTTACCTTCTTATTTAATTTTTGCGATTGAATAGATGAGTAAATAATGAGAATTTAACTTATCATCTCTAAAATTAAATCTGATATTCCTCGTATTTTTTTATATCTAAAATACTCTTTGTCAAAAATTAAGATTATGAACGTTCGATGATAGTTATTATAGAAGAGAGGTGCTCTTAAATAAATAAAAAAAGAACTTAAAGTGAAAAGGAAAACTCAGTTTACAAGAGGGCTAAAAAGTTTATCCACGACCTCTCCATTTTTATTATATATGTGAAGGCAATCGAACGGATCGAATCGAAAGCTTGAAATGAGGACAAATCGACAGTAATATTTCAGCTGGAGAAGACCACCACACTCGAGTGTACTCGAGTACATAGAAAGCTGTGTCGCGTCACCCCATATCTTTTCAGGTCACACGCTAAAGAAAAACGGCGAAGTGTTTTAATTATAGGATTGCATTTAATGGTCGCATTCACATCATGCTTTGGCAAAACCAAAGCGGCGCATGCAAACCGATGCTTGGATGAAATTTCTTTGAGGTCGGACACTATTATTGAAAGACTTCCTCGACATTAAACATGATCGACAAGTCTTGAGGGCAACTGTTTTGTGTTGGCCAAAGACCCGGGCCCCATTGCTCAGCGACGGTCAAAGGCCCAATAGCACGAGGCCCATTATCTAGCCTATTATGTAAGGTATAAAATACATTCATAAAGGGTTTCCAGATACACAATCTCTAATCTCCAATTTCATTACCACTATCTTGAATCTTAAACTGACTTGGACGTTGGAGTGATAATCATGCAGGTACTCTCTCGTAGGTCCACCATATCGAAGATAACAAACTCAGATTAATAACGCTACTCTAATTAACCACGCTGCATCAAGACTGATACAACTGGTTCAAGAAACATCATGATTGCAACCTTCAATCCGTGGTGTCCCTTCGACGTAGTGCATCAAAACTTGGCTAGCTCCACCATAGTTTTTGCAATCATCGCTGTTTATAATTCCGTATGAATACTACTCAAGAGGATTGTTTAGATTATTTGATATATTGAGTGTATTTGATGGTGGTGGCGGCAAAGGTAATGGAGAAACATAAGAGTTTGTCGAACAGGACAATAGAGACGGGACTTGCTGAGCCAAAATAATGACTGAAAATTTCTTGTATTTGTAGGTGAATGTTGAGAATAAATGCGAACAATTCAATGGTTAACTTGAAAATTCAATGAACAATTGTTTTAAGAAACCGGAAAGACATTTTGAGTTATTCAAATAGGAGAGAGATTTTGGTTTAAGAAGTTTGAGAAGAATGATCGATGAGTGAAAAATAGTAAAAAAAGAAAAAGAAAAAAGAGGTATAAAATATTTAAAAGGAAATGAAAAGATATAAAATATTTTTAAAAAATGGTAATGAAGAGTTTATTAGTTTCTTTTATAAAATGATTCATAATTTCTTACAAACAAAAAAATATAAATTAATTTTATATGAAATTGTCAAATTAAATTATATTTTAGAACAAAGAGAGAGACAGTATTATGATGACTCTTGCTTTTTTTGTTAATAGTTCCCTGCATATTTTTATACTTTTTTAATTCTGTAAATGATAAGAAATCTTAAAATTCTAGTATCACATACATCATCATGCATCTTCTTGAAAAGTTTGTTTATTGTGCATACTCCAATCTACAATGTTCATACCAAAATTGTTTGAAATGAGAATCTATAAACAACTTTTTCTATTTACTTTGCTTCTGGCAAAAGAGTGTCTATAGCATCAGATTCACCTAGTTTCCTTCTCAAACTCACTAGAACCCAATACAAAAACCCTCCCAAAAAGAAACTTATAAACCAAGCATTATTATAAACCACAACAAAACCATCATGAACTGATCTCACAATCCCCACTTTCTCCAAAAAGCCAGGCACAACAGGTAAAATTCCAACAACCAAAGCCACAATAGCATCCACATTAAACCCCTTCCAATAATAGTACTCCCCAAAAGCACTTCTTGTGTACAAATCACTTATCCTCAACTTCATTTTCCTCACAACATAATAATCAACCAAAACTATCCCTCCAATTGGACCCATCAAAGCAGAATAACCAACCAACCAAGTATACACAAAACTCTCACTAGACTTCAAAAGCCTCCAAGGCTGAAAAGCAATTCCAAGTACTGCAGTCAAAAAAGCACCTCTTCTAAAAGTGAACCATGAAGGGTTGAGATTAACAAGAGCATTTGCAGGTGCAACGACATTCGCAGCAATGTTGGTTGTAATTGTTGCAAGACTTATACCAACTATTGCTAGTACACTAGTTGAAAAGCCACCAATTCTACCAAGAAGCTGAATTGGACTTGAAATCACTTCACCAAAAATCACTTTTGTTGATGAAGTAACTACCAAACCAACAAATGTGAACAATCCCATGAAAATTGGTAGCCCAATTTGACCTATAACCTGATCCTTCTGAGATTTTGCATATCTAGTAAAATCAGGTATGTTTAGTGCCACAGTAGCCCAGAAACTTATATTAGCAGTAAGCGAAGGGAAAAAAACCGCGAAAAACTCGGAGTTTGTGAGCCTAGAAGATAAAGAAAATAAGTGATTAAATCCACCAGCTTTAACATAAGACCAAATCAAAAGACATGAAGTGAGAAAAATGAGAATTGGAGCTGAGAACTTCTCAAGCTGTCGAATTCCATCAACACCCCTCCAAACTATAGCCAACTGGGCCACCCAAAAGACCATAAAGCATGAAAATTCAAGAGGTGAAGTACCAAGCCAAGGTAGATTATTTGATAAAAAAGTGATTTTTTTTAAGGAGTTTGGTAGTAGGATAAAGATTGCTTCACCACCAATCCATGATTCAATTCCATACCAACCGCAACCAATGAAAGCTCTAAGAAGAGTTGGAATGTGAGCACCATGGATACCGAAAGAGGATCTGGCAAGAACTGGGAATGATATGCCGTATTTTGTTCCTGCATGGCCAGTTAAGATGAGAGGGAAGAGAAGGATGATGTTGGCAAGAACGACGGTTGAGATTCCTTGCCACCATGACATGCCGAGATCGACTAAGGAACCGGCTAGGTAGTATGATGGGACACCGACAACTAGGCCTACCCAAAGGGAGGATATTTCTAGACCTGAGAATGTTCTTTGGGAGGGTGATGTTGGTTTTAGATCTTCGTTTGTGAGTGATGGGTCGGGTTCGAATTCAATGGTTTTGAAGGGTTGCATGTTGGGAGAGATGGAACATTTCATTGATAAAGAGATTGGGACATGCAAGGGGTTTGTGAGGTTTGATGGGAATGGAAGAATGAGGGGAGGATAAGAGGGTCTTTGGATAGGAATGGTGGAGTGGTGATGGAGAGTTAGAGATGGAGATTTGAGTAGCATGTTGTTCATTGTGGATTGTGAATTTTCAGGTTGCTGTAGAATGAAAAGGTGGGTGATGGAGATAGATGATGAGGGTTGTGTTGGACATTGTTATAACCTCAATTTATGTTTTATTTTATGTGAACCAAATGAGAAAAAACAAAAAATTAAAACTAATTAGTATCATATTAAGTTTAGTTTCTCTATTTTAGTCCTTCATTTGGTGATTTCATAAATTAAAGAGAAAATGGGTCGTGCACCGAACAGTGTAAAATATTTTTACATTGTCAATCAATCACCACCATGCATCTAATTAAAACATTTTTTTATTTAAAAAAAATTTAATGACAAGACACATTCATGACTCCCTATTGAATGACAGTGTAAAATTATTTTACACCGTTAGTGCACTACATTTTAACTCTAAATTAAATAGATAAAATGATTAGGATTAATGGCATATTTCTTCTCTTTCTTGTCAAATAGTTATGTTTACTTCTTAAAAAGTAATATTAAATATATTTGCGGTCTGCATAAATATCTCATAATTTAATTTCAATTTTTTAAAATTTTTTAATAATGGTTTTGATAATTTTTTCGTCTTCAATTTTATTCCAATGATATAAATTTTTCTTAACGAAAACTATTTTGGTATGCTATGTGACAAATTTTTAATGAAATAATGTTAAATGTATGGTGATTAAAACTCATCTTCATCTTCCCTAGAAAACTTTATCTTCGTCATCTAAATTTTTAATTTTCAATGAAATTTGAAAAACTAATCACACCATATCTTATGAAGTTGTATGTTATATGTCTCTATCTCATCATGATTAAGTGTTTAGAATGTTTATCTTTCAAGCTTTTGATTTTGTCTATATTATTATTGAATCTCTCCACTGATTGCGCATCTCAAAATTGATTTTTAAATCCATTTTTAGGCATGCATAAACCAAAATATTTGGTTATGGTTTAAACTTCAAGTTAATCTACTAAATTTTTGGATCAAGAACTAATCTCAAAAATGGTTCAAGTTGTGACAATATTAAAATTTTAAAAATACTTTAGGATTTACAAAAATGTGATTCTCGAAGTGTGAATCGAATCACACTACTCACATGACTCGAATTAGGATTACATGAACACTTTGATTCGAATCACAAGACTGTCTAAAGTTTCTCTATTTTGTTTCTAGAACTCTAATTTGAATCATCATAAATTATATGGACAAACTCCTGCGCAGTATTTAAAAATTGTGACGGTTTTAATTTATGTTTCCTGGATAAACTCACCACACCAATCACAAGACAACAGATCCAACGACGGTGTTAGATAGGGATGGTCGATGTGCGGTTTGGGCGGTTTTGATGCTAAATATCATATGAACTGCAAGAGGAAAAAATGTGCGGTTTAGTTTGGTTCGGTTGACTTTCAAAAATATAACTAAACCAAACCAAACTAATGCGGTTTGGGTTGGTTCGGTATTTTACAAAAAAAATATTAACCCATACATACACATATAGAGAAAATATAATTTTGTGTTCAATCGTTCATACATTACCATTAAAAAGTTTATAATTGTCAAAATAAGTTTATAATTTAATACATAGAAATGCGTCTTACAATTTTATCTTAGGTCAAAAGAATGACATGCATGAAATTGCATTCGTTGTATAAATATTATACAAAGAATACAATAAAATATATTTTGTCAAAATAGTATTTATAAATGAATAATATTTTAGTTATTGATAATATATAAATTAAAATAAATATGATAAATTATATATATATATATATATATATATATATATATATATATATATATATATATATATATATAATATTTATAAATGAATAAAGAATATGATAAATTATAGGGTTAAATACCTTTAACCCCCTGCCAAATAAGCGAGTTTTGATTTTGCCCCCCTTAAAAAAAAAATTGTTGCGCGGCCCTTACCAAATGCATATTCCAACCATTTAAACCTTTTACCATGTTTTTACCTAGAACACCAAGTTACCATCCTACGTGTGAGTTGCCAATTTTTTTACTGTTACTAATGCCACGTAAGCCAGAGTATATAACGCATTGTTTTACTGTTGTCATTTTACCCCCTGAAAATTAGGGTAAACATTTCTGAAAAAAGCAAGGTGACAATGGCGAAGATTTCGGAGAAGACGAAGAAGGTGTCGTAGACAAGCAAGACGGAGAAGACGACGCAGCAGTCGAGCCAGTCAAAGAAGACGAGGCGGTCAAGCAACACGACGCAGTCAAGCCAAAGTAAGAAGACGATGCAGTCAAGCCAGTCATCCAAGAAAACCAAGGTCGTGAACCGGGACGAACGTGTAGAAGAAGAAGTTATTGAAGATGGAAAGGTATGAATTTTAGGGTTTAACAAATTCTAGGGTTTGTCATCATTTTAGGGTTTAACAAATTTTCATTTCCTTTAAAAATTTCAGAATATGCATTTAATCAGTGTTGTTTTCCATCTTGGAGGGGAATTTGTGAGCATGAGTGATAGGGTTATGATATACAGGGGAGGGGTAACGACACATGTTAATGACATTCATATTGACAACTTTACTATGGTTTGCATTAAGAAGCTGTTGAATGAGTGGGGTTACAATGAAGGCACATTTAGGGTATGGACAAAGGTTGTTGAAATTGATCCCAACTTTTTCCAAATTAAGAAAGATGATGACTGTTATGATGTAGCTGCATTTTCTTATGCCAATGAAGTTGAAGGTGTCATCTATGTAGAGCATGATGTAGTAGATATTTCATTTTCAGTTGTTAGTCCTAGATGTGTTAATGAAACAGATGTGATGGATCAAAGTGATGAAGATGGAGTGGAAGGATTGGGAGATAGTGAGGATGAACGTGCCACTGGTTTGGAGGATGGGTTTGAGGACATATATGTTTTTGTACATATGAAGGAAGCTCCTTCCCTATCAGATGTTATGAGGGGCTCAAAAAAGATAGAAATGGAAGATGAAGATGAGTATGTAACTGACGAGTTGGACAGCTCAGACCCTGATTTATCAGATGAGGACAAAGTTCACAAGTTTGAAAAGTTAAAAAAGGAGCATTTCAACAAGAATTTTAAATTTGAGTGGGGTATGGAATTTAATTCTCTTGATGAGCTTAGAGAAGCTATACGTGAGTGGTCAGTATTAAATGGTAGGGAAATAAAGTTTGTGAAAAACGAGAGCTATAGGGTTAGGGTGGAATGTAGGGCCAAGTGTGGGTTTTTAATACTTTGTTTAAAGGTGGGCCACAAACATACTTTTGCTATAAAAACAATATTTGATAAGCACACATGTGCTAGGGTTCTAGACAACAGATCTACAAGCTCAAGGTGGGTGGCTAAGGCTGTCGTAAAAAAGATGCAAACATCACAAAGTGTTAGGATTACTGACATAATTCAAGACTTGAGGCAGAATTTTTCTGTGGGCATCACTGTTGCAAGGGCATGGAAGGCAAAGCTCATAGCCTTGAGGATTCTTGAGGGAGATGCAGATAGGCAATATGCTAATTTGAGGAGGTATGCAGCTGAGTTACATAGAGTTAACCCTGGTAATACTGTGAGTATCACTGTCAATAGACCTAGCCCATCCATACAACCAAGATTTGGGTCCTTTTACTTTTGTTTTGATGGTTGCAAAAAGGGGTTCACTAATGGCTGCAGACCCTTTGTTGGGGTAGATGTATGTCACTTGAAAACCAAATATGTGGTTCAGTTGCTAATTGTTGTGGGTAGGGACCCCAATGACCAGTATTTCCCTTTAGCATTTGGAGTAGTTGAAACAGAGACAAAGGAAACTTGGAAATGGTTTATTGATTTGTTGATGGGTGACATTGGGCAGGACAAAAGATATGTATTTATATATGACCAACAAAAGGTTAGTGCTATTAATTATATGTCTTTGTGAATATTTGTTGTTATTTGTGTAATATATTCGGCTTATTTGAGTTTGTGATTGCAGGGACTAGTTTCAGTATTTGAAGACATGACTGAAAGGGTTGAACACAGGCTGTGTTTGAGACATCTATATGCTAATTTCAAAAACAAATTTGGTGGAGGAGCATTGATAAGGGACTTTATGATGGGGGCAGCAAAAGCAACATACTACCAAGGATGGATGACCAAGATGAATGAGCTAAAGGGAGTTGATCCAAAGGCATGGAGTTGGCTTATGGGAGTTCCAACAAAAAGCTGGTGTAAGCATGCTTTCAATTTTTTTCCAAAATGTGATGTTCTAATGAACAACATTTCTGAGTCTTTCAATGCAACAATATTAGCTGCTAAGGATAAGCCAATTCTGACCATGTCAGAATGGATCAGAAAGTATTTAATGAATAGGTGCTCAACATCTGCTTTGAAGCTAGAAAAATGGACACATAAGGTTATGCCCATACCTAGGAAAAGATTAGACAAGGAGGTTGCCTTGAGTGCTCATTGTTGCCTACTTGGGCAATGAATGAACAGTTTCAGGTCACACATTCTTTCAATACTCAAGAGTTTATAGTGGATATTTCAAATAGGTCATGCAGTTGTAACTCTTGGGAACTGGTGGGCATTCCCTGTAGGCATGTTGTAGCAGCATTAGGTTTTAGACAACAAAACCCTGAGGGTTTTGTGGATGAGTGTTATTCTAGAGAGAAGTATAAATTGTGTTATAGTTTTGCTGTTAGTCCCATTAATGGACATGATATGTGGCCTGAGGTAGAATCGGAGGAATTGTTGTCACCAATGTTTAAAAAGGGTCCAGGGAGGCCTAGAAAACTCAGGATTAGAGAGACTGGTGAAGATGGGGCTAGAAGAAGGTTGCCTGGAGTCTCTTATAGATGTACAACATGTGATAAATATGGACATAATGCACATACTTGTAAAAGCTCAAGTCAGGATCAAAATGCTCTCAAGAGAAAGGTATGATGTACAATGTTTTAAGTTGTTTATGTGTGACATATGATACTGATAATTTTGTGTGACATAGCATCTAACTAAATTTTATGTTGTTGTTTGATAGAAAAAAGTGAATACAATTCAAACAACTCAAACAACTTAGCATGCAGATGGAGAAGACACTACTCAAAATGTTGTAAATCATGATGAAAATGTTGTAGAAACACAAGCAAGTGAAGTTATGCCTACTGATGCAAAACAAGATGTAGGTGCTGCAGAAACTGATGTCATCCCAAATGATGCATCTCAGACTGACTATTTTGATGGAATTTCTGATGATATTATAACAAGCCTACCAGACATCACCACTACTTAGAATTACAAAGAGGCCACCAAGACAAGGTAAGGAGTGAAAGAGATCAAGCCAATGAGAAGGAGGTCAAGTGAAAGAATCAAGATAAATTGGTTTAAAAAACCAAAACCATTTACAGGGCCTAGATCCAATAGTGATCAACCAATGTCTTTGACAGATGAAGAGGAGGGAAGAGGATCACAAAGATCAAACAAGAAAGCCAAGAAATAGAATCTTGTCTCTTTATGAGTTGTCTCATGTTTTGTGTAATCTTTATGACAATGTTATGTTGTTTTATGTTCTTTTGGATGTTTTGATCTAGTGACTTTGTAAGTTGATTAATGTTTTGTGTAAGTTAATGTTCATGACAATATAAGACTTAAGATCTTAATTAATATGAACTACATTTTGTGCCAAAATTCTGTTTACATTATATTTTCTGTTTCATATGTAATTCATTACACCTTATAAACAAAACAATGAGACAATTTAATACATCTAATGCCATAAATTGTAAACAAAAATAAATGATTAAGTCATTTGAAGTTTACATAATTTTCTGCATGACTGTTTTTAACCAAACCCATCACAAGCATACTACAACAACTTAACACAAGCATACTACAACAACTTAACACAATCCTACTACAACATTCTTGTTACAATAGTACTATAATGCCTAATTCTTGAACTTCAAAACCACTGCAAACATAATCAAACACAACATGAAGGCCAGTTTCATTTGATAAATCTTCCTCTGCATGATGGAAACCTTCAACTTGGTTTTTTCAAGCTTTTTCACTGTTATTTCCAACTTCACCAATGCAACATTACATTTCTTGCAGTTACGATTTTCACTCTTTGTACTTTCACTCATGGCTGTGGCAAATTCATCGTCCCATAAAAACAAGTCACAAGAATTAAGACTCTGCAAACATCAACCGAAATTGGCATAAAACGCATATAAATCATGAGACAAATTACCCCATCCAAACGACATATAAATCATGAGACAGATTACCCCAGCCAAACGACACTTCCAAAACTTCCGGTTTTTATTTTGCACTGTATTTGCTACCCACATCTTTGAAGGATAGAAAAACACTTAGAAAGGGGGGGTTTGAATAAGTGTAGCTTTAAAAACTTGACAGATAAAAATAAATTGCACAGTTATTTTTATCCTGGTTCGTTGTTAACTAAACTACTCCAGTCCACCCCCGCAGAGATGATTTACCTCAACTGAGGATTTAATCCACTAATCGCACGGATTACAATGGTTTTCCACTTAGTCCACGACTAAGTCTTCTAGAGTATCCTGATCACAACCTGATCACTCCAGGAACAACTGCTTAGACACAAGCTAAGACTTTCTTAGAGTATCCTGACCACCACGTGATCACTCTAATTACAACTGCTTAGATACAAGCTAAGACTTCCTAGAGTATTCTGATCAACACGATCACTCTAGTTACTTACAACTTAATGTAATCTTTCTAAGAGTATTACAATGCTTCTTAAAAGCTATAATCACAAACTGTGATATTTCTCTTAACGTTTAAGCTTAATCTCACTAATATATTACAACAGCAATGTAGTGAGCTTTGATGAAGATGAAGATTCTGAGCTTTGATTTGAACAGTGTTTCAGCAAGTTAATATTCACAGAATTTGGTTCAGAGTCGTTAACCTTGCTTCTCATCAGAACTTCATATTTATAGGCGTTTGAGAAGATGACCGTTGAGCGCATTTAATGCTTTGCGTGTTCCGTACAGCTTTGCATTTAATGTTATACGCTTTTGTCAACTACCTCGAGCCTTGTTCACGCTGTGTCTACTGACGTTGCCTTTAATAGCTTCTAACGTTCCTTTTGTCAGTCAGCGTAGCCTGCCACTTGTACTTTCTTCTGATCTGATGTTTGTAAATACAACGTTTGAATATCATCAGAGTCAAACAGCTTGGTGCAAAGCATCTTCTGATCTTCTGACCTTGAAGTGCTTCTGAGCGTGATACCATCAGAACTTCAGTGCTTCTGATCTCATGTTCTTCTGATGCTTCCATAGACCCATGTTCTGATTCTGCTTCGACCATCTTCTGATGTCTTGCCAGACCATGTTCTGATGTTGCATGCTGAACCTTCTGAGTCAAAGCTTCTGAGCGCTGAATTATGCATACTCTTTATATATTTCCTGAAAAGGAAATTGCATTGGATTAAAGTACCATATTATCTTAAGCAAAATTCATATTATTGTTATCATCAAAACTAAGATAATTGATCAGAACAAATCTTGTTCTAACAATCTCCCCCTTTTTGATGATGACAAAAACATATATAAATGATATGAATTTGCGATCAGAAAGAGCAGACGGCAAAAGACAAATTACACAGCTATAGCATAAGCATGTGAATATGTCTCCCCCTGAGATTAACAATCTCCCCCTGAGATAAATAATCTCCCCCTGAAATAAATACTCGAAGAACTTTAATAAAAGACTTCCCTGATTATTTCGGTAGAGACGATCACATAAGCTTCTGTCTTCAGAGAATTCATAGCTTCTGACTTCTGCTTCCATTGGACAGCTTCAGAACTTGAATTTCTTTAGATCCCTAGAACACTCATAGCTTCTGATTCCTGCTTCCATCTAGGACAGCTTCAGAACTTGAATTTCTTTGATCTTCAGAACATTCCCAGCTTCTGATTCCTGCTTCCATCTAGGACAGCTTCAGAACTTGAATTTCTTTGATCTTCAGAACATTCACAACTTCTGATTCCTGCTTCCATCTAGGACAGCTTCAGAACTTGAATTTATTTGATCTTCAGAACATTCACAGCTTCTGATTTCTGCTTCCATTTAGGACAGCTTCAGAACTTGAGTTTTCTGGATCTTTAGAACATTCACAGCTTCTGATTTCTGCTTTCCTCGGATAGCTTCAGAGCTTTGAATTTCTACCAACATCACTTCATGCTAGATTTGTATCAGAACATTGTTGAATGTACCAGAGCATCATCAGAGCATCTCTACATCCTGAAATGTTACAGAACAAAAACTAAACGATAAAAGTCAGCATGAACGAGTCAGAACATAAAATGTATATTAGAACACATGATATGTATCAGAGCCATATAGGCTAAAATAATGTATCAGAGCAAATAGAATTTTGTCAAAGCAAATAGACAAATTTTGGATCAAATTCTATTATTAGTGCTTCTGATTCTGAAGCTTGACAACACTCAGCTTGCTTCAGTTTCCATAAGCTTATTCTTTTTACAGAATAACGCTTCTGATGGTTTTGCTTCTTGTGTTTGCTTTGAAGATTTTCTTCACTTCTTTATACCTGCAAAACACTTAAACCATATAGAACTTGCAGTTCTTGTTAGTAAAAGCAACTGATTAAATCAAATCATTTATCACATATTTCTCCCCCTTTTTGTCATATCATCAAAAAACAGAAAAGATTCAGAGACAAACAAAAAGAAACACACGGAGGAAAAAGGGATGATTTCATTGAAGTTCAAACAACAGGTACAGAAGTACACGCAGAGAAGAAAGACAAGATGCACAAAAAACAGATGCAGCAAAAAGAAAGAAACAACACAGACTCAATCTAAGATGACCCTAGCTTTGACAGGATCTTGGCCAGCATCTCTTGAATTTCATTGTTGTGTCCATCTTGCCTTACCATGAAAGTTCTAAACTCAGCATTGAGTGAGCTTTGCTCATCCTGTCTCTTCTGAATTTCTTCCAAAGTCCTTGCAAGACGAGAAGATTGATCAGAAGAAGTTTCACCGCTTTCAACTACAGGAAGAGCAACTTGATCTGTAGCTTCCATGGATAGATCATTTGCAGGGATTTCCTCAACAGGATCTGATTCAGCAACATGATCTTCAACATCTGCTTCTTGCATAGAAGCATCTCCATATTCTGCAGCAGGAATTTCCGAGTCTCCATTCTCAAGTGCCTGAAGAATGGCAGCTAAATTCCTGGGAGCAGAAGGACCTTCAACTTCTGGTGGGTCAACAACTTCCGGAATGACCAAGCTTGGGTCTTTCTTAGAAGGGTTTTCCCTCAGATAGTTAAAGAGAGTCTTGAAGTCTCCGAGCAGAACAGGATGATCAGGAATAAAGATAACAATATCCCTGCATGGATTTGCTTCCATTGCAGCATCCAGTCTTAATTGTTCCAGCTCATCCACAAAGGGCTTCTCTTCCAACAGATGTCTTCCTTTGAGACTAGCAAACCAGAAGTCTTCATAATTCCTCAGAATTCCACGAGGCCGTGGGGCAGCAGCTACACAGGCTTCCTGAAGTTCTAAAAACAGAGCATCTGATTCTCTGCGAAAGATCCTCCAGAAGTTCCGCATAGCAACATCATTCAATCCAGAACTTTCAGCAATTCTGAGAGTATCAAAGATACTTCTGAGATTCCTCTTTATGTTTTCAAAAACTACACTAATAGGGTATACAGGGCGGAATTTTATTTGGGTTTTTGAAAAGGCAGGGTTGGAAGTGAAGTACGGATGAGGTTCTCTATCCAACCTATAAGAAGATTCTGCTTCAGTATCAGAATCTAACACTACCATTTCAGCTTCAGGACGAGGCTTGGGAGTGTAGTTGCAATCACGGAGCAGCTGCTCATGTGATGCAGAGGTTGGGAGAGGAGAATCACAAGGGTTGTTTTGAGAGGTGGAGGGAGTATGTTCAAGGGTGGCATTGGGAGAAAATTGAGATGGAAAGAGAGTTCGAAGGGGTGGTATATCCAGAACAGGATTGACGGTAGGTGGAGAGGAAGGAATGGTTATAGGAGAAGATGGAGGTGTAAGAACATGGACAAAAACAGGTGATTCTGATGTGGCTTTTTCTGGTTCAGGTGTAGGGACAACCTCTATTGGTGCAACTTCTGAACGGACAGCAGGAGCAGAAACAGGTTCAGAAATGCATATACCTTTGGAACCTCTCAGAAAAGCTTTGGCTACATCCTCAGTCTTCTTTTGCTTCTTACTCTTCGGCTCTTCAATGATCTTTGCTTTGCCGCTAGAGATTTCTTTCCTTCTGACATATGCCAGAACTTCTGATTGATTCACAGCCTTTTGAGAGACATTTTCTTCATCAGTTTCTTGAAGAATCATCTTCCTTTTTCTGGTCTTCTTCTTCTCAACAACTTCAACAATCTCAGCATTGTTATTTGACTTCTTCTTCTTTTTCTCAGCTTCCTTCTTTTTCTTCACAAAATCATCAGAAACAGCCTTAACAACTTTTGCAATGACTTCTTCTGGGACCACTTCTTTCTTGGTGGTAGCAGCAGGATGATCAAGCTTTCTTTTGGTCCTTTCTTCCTTCTTGCGATTCACTATAATTGGAGCACCTTTCTCTTGATCTTTAAGACTTTTGTCCTCTTTTTGAGACTTCAGATACCTAGTTCTGACTTTTGGTACCTCACTATTGAAGAAGGTTTTAAATTCAGCTAGAACTGGTTCTCTTCTGATTCTTGTTGCAGCAAGAGGTTGAGGAGTCTTAGTGATAGCCTTAATCACTTTCATCTTCTTTAAAGTGAAGGCATTCAGACAGGCCCCAGTTGTGACAGCAAGATCTTTGATAATACCTTCAGATTCCAGGTTCTCAACAATCTTGGAATGAACCAAAAGATTTGAAATAATCCTTCCAAAAGGAATGATTGTTCCACCTTTTTCTCTGAAATCATTTCTGGACTCCTTCACAGCCTTCCACATATGGTTGAAGATAATGTAGATAGCATCAACCTTCTTCTTAGTGGCAATGCAGTACAGAATGTATTTTTGCTCATTGTTGATGAAGTCAGAAGCATGTGTCCCTTTCCTGTGATAGAAACACCCAAGGAGAATTTTGGTCCAGATTTTGTAGAGATCTTTCAAATCCTTGACATTCTTTGTTTCATTTATGTCTGGGTAGAGAGTAGATAAAACATCTTCCCAATTTTCCCTTTTATCGATTTCAAAAGCTCCTTCAGCGTTTCTCAAATCAAACATCACCCTTAAGATGTTCTCAGTTACTACCACAAACTTTCCATGGACGAAAGACAATATGGATTTTGGAGCGACAACTGCATGTACCCAGAATTCCTTGACAAGATCTGGGTAGACTGGTCCACAGAACTCAGCAAACAAAGAAGTCCATCCTTGAAAAATTATATCTTCTTTGAGATGAAAATCATGTTCTTCAATGTTATCAAAATCAACCATAAGTTCACATAAGACATCTAATTTTTCCTTAGGAATGGAGCACGCAACAACTGGAGTGAGTTCCTGATTAACTTCATCTTGAATATGGAGAAGGGTAGATGAATCAACATTTTGAGATGAAGAGGCAGCCATTGAAATAGAATGGACAGCTAGGAAGAACAAAATTCTGGGTTTTCGGTTAGGGTTTTAGAAGCGACTAAGAACTTTTCAAATGAGAGAATGCAAGAAGAAAGAGAAACAAGAGAGCGAAAAAGATATATGATATGATTTGAAAAGAATATAAGGAGACGAATATAAAAAAGAATAAATAGACAGAATGAATAGTTTCAAAATCAAAAGAAATCATTTTCATTAAATGACGAGTGACGTGAGGAGAGAGATCGTGGTAAATGAAATGATTTAAAGCAGTTACCTAGGTCGGCGTCTTTTCAACTGCACGCTTTGTACTAACCGCACAGACACGTGTTCATCATCAGATAATGGATGTCAGTTGTAGAATATGAATAGACTTTACGCCTTTTGATTCTGATCACTGCTTCTGATTGATCAAGTTTCTCTTCTGAAAACGCTCCTTCTGAAGTGTGCTAATGTAAGTCTGAATGATCTTCTGATCCATTTCTTCTGATACACATAGCTTCTGGAGATTTACTTCTTTGTTCTGCAGCTTCTGATAAGACAAAACTATATCTGCAAAATTCTTAAGCTGCTTTGATTCTTCAAAACCAAGTTTATCATCAAACCAGATATTGATTGATTCTTCTACAATCAATGTTTCAATTATTGTATATTCTGTAGCTTTTAGAGCATTCAGAATACTCAAGAACGAAACACCATTGCTTTAGAAACAAACTTAAACAGATGGTTCCAGATCTAATAAACTTGCTCTTCTGATCTCCTTCACACTTAACTTCTCCAGCAGATTTAAGTATCAGGACTTGGAAAACAGTCCTTCTTCTCTTCAAGTGTTGAGAACATCTTGAGTCCAGGTGACATGACATGTTGTATGTTATCTTCTTTGTCACCAAGAGAATCTGCAAAAGAAATAGTCTTTTTCTTTGGTACCCACATCTTCTTGGGTCCTTTCTTGTTAGTTCTCTTCAAGTTCTGGTGGAACTTGGGTTTAGAAAAATATTTAACAGGAGGAACAGAATGATACTTCTTATTCTGAGTTTCATGATATCTCCTAGGTTGTGTCACATGCTTTTTGGTGTGTGTAATGTGAAAGCTCTGTGCATGTGATGTGTGCCTAATATCATGGGAGTGGCCAAATTTAAATTGGTTATACAGAGGCTTGTATGATATTTTCATATCATCCACAGATTCAAGCTTGTATGGGATTTCACCCTCATAACCAATGCCAACTCTTTTGTTTCCAGACACAGCATATATCATAGAAGCAAGTTGACTTCTGCCTATGCTTCTAGATAAAAATTTTCTGAAGCTCAAGTCATATTCTTTCAGAATATGATTCATGCTAGGAATGGCTTTTTCTGTTTCAGAAGGAGATCCACTGTTTTTGGATAAATTTAAAACTTTTTCCTTTAGTTCAGAATTTTCCAATTCCAGCTTCTTAGTTTCAAATTCAAATTGCTTCTTCAGCTTTTTGTATTTGATACTGAGATGAGCTTTGAGTTCCAGAAGTTCTGTTAGACTGGAAACTAACTCTTTTCTAGATAGTTCAGAAAATACCTCTTCAGAATCTGATTCTGATGTAGATTCTGATCCATCATCTTCTGTAGCCATCGGCGCAAAGTTGGCTTGCTCATCTTCAGAGTCAGATTCATCTTCTGATTCAGAATCATCCCATGTTGCCATAAGACCTTTCTTCTTATGAAACTTCTTCTTGGGATTCTCCTTCTGAAGTTTTGGACATTCATTCTTATAGTGTCCAGGCTCATTGCATTCATAGCACATGACCTTCTTTTTGTCAGATCTTCTGTCATCAGAAGATTCTCCATGTTCAAATCTCTTTGAACTTCTGAAGCCTCTGAACTTCCTTTACTTGCTCTTCCAGAGTTGGTTTACCCTTCTGGAGATCATGGACAGTTCATCTTCTTCTTCAGATTCTGATTCTTCAGGATCTTCTTCTCTAGCCTGAAAAGCGTTAGTGCATTTTTTGATATTTGATTTTAATGCAATAGACTTACCTTTCTTCTGAGGCTCGTTTGCGTCCAGCTCAATTTCATGGCTTCTCAAGGCACTGATAAGCTCTTCCAAAGAGACTTCATTCAGATTCTTGGCAATCTTGAATGCAGTCACCATTGGACCCCATCTTCTGGGCAAACTTCTGATGATCTTCTTTACATGATCAGCCTTGGTGTAGCCTTTGTCGAGAACTCTTAATCCAGCAGTCAAAGTTTGAAATCTTGAAAACATCTTTTCAATGTCTTCATCATCCTCCATCTTGAAGGCTTCATACTTCTGGATTAGTGCAAGAGCTTTGGTCTCCTTGACTTGAGCATTTCCTTCATGAGTCATCTTCAAGGACTCATATATGTCATGGGCCGTTTCCCTGTTAGATATTTTCTCATACTCAGCATGAGAGATAGCATTCAGCAAAACAGTCCTGCATTTGTGATGATTCTTGAAATCTTTCTTTTGATCATCACTCATTTCGCTTCTCGTGAGCCTTACACCAGTAGCTTTAACAGGATGTTTGTAACCATCCAACAGAAGATCCCATAGATCACCATCTAGACCAAGAAAGTAACTTTCCAGTTTATCTTTCCAGTATTCAAAGTTTTCACCATCAAATACTGGTGGTCTAGTATAACCATTGTTTCCGTTGTGTTGCTCAGAAGAGCCAGATGTAGATGGAGTTGGATTTGCTTGAGATTCACCAGCCATCTTTAACTGAAGCGTTTTTCTCTTCCTGAATCTTTTCTAAACACGGTTAAGTGCTTGCACCTTAGAACCGGCGCTCTGATGCCAACTGAAGGATAGAAAAACACTTAGAAAGGGGGGGTTTGAATAAGTGTAGCTTTAAAAACTTGACAGATAAAAATAAATTGCACAGTTATTTTTATCCTGGTTCGTTGTTAACTAAACTACTCCAGTCCACCCCCGCAGAGATGATTTACCTCAACTGAGGATTTAATCCACTAATCGCACGGATTACAATGGTTTTCCACTTAGTCCACGACTAAGTCTTCTAGAGTATCCTGATCACAACCTGATCACTCCAGGAACAACTGCTTAGACACAAGCTAAGACTTTCTTAGAGTATCCTGACCACCACGTGATCACTCTAATTACAACTGCTTAGACACAAGCTAAGACTTCCTAGAGTATTCTGATCAACACGATCACTCTAGTTACTTACAACTTAATGTAATCTTTCTAAGAGTATTACAATGCTTCTTAAAAGCTATAATCACAAACTGTGATATTTCTCTTAACGTTTAAGCTTAATCTCACTAATATATTACAACAGCAATGTAGTGAGCTTTGATGAAGATGAAGATTCTGAGCTTTGATTTGAACAGTGTTTCAGCAAGTTAATATTCACAGAATTTGGTTCAGAGTCGTTAACCTTGCTTCTCATCAGAACTTCATATTTATAGGCGTTTGAGAAGATGACCGTTGAGCGCATTTAATGCTTTGCGTGTTCCGTACAGCTTTGCATTTAATGTTATACGCTTTTGTCAACTACCTCGAGCCTTGTTCACGCTGTGTCTACTGACGTTGCCTTTAATAGCTTCTAACGTTCCTTTTGTCAGTCAGCGTAGCCTGCCACTTGTACTTTCTTCTGATCTGATGTTTGTAAATACAACGTTTGAATATCATCAGAGTCAAACAGCTTGGTGCAAAGCATCTTCTGATCTTCTGACCTTGAAGTGCTTCTGAGCGTGATACCATCAGAACTTCAGTGCTTCTGATCTCATGTTCTTCTGATGCTTCCATAGACCCATGTTCTGATTCTGCTTCGACCATCTTCTGATGTCTTGCCATACCATGTTCTGATGTTGCATGCTGAACCTTCTGAGTCAAAGCTTCTGAGCGCTGAATTATGCATACTCTTTATATATTTCCTGAAAAGGAAATTGCATTGGATTATAGTACCATATTATCTTAAGCAAAATTCATATTATTGTTATCATCAAAACTAAGATAATTGATCAGAACAAATCTTGTTCTAACAATCTTCATTGGCATACGACAACCACACTGGGGAACACTTGAAATCTCAAACGAGTTGCTGCTTCCATTGTTGTAGCTTTGATCCATGCCGCTTACTGATGAAGAAGAAGAAGAAGAAGACTGCAACTTTTCCTAACAGGAAGATGATGATGATGAACACGATTTACCAAACCCTAGTTTTCCCAATTGTTGATTTGGGAATTTTCTCGACTGTAAAGAAGAAGGGAAAAATGAATTTGATCCAACGTGACATTAGTAACAGTAAAAAAAATTGGCAACTTACACATAGGATGGTAACCTGGTGTTCTATGTAAAAACATGGTAAAAGGTTTAAATGGTTGGAATATGCATTTGGTAAGGGCTGCGCAACAAATTTTTTTTAAGGGGGGCAAAATCAAAACTCACTTATTTGGCGGGGGGGTTAAAGGTATTTAACCCTAAATATATATATATATATATATATATATATATATATATATATATATATATATATATATATATATATATATATATATATATATATATATATATATATATATATATATATATATATATATATATATGTATATATATATATATGTATATATATATATATATGTATATATATATATATATATATATATATATATATATATATATATATATATATATATATATATATATATATATATATATATATATATATATATATATATATATATATATATATATATATATATATACACACACACTTGGAACTTGAAACTCTATGAAACTTTAAACTAAGTTTTATTTTACTAATCACTAACATATTAGCATTTGACACTTTAAAGAAAAACTACTTAGATTCAAAATTACTTTTGTAACAAAAACATCTATCGAAACTATATTAAAAAAATATAGGTGGGAATAGTAATCCCTAAAGCGATAGAAAGTATCTTTGGGCTTATTTATGCATTGCTCAAGTTAGTTCCTATGGGCTTCTTTATTCTATTATAATTGTCAATGGAATCACCAATTTGACACCCCATCTATGGGGAAATAAATGATAATATAATAAACAATGAATTAAATTATTTTAATTAGAACAAGTAGAAATTTACTGATTATATTAACATATCGTAGAATTGACATTTTCAATCAAAATACCCATGATCAGAAATTTAAGAACTTATTTCAGGTTAATGCATGAAGTTTTTATTATAATTATGTAAGATAAAGATCTGAAAACATGGTGTTACACTAGTAAGGGGGTCAGTCGAGGATGGTGGAGAGCAAAGGGAGGTGGTGTTTTAATGGTGTGAAGTCGAAGGTGGAAATGGTGTTCGGTGGATCTGTGTAACAATGGAGAAAGTTCCTTTATTGTTGAACCAAGGTTGAAGAAAGTGGATGTGGCTATTTATGGTTATTTGGAAGTATAGAGGTGTGGATCTATGGTGGTTTGGAGTGTTAGCGGTTGGAGATCGGAGATGGTTGGTGGCTTACATGGCCAAAAATAGGAGGAGAAGTCATGGAATATGTTATTGTTTCAGTTCCGATCAGAAGAGTTCGTGTGGTTTATGGTGGTTATCGTAAGGAGAAGAGTGTGAGGGTTTATGTAGTTTGTAATGTACATGAAGGGTGGCTCACGGTTGTTCTGGTCACGGAAATCGAAAAAAGAAGAAGAAGTTTTGGTTGTAGTAAGGTGAGTCTATTAATAATATATAAAATTTAAAGTACCTGGAATTTCCACGTATACCCTAACTGTGTTTAACTTAAACTAAACTAATAATTAAGGGCAGTTTAGTCTTTTTGTGAAATACTGCATTATGGTTGATTCTAAGTTTGAATTTGCTGACATAGCATCACTACAACACTACTGCTCGATTAATTTTTCCCACATTTAAATTTGCTTTTTTTTTTTTTTTTTTTTCCACATTTCATGCATTGAGAATTACAAAATATCATGATTACAGATTCTAGCGTGATTTGTTTTGTATTTATGGATGTGTGTTGGAATGATAAACCCTAGCAGCCATATGCAACAACATCCAAGCAACAACACGGCACAACTTTCTACCACACTAACCTTTCAACTTCTCACGTCTCTCTTTTTCTTCTCCCTCTTTCTGTTTTTCCTCATTCACTCTCTTCATCCCTCCAGATTTCGTTTTCCTCCATCATTTTCCTTTTTTCACAGATTTTGTTGTTCAGACTGTTTCCTCCATAGAAGAAATGATATGCTTGAAAAGAAGGGTCTCAAATCCCCATTTTATTTAATGATTGGAACCACTATTGTTAGTTTAATTTTTTAGATCTGAATAATAATGGTTTTAATTTTTGTTTTATGTTTCTTTCTCAAGTATTTTCTTTGACTCATTTGTTTTCAATAAAATGACAGAATCTATTTGTGAGAACAGGAAGATGAAGAAGGAAGAGTATGATGTTTGAGAAAGCGTGTCTGATGGGAAGGAAAAGAGGAGGACCAACGAATAAAGCTATAACCAGATCCGTCAGATCCGGACTTCAAATTCCCATTGGAAAAATTGGTCGTTACTTTAAGAAAGGTAGATATGCTCAATATGTTGGTATCGATGCTCCTGTTTACTTAGCTATTGTTCTCGAATATCTTGATGTTGACGTAAACTCATAACTCTTTCATTCTTCTTTTTGAGTTGTAACTTCTGTTAGTTAGGGATTGAAGATTACCAGACCTAATTCACCAAGGAATCGAAGAGTTGAGATGACATGATTTGGCTTTGCATTTTCGCTTTCATATATTTTCTCAACAAAGTACTCTTCATTTAGGTTTTTCGAGCTGATACGGATTTAGTTTTTTTACTGGTGCAGGTCTGGTTTGAATGTGTATTTGGACTCATAAGCTCGACTTGGACTATCTACGTTTTTTCGGTGTAGATTCAATTACAGGCAGCGATGCAGGGCTGAAGTTTGCTTTGAATTGTTTAAGGTAATGTGTATGCCCTGTTTTTACTCGACGTGGTTTTGAATAAATTGAACTGAATGTGAGTATGGTTGAATTTGGTTTGATTTGATTTTGCATGTTGGAAGATAGTTGAAGGATCCAGTGAGTGTGAGAAGGTAGTTTTTCTCAAAACAGTTTTCGCCATTTTCTTATCAAATCATATTAGGACATACTGCAGATTATTATGTTTTCTTATAATCCTGCTGCTCAATTATATCATTCTGATCAATATGTTTTCTATGCTGCAAGTTCGCTCAAGACGTGTAGCTGATTTATATGTTGAATTGCATGGTTTGAGGTATTGAAATTTGGTTATTTCTATGCTGCAAGTTCGCTCAAGACGTGTAGTTTCTTATGACATTTTCATTTCGTTCTAACAAGCTTACCTTAACGCAAAGGATTTGAATCCATCACTATTGTCTTAAGAGCGTGTTCTTGAACCCTACTAACTCCCAATTTCCCTGCTTCTCAGTCAGAAGAGGATCAAATAAAGTTCAAAAGGTAAGATTTTGTTTTATTCTTCTTACAATTGATTTGTTTCAAATTGTAAATTTGTTTCCGCTTCTCAAATTATTTTCATGTCTGCACAATTTTTTGTTATACTCTCAAGAATTTACATGAAAATTATGTGTATGATTTCAGTAAAAAATGTGTTGATTATGGTTGTTTTGATTCTGCTGGTGGTGGTTGGTGTTCGGCACATTTTCGGAACTCTTTAAAGAAAGAAGACGACTTTTTGAAGGAACAACACACACAAGCTATTTCAAGTATGTCCACCAAGTGTTGACGAAATTATGTAGGGATTATGAAATATGGAGGATGAATATTGTTGAGAAATGTAATTATTATGTGTCCTTGCTTTTGGAATAAATTGCAATTCATTGATTTGTGAAAATTGGTTCTTGAAGAAACGAATCAAAAGATAGCCGAAAAGGATATATAGATGAGTCTGCAATTCATGTAATCTACACTCTTTTTATTGAAGGTTTAGCGCTAATTCCTAACCTAAATTTGGCTGTGTTTTACCGTCTTATATATAGTATTATTAAATATTATAAATGAGTGTATTTCATGTTTGAAGTAGACAAAGTTGATTTCGTGGAATATAATTTATATTAATGGAATGATTTTAATCTGATTCAATTATAGAAATAGCTACTAATTTTAGTACAGTCTTGGTTTTTCTCTGTATTTAATACTGTAAGCAAATTCAGAGGAATGACTCACTGACCAATTCAAATCAATTTTAAAGCCTAATTTTATGTCATAAACAGTAATTTTCGTATCATTATCTCATTGCATTTATTGTTTACCTTAATAATACATTTTTCATAAAATAATCTGACATTTATGACTATTCAATTCAAATTCAAATTACATTATAATTATATATTCTGACATTTATTGAGCACCAAAAATTACACTACAATCAACGTATTCTAATATTTATTGAGTCACTACAAATTACAATACGCGTAAAACTCAAAAGCCAAATTTTTTTTACAATTGTATTTATCGGATACAACTCACATTGAGCTCCAACCACCAAAATTCAGTCTATATAGACGCACCATTTTCATAACACACAATTATCTATGAATATAATATATTATTGTAATTTTGAAAAGAACTATGTTAATAAGACTTAATAAAAAAATATGAATAATTTAAAAAATGGTATGACATTATTTTAATGAAAAATAGATTTTTATTTCAACACCATTCATCTTATTTTTATTAAATGTTTTCCTATTAATTGAATTTTAATTTGAATTCAGGATGTCATAACTATTTTTTTTTAATTATTTAGTGTTTTGTGTTAGTCATGGTTTCAAATTTAAATAAACAATAATTAAATAAATAAAATATTTATGATATTTTATTTTAGTTAAACAATAATTAAATGAAAACAATGTTAATAATAAATATTTATTATTATTAATCTTTCTTATTTAATAATGAATTAATGATACTAATATTTTAGTATTATTATTATTAATATCTAATTTTTAAATTTTTAAAATTGTAAATTAAATATTTATGATATATTTTCTTTTAATATTAGGTTTAGTCCTATATAAAATATATTAATTTAATCATTATTTATTAGATTCAATTAATATATATATATAAATACATAAATTATCCTAAATACATTGACAACTTGGTTCCAAAAGAAATATATTATCTAAATAAATTAGGTAATTCAATAAATAAGATAGATATTGTTAAATTCTTGAAATTGTAGTCTATAAATAAATATGATATAAAATTATTTAACCCCTATTAATTTTTAATATTTCATGTTATATTTTAATTTGGTCTTACAAATTTAACAAGATAATTTTAGTCTTATAAAAATAAATTAGTTAGAAGCTAATTTTAAATGAGTTTAATGGTAGTGCACTGTCAGTGTAAAGAAGTATTACACATACATCCAATCAGATTATTTTAAAGTGGCAAATCATTTCAGTATTTTAAAATTTAAAGAATGACTTGGTAAGATATATGGTTATCATTGGTTGACAGTGTAAAAATAATTTACACTGTCAGTGCACATCCCCTTTTCTCATTTTAAATTGTAAATAGTTATTTATAATAAATAGTAATTAATAGAGTTTATTTTAATTTTAATTTTAATTTTGACATTTTTGGAATTATTTTAGAAATAAATAAAAAATAAAAAATCATTGAAAATAAATATTTTAATATAATATTTCATTTTCAGATGCAGCACATTGTAAACTCTAATATTGATACAGTTGATTTTATAAACCGGAATAAATTACAAATATTTGTATAAACGGCAATAGTCAACTATTGATACAATTGATTTAATAAACGGGAATAAGTTACATATATTTTTATAAACAAAAATAAGTCTATTGTTGATACAAATATTTTTATAAACGGGAATAAGCTACAAATATTTTTATAAACAAAAGTAGTCTATTATTGATACAATTTTTTTTATAAACGAAAAAAATACTATTGTTGATACAATTATTTTTATAAACGAAAATAAATTGCAAATAACTTTATAAACGGGAAAAGTCTACTATTAATACAATTATATTTATAAACGTGAATAAGTTAAAAATATTTTTATAAATGCGAAAAGTATATTGGTGATACAATTATTTTTATAAACGGAAACAAGTTATTTGTAATTTATTTACAATAATAAATATTATACTATTATTTAATAATGTAATTTTTTATTATCTATAATAAATTTATATTAAAGCAAAACTGAATGTATTATTACAATTATTATTTAATATTATAATTTATTTTTTTGACATTCTTATATCTAATTTTTTTTTCGTACTGATATCTACAATAATAAATATTATACTATTATTTAATAATATAATTTTTTATTATCTATAATAAATTTATAATAAAGCAAAACTGAATGTATTATTAAAATTATTATTTAATATTATAATTTATTTTTTGACATTCTTATATCTAATTTTTTATTTTTTTTCGTACTGATATCTACAATAATAAATATTATATTATTATTTAATAATGTAATATTTTATTATCTATAATAAATTTATATTAAAGCAAAACTGAATGTATTATTAAAATTATTCTCTGATATTAATCATAATTTTTTAATAGATAAATGTATTCACAAATTAAAATAATGTTGATACAGTTGATTTTATAAACCAGAATAAATTACAAATATTTGCATAAATGGGAATAGTCAACTATGGATACAATTGATGTAATAAACGGGAATAAGTTACAAATATTTTTATAAACAAAAATAGTCTATTGTTGATACAATTTATTGACATTTATTGAGCCACCATTTAATTTATTTTTTCAAATTTAAATTATTCTTAGCCACCATTTAATTGAGCCATTCTAAATATCACTACAATCAATGTAAAAAATTGAGCCACTATTTAGTTGAGCCATTCTAAATTACACTACAAATAAATTGTCAAATTAAATAAATTAAATAAATAAGAAATAATAAAAATATTATTAAGTATAAAAACTTAGTAATCAATAAAAACGATTTGACTCTCTCTTTTCTTTCGTTTTCTCTTTCGATATTCTTAGATCTACTTTGTGATTTTTCTACTAACTAGTGCGATACCCGTGCATGCGCACGGGTACGTGTTGGTGCCGTGTCATTTGGGTCAACCAATAGTTATCTGTATACCTTAAATTTTTGTAAATGTTTTTGAGGGTTTGATAAATATTTCTTGGAATATATTTGTATTATGCATACCTCTTAAGCTTCCATTTTTTTTGTTATGGTCAATTTTTCGAATTCGTAATATTCAATAGTTTGATCAATAATCTCATGTTCTCGTTAATATACAATATTTTGATCAATAACTTTGATGTTTTCGTTAATATTCAATATTTTGATAAATAAGTTTATGTTCCCATTAATATACAATATTTTGATCAGTAACTTCATATTTTCGTTAGTATTCAATATTTTTTTATCTGTAACTTCATGTTCCCGTTATTATTCAATATTTTGATCAGTAATTTCATGATCCCGTTAATATTAATATTTTGATCAGTAACTTAATGTTTGTGTTAATATTTTTCTCAAGCTTCATGTTTCTATTAATATTCAATATTTTTATCAGTAACTTCATGTTTCCGTTATTAGTAAATTCATGTTTTCGTTATTATTCAATATTTTGATCAGTAACTTCTTGTTCTCGTTAATATTCAATATTTTGATCAGTAATTTAATATTCTCGTTAGTATTAATTATTTTGATCACTAAGTTCATGTTCCCGTTAATATAAATTGATTAAGGCTTAAATACACCTTTGGTCCCTGTAAGTTAGCGAGTTTTTGATTTTCGTCCCTGTAAGTTTTTTTGTTGGTATGAGTCCCTATATTTTACTTTTTGCTTGCGGTTTAAAGGCGTATTGTAATACCCGGTATTATATTGTCCGAATTATTATCATTAATATAATGTGATATGATTAGTGAGACAAATATAATACACCTTTTATTAGTAGGCTTAATGTAACAATTAGGCCAATTAGTAACTATGGGGGCATTATAGTACTTTCACCCTTAATATAGAATTGAGACTTGTTTGGATCCCTCATTCTTTCCTTATTCAAACCAGAATTTTGTGAAGGAGAATAGAAGAGAGGAATAAACGTGAAAGAAGAGGAAGAGAAGAGAAGAGTCCCAATTTGGTCCAAGCTCCACACTTGCATGCAACAGAATCTGTCCAAGCTTTGATCCTACCATAATCTTCATCTTGCTCTCAGCTTCATCATCATCTTCTTCATCTCTAAGGTGAGTCCTTAGTTAGATACCTTGGGGAATTTGTATGCAAGGGTTTATGTTGGGAATTGGGGTTTGAGTGATAATCCATAATTGCATGTGATCAATTTGTTTAATTAATGAGTACATGTTGCATGTTGGTGATTCTGTATATATGTATGTTTTAAATTCGTGGGAATCTGGTTAGTAATGCAGGGGATGATTTTAGAAGCACTTTTGGACTGTCTTAGAATCCTTAAAAACGCAGAAAAAATGATTCTGGTTCAGTGTAACCGGTTACAGGTTTGAGTGTAACCGGTTACGCTGTTGAAAAACTGAGAATCTGGGCATTTTGCGTGACCGTAACCGGTTACGGTTCCTGGTGTAACCGGTTACACTGGGCGCAGAATGAAAAATTCAGCAGATTGGGAAATTCATATCTCCCGTTTCGTGCGTTCGATCGACGCGTACCATATACCGTTAGAAAGCTAATTAAATATACTATCTAGGAAAATTAGCCTCGGTGTTTGAATATTATTTTTCGGCATATCAGACGTACCTTTAGTAAAGAGCGACATGAATAATATTTGGATAATATGCTGTTATAATGAATTTTTTTCTCTTCAAATACTATGCTATATTATTGTATGCTATGCTGGAAGTATGAAAACTCCGTCGTTTTGGTTGAACGATCGGATTGCTTGTCTTGTTTGTGACCTTGACTTTATGTCATATTTTTGTATGCTTGAATCGAAGTGGCCGGCAGGCTAGATTGGGACGTTGCTCTGACCGTGTAGTCTATGAGCCCTCCCGGACCGTGTAGTCCAATGGAATAACCCGTTCATGTGTATTGTTCGATATGGTGTGCATCTGAGCTTTGTTGCAGTGTGCTCGTGAGTTTCCGTACGAGGTTTTACTCACCTGGCATTAACACACGTGTGTGCTCGGTATGGTGGGGTTATGCGGCTATGTAGGCTAATGCATAATGTGATAACTCACCTCTAGTAAAGTCACGTAGACTAATACTAGGCTTTCGCCCGATGAGCTCAGGCGTCAAGGTGGCGGTTTGTACTCGGCGTAACTCACTAGCGTGAAGGAGGTTAACGGGATGATGACGCCAATTAAGCCAGGTCATCGCACGGCCATTTAGGCTTGTGTGGACTCGTTTAACCATCCTGCAGTGTGCTTGTACAAGTCCCTTGACAAATAGGCAGGAGGTTACTCATCGAGGATGCATTTATTCCATAATCCTAGCCGGGGTTATTTACACTTCTGGATTCCCCGTATGTGGATGCGGGTTTGCATACTTGTTTGCTATACAATGTGTATTTGTTTTAGGCAAGTCCAATGGTGGACGAGTCACTTGTTTTCTCCGTACTTGTACCGGATGTGAGGATAACCCCGAATCAATGGTGGATTCGGTTGTTGATGCATGTACCCTGTAGAACCGAGTGGACCCATAGGATAGGAGGACTCACTGAGATTTAGTAATCTCACCCCAATCAACTTATATTTTTTTCAGGTGTAGTTTAGTAGTGTTTGGTCAGTAGCAGGTTTGGACTGAAGACTTGGAAGTGGTGACGGCTCGGAGACCTCGTCTGATCTCATTTTTCCGCTGTGCAGACCCATTGAAGACACATGTTTTGTAATTCTTAATAGGATTTCATGTTGTATTCTAAATGGATCTTTCTATAACTATAGCTTTTGTATGTACTCAATATCAATTATTAACGTATCATGCATGATATACTAGTCAATTATGTATAGGGTGTTATAGTTGGTATCAGAGCAGGTCGATTCTCGGCCGAGCCATGAGACATCACTAGCAATTCTTTTCCTCCTCTCAAGTGTACGTTGCCAGCCTGATTTTACTGACATCTCATTCAGTTGTTGAACTTGATCAACTCATCGACTGAGTGTGAGACAGTAGGATTACGGTAGAGCCGCCACGAGGACTCGATACCTGTAAGGTTGTGAACCCAAGTAGCAAGGATCGGTTGGGTGGTGAATTGTATATGGAAGTTGGATTTATTGAACGATGTAAGTAGAAGGGATATTGGAGTCGTCAAGCTTAAGGAGAGCGTTTGACGCGAAGTAGTGATACCCGAACTGTCAAGATGTGGATCGAGACAACTAGAACCCCCAGGATTTTGACTGAACAAAGTGAAGCTTTCTCTAAGTCTTGGTAATAGCAAGGGAAATCCAAATAATATTGAGTAGGAGCCTTGTAAAGTAATATTCTCCGAAGGTGTTGAGCTGTGAATTAGTAGGATTCAGTAATGATGATGCTGCCGGTGTTAAGTGCGACTGATGAGCTGATAGGACAGAATGGCCTCTGGAAATGCGGACAGAATAGTTAGACCTTTATAATTGCGCTGGTGTCGCACGCTCGCGAAAAAATGAACAGAGTCACCACCAATATATTTATCCCATAAGGGAAAGGAATATCAGAAAACCTAACAAAGGAAGGAACAGGGTCTCGCGACCAGAGAATCAAGGTACGGGAGTCGGTTACGCAAGGGGAAGGTATTAGCACCCCTCGCGCCCATCGTACTCGATGGTATCCACCTATGTTTGTTTCTATCTAAAGGGTGTGTATCTATGTCTAAGCCTATATGCGAAATGAATGCAAAAGGTAGGGAAAATAAAGAATTGTACTCGCACGGGCCCTACCCCGCTGCCTACGTATCCTTTTCAGGAATCAGAGTTACCGTAGCTCGGCTCACGATTTTCTGTTTGTTTTTGTGTTTTTTAGTTGGGCGGCGTTAACGCTCACGCTCTTGCACAAGGGGACAGCCTAGGATGCAATGGAGCGGAGATAACTTGCCCTTAAGAAAAGAAAAAAGAGATGGGTTTGTATCTTTTAGGGTAATTCCATGATGACGAGAACCCACTACAAGGTCTCGCATCACTTCCTCACTTTTGTTTTAAGTCTGAACATTTATTAGGTTTTTTGAAGTGTTTTTGGTTGGTGTTTTTTAAGGGGGTTTAATTTGTGACTTAGATCATACCAAAAAGAGTTTTGTTTTGCATATTTAGAGAACGCACATCGAGGCCTACGCCACAATCGTTTCTCTAAATAACGGTTAAGAAATACATCGAGGCTTCACACCTCAATCATTTCTTCTCCGTTAAGTAGGAAAGAACGTACATCGAGGCCTACGCCTCAATCATTTCTTTCCTACCCTGAAATAAAGCAACGGTATGATCTTCATCGATTTTTATTAAGTATTTTAAAAGTTGAAAAGAAAAAGAATGAAAGAGGGGCACTAACCTATTCTCTAATCTAATGTTATTCTAATTCTTGCTTAAAATCTAAACTAAATCTAAAGAAGATATACTAAGGGAGGGAAACAATCATTGAAGCACCAGGGGCAATATAGGCATCTCACAAAATATAAAAAAAGTTCACAAAATATAAGAAAATAAAATCTAAACTAAAGAAGGAAAATATCCACAAGCAAATTGTATTTTATTCATGCTTAGAACTATTTTTGAATTATCAAAGAAAACTATTATTTTTATTATCATGGTTTACCAACCAATCAAAAATCAAAGAAACAACAATTAAAAAAATCAACTCAAAGGAAATAAAATTTCTAGAGATCTAATTGGTTAGAAAAATATTTTTTGTCACTTTTATTTAAGAACAAGGAAATATTAGTTGCAAAAACTTTAAAAGCAAAAAGAAAAACCAAATTTTATTATTTATTTTCATTATCAACATGGGGTGCAGAAGCATTTTATGAACTACTATTGTGCTGAATGCAGAACTGGACTCAAAATAGGGGGTGGCAAGAGCAAGGGCGCTAGGGCCCAGTCCTATTGCATGGTGGTGTGCTAGCGAAATAAGGGTGCAATCCAGAAAACAGACAAGGCCCACAGCGCAAGGCCCAATCCCTAACCAACGCTCCTACTTTCATTTTATTTTATCTTTACTCAGCATTATTTATTGCATGGTTTTTTTATTATCATGTAACGCATGTATGCATCAACATCATGTCAATTGGCCAACTGAAATTTTAAATCACAAAATGACAAAAGAATGCCTGAGCCAGTAATAACACGCCAACACATCACCTAATGATTGAACACAAAACAAAATGCAAGAGGATGGGAAAGTGAACCAGTGGAGGATAGCCACGTAAGCGGCGGAACGAAAAGAGGGAAAGAGGATAACAGACGCCGGAAGTATTTTCCAGTCGTCTTCTCCGATGAGTCCAGCGGCGGCGACGAGTGGTAGTTTGCAGAAATTAACAAAATTAGTACTGTTCCACTCGGAATTGCACGTAGAACACGGATCTGCCGTTATTTCTTTCTAATATTCTCTCTAAACCATGAACCGAGCGAGATTTATAAACCCTAGCATCTAACATCTTCACCAAAACGTATGCTAATGGCATCAAAATGAATCTTACGCTACATTGAACTTAAATATACGAATCAATCATCCAAACAACAGGCATAGAACATAAAACGCATCACATCATCAGAATCAAGATCTAGCATGGATTACAAGATTATGAACAGATGCATATGGTTTTGAAGCATTTGGATGCAATGTTCAAAGAGTTTCAGATGCTTACTTGGTGAGACCTTTAGCAGAATGATGAAGACGCTCTTCTTCTTGCAAACCACTCCTCGATCTTTGGCTTCCCTGATGCAAGCTTGGTAGACTCAACAGATTCACTTCACAATGCTCCACTACCAGGCATCTTCTTCTGATGGCAGTGATGATGAGTGCAGACGAGAGATGGAGATGATAGAGAAAGTTGGAGATGAGGATGGTAGAGGGAATTGGTTAGAGGTGGCAGTTGCGGTGGCCGGAGTTTGTTACAGCTCGTAACTAACTCTGATGGAGGGGAGAGTGAACTGAGTGGTGGAGGGAATATGGAGAGAACAAAATGCAAAAGAGAGGAAGAGAGAAGAGAGTATGGGATGAGGAAGAAAGTGGGGAGAGTCAATCGTGAGTCTTGAGTGAGAGGAGGTTGTTTATATAGGGCAAGTGTATGGAGAATAGAGAGGTTTTTTTGAGTGTGGGGCTTTAGAGTGTAGCTTGCAGCATGAGTTCTTTTGGTTTTCTTTAATGTGGTACTTTGATAGGCATGAATGTAGTGTAACCTTTTCAAACTTAGTGAGCAAGTTTGTATATTTGTAGTAAGCTTTGTATCACCTTTGTGAAATCAGTGAATGCATGGGCATTAATGGCAAGTGATGATGGCAATACACTTTAGTGCATGTTGCAGCCTTATCCTTGCATTAGAGCTTCGGACCAAAGCTTTGTCTCATGAATGTCCATGTCCCTTACTTTGCTCATCTATATCTCAAGCTATGGTTCACTATTTGATTCATTTTCGGGCTCATTGTAAAGAGGGCATGTAATGGAATAATGTTTGTGTTAGAGGCTTCTTGAGATAAGGCTTGGAACTTTCACAAAATATCATGGAACCTGGTGGCATGGCTGGTGCATAACCCACGCGCGCATGGCATGGCTTGGTCCTACGTGCATGGCATGGAAGTGATCTTGATCAGGGCATGACTTCAAAGTCCTCTTTCTCATCCCATACTTGTCCAAAATTTATGATCTTGATCTTGTTGGATATAGATCATGGCAATGAATGTTTTAGGATCAAGCTTGTCCAAAGTAGAGACCTATGGAGGGAGAAAAATGCACTTGAAGTTGGCACACCATGTGTTTGTGCAAATGCCTTGCGCATGCAGCAAGTCATGACTGGGCCAGATGCATACTATTGGCTTTGTGAGGCAGTGACTTTGGAGGCTCGTAACTGACTCAATATTTGCTCAATTGATTCAATTTTTCCTTCATTGTGTAGAGGGCATGGAGGAGAAAAGAATGACACCAAGCTTGTATTTTTGAGGTTCCTGTATTGCCCTAGGATTGGCTTCAAATGTGGCACATCACGTGTTTGGTGAAATGCTTCACGTATGCCCAGAAATCTGCCCAGCCTTATGACTTGATTCGAATGAAAAACCTCAACTTCAAAACTTAATAGCTCTTCAACCAAGCTTCAAATTAAAAAGTGTCCAACTACAAAGTTGCTCTCCTCCATGAGAGGAACAACTTTGATGTTGGAAATTTCTTCAAAATATGTCATTTGCCACGTGTAAACTGATGGTGAAGTGGGCTGTTCATCAAACTTTTAAGGGCCAAAAAATTTTCTAAGTATGGAACTTTCCACTTTTGATTTTTTTCTATTTTTGGCAATTTTTGTCACACTCTTGATTTTATTCGTTCCTCGACTTTTCTTGACCGATTTTCCACCAAAAGTCAATATTTGACTAATTTTCCCGATTTCGACCCAAAAGTCAACTGTTCTGATTTTTCTCCGATTACTGGTGAAATTCCCGATTAAATCTCTTCCAGCCAAATCCAGTCAAACAAACACATCCACCTAGTCAGTGTGAGAAGCTTTTCACACATAGAAACCATTCCTGATTAAATGTTGACCAGAAAGTCAACTGGTTGACTTTGGTCAAAGAAACCCTGATTTAAAGAACCGGATGATTTGCAAGCCCGTATCCTTCAATCAATGCCTTGACTTGAGACAAAGAGAAACCCCAATCCAGGAGGACTTCCCTGAACATAGAACCACGTGATTATACCTCAGTCTCCTTATTCTCTGATCAAAATTCTTTGCAACAGAGCTTTTCTTGCTAGCCTTTGAATAGCGCCAATGATATGAATGCATGAGTGTGAGTTATGACCTAAGTGATGTATGTATATGAATGCAAAGCTTAAGCCAGTTAGCAGTAAAGGGGTAGGACAAATTTGGGGTATGACAGCTGCCCCTATTTAATCATCTTAGACCTGAAGGTGAGATTGGCGTTAGCCTTTCGAACATTCGAGGTAGAAGAAGATTAAATATCAAAGACCTGAAATTTGTCCTGAAAAGATGGAGTGATCTTTATTTCTTTATTTTTGTTTTGATATCTGCTGGGGAAAGAGAATTTTTGTTTTTTCCGATGGAAATTTATGGTGAGTAATTGGAAGAAGGGTGATAGCTTGTAACGTAGCCATGGTGCCAATACAAGGTTCTCAAAGGAGGTGATATTTACATGGAAATGATTGGGGGAGGGGTAGGTTTGACAGAAAGATAAAGTGTCATAGACAATTGTTTTTGAGGGAGATACAAACGAGTATCGAAAGAATGACACATACGAGCATCAAAAGAATACACAGACGAGTATCGAAAGAATGACACGGACGAGCACCAAAAGAGATACAGACGAGTATCGAAAGAATGACACGGACGAGCATCAAAAGAGATACAGACGAGTATCGAAAGAATGACACGGACGAGCATCAAAAGAGATACAGACGAGTATCGAAAGAATGACACGGACGAGCATCAAAAGAGATACAGACGAGTATCGAAAGAATGACACGGACGAGCATCAAAAGAGATACAGACGAGTATCGAAAGAATGACACGGACGAGCATCAAAAGAGATACAGACGAATATCGAAAGAATGACACATACGAGCATCAAAAGAGATACAGACGAGTATCGAAAGAATGACACGGACGAGCATCAAAAGAGATACAGACGAGTATCGAAAGAATGACACGGACGAGCATCAAAAGAGATACAGACGAGTATCGAAAGAATGACACCTACGAGCATCAAAGGGGATACAGACGAGTATCGAAAGAATGACACGTACGAGTGTTTGAAAAGCTTAGTAGATGGACTTATTGGGGATTGGGACACCAGGCATCGGCACCGTGGGTGGAGGAGATTTGTGATGTAGTAGCAGATATCAATTGGAATTTGTAAGGGCATTTTATGTGAGGATGTATCATTGTCCTGATAGAGGGGTGATTTGTATTATCTGGCTTATGCTTTGTATGCATATTTGACTTTTTCTATGGCGTAATGTTCCATTTTGATGGATATGCTACGCTTTTGAGAATGCAAATGCTATATGCAATGGATTCTATATGCAAAGAGTGCCAAATAAAGGCATTAGTGAGGGAACCGGAGAGTAGGATCATTGGGGTCCGTTGCTTGCGATCTTGAGACGCCATTGTGGGTGGGCGTTGAAAACCTCACAGTGCCAAAGATGATTGGCAACTGTGTGGAGGATTAGAACATAACTCTGTTGGGGAGGAAGTGACTTTGCTCGACTTTCCTTACATCTTATACTGCTTGGGGAATCGTGAATTCTGAGAGACCACTCTTCGTCTGTCATATGGAAGAGGGATATGGACCTTTTCAGGTGTTTCATGCTTACCAGTACTGATGAATTATACTCTGGAACTTTCACGCGGGATGATGACGACCTTTGTGGCATGTCGTAAGCCAAGATGACGACTAGAACCTGCAACCTGCACGGAAAACAACGTTTGGACGCAAATGGTGCCCCTTAGAGCACTTTTATGTTTATGTAAGATCATGTTTCGTTTTGATTTTGTGATTATTATTCCCCATGTTTTCAATGCAATGTTTAATAACGAATTAAATCACACCTCGCATGCGAAAAATGAAAAGCAGGAAAGAACACTTCTTATCAAAAGATCATTTTATTGATGGAATGCCTGTGAATAGGCTTCTGTACAAGGAAGCAACTCCTAAATGAGGTAGTTGCGAAAGGAAAATAAAATGCAAAAAGCAAAATGGCAAAGAGAAATGCTCG
The DNA here is from genome assembly GCF_029867415.1 of Vicia villosa. Taxonomy (NCBI): domain Eukaryota; kingdom Viridiplantae; phylum Streptophyta; class Magnoliopsida; order Fabales; family Fabaceae; genus Vicia; species Vicia villosa. The sequence goes on from NC_081180.1 coordinate 172,387,178, forward strand.
AGTTTCCATTAAAACTGATATTGCTACAATTCCCATATCTTCGATCCTCTCAATGCTTCGCTTCAGAAGGGTAATGGTTGGATTGATCTGTCCGTTCTGCCAAGGGCGTATAGGGGCCTTTGTGAAAGATATTCAGACTGCAGCCTCTCGCTTTTGATCCCTAACTTTTGCCTGGATCGCCCTTTCGGGTTTTCAACCCAGCGGGATACCCCTTTTTGCCTAAGTCGCCCTTTCGGGTTTTCAACTTAGCGGGTTATTCTTCTCTTTTTGTTTTATCCCTAATTTTTGCCCAAACCCTTTTGGTTTGCCAGGATGCCCTTATTTTTGCCTAGGTACGTCGACCTAGCGGGTCTTTTATGCGTAGTATTTTTTGACTGAGTCTGAATTGACTGGGAGTGGAACGTCTTCCCCATCCATCTTTGTCAAGATTAAAGCACCACCTGAAAATGCTTTCTTCACAATGTATGGTCCCTCATAGTTGGGAGTCCATTTGCCCCTTGGATCAGTGTGAATTGGCAAGATCTTCCTGACGACTAGGTCACCTGTGTGGAATTCTCGAGGCCGAATCTTCTTGTCATACGCTTTCTTGATCCTCTTTTGATACAACTGGCCATGGAAGATAGCAGATAAGCGTTTCTCCTCAATTAGATTGAGATGATCAAGCCTCGTTTGAACCCATTCTGTTTCATCGAGTTTGGCGTCCATCAAGACTCTCAACGAAGGAATTTCCACTTCGACAGGTAATACGGCCTCCATGCCGTAGACAAGAGAAAAGGGAGTTGCCCCAGTTGAAGTACGAACCGAAGTCCTATAGCCATGTAAAGCAAATGGCAACATCTCATGCCAATCTTTATACGTTCTAACCATTTTCTGGACAATCTTCTTTATATTCTTGTTAGCAGCTTCGACTGCGCCATTCATCTTTGGCCGATAGGGTGATGAATTGTGGTGTTCAATCTTGAACTCTTCGCACAACTCTGCCATCATCTTGTTATTAAGATTGGACCCATTATCAGTGATGATCTTGTTTGGAACCCCATATCGGCATATGATCTCTTTTTTGATGAAGCGAGTGACGAGTTGCTTGGTCACGTTCTTGTAAGAAGCAGCTTCAACCCATTTGGTGAAGTAGTCAATAGCAACAAGAATAAATCTGTGCCCATTCGAAGCTTGTGGCTCTATGCGCCCAATCATGTCTATGCCCCACATAGCAAAAGGCCAAGGTGATGTCAGAACGTTCAGAGGAGTTGGGGGGACATGAATTCTGTCAGCATACACTTGGCATTTGTGACATTTCTTCACATACACATAACAATCACTTTCGATCGTCATCCAATAATATCCGGCTCGCAGGATCTTTTTGGCCATAGAATGTCCGTTGGAATGAGTTCCAAAAGATCCTTCATGAATTTCCCGCATGATCAATTCTGCTTCGTGTCTATCCACGCATCTGAGCAAAACTGAATCATAGTTTCTTTTGTACAGGACGTCTCCTGACAAGAAGAATTTGGATGCTAACCTTCGAAGCGTTCGCTTATCACCAATCGTAGCATCTTCGGGATACTCTTGCTTCTCGACATACCTCTTGATGTCGTAATACCATGGCTTTTCATCATACACCTCTTCAGTAGTGAGACAATGAGCAGGGAACACATGGGCAGGCTCTTTGTAACGGAGGATCCTTATGTCTGGCACTTCTTTAGGGGAGCTAACTCTGAACATAGCTGCCAAAGTAGCCAAAGCATCTGCCAATTGATTCTCCTCTCGGGGAATGTGATTGAAAGTGATTTCCTCGAAAGCGGGAAGCAACTCCAAGATATAGTCCTTATAAGGAACTAAATTGGGGTGTCGTGTCTCCCAATCACCTCTCACTTGGTGTATAACCAAGGCAGAGTCCCCATACACTTCAAGGATCTTAATCCTCATATCAATGGCTGCTTCGAGACCCATTATGCAAGCTTCGTATTCTGTGACATTGTTTGTGCAATCAAAGCATATTCTAGCTGTGAAAGGGATGTGGGTTTGACGAGGAGAAGTCAAAACTGCCCCAATACCATGGCCCATAGCATTTGATGCGCCATCGAACGTGAGAGTCCATCGCTCTCCTGGTTCGGGTCCTTCGTTATCATCCAGCCTCATGATATCTTCATCAGGAAAGTCAAACTTCATCGACTGATACTCTTCTAATGGCTGATGAGCAAGATGATCTGCAAGGACACTTCCCTTGATGGCCTTCTGTGTGACATACTGGATGTCATATTCTGATAAAAGCATTTGCCATCGGGCTAGTCTTCCTGTAAGAGCCGGTTTTTCAAAGATGTACTTTATCGGGTCCATTTTGGAGATCAATAGAGTGGTATGAGTCAACATATACTGCCTCAGTCGGCGAGCAGCCCATACCAAAGCACAGCAAGTTTTCTCGAGTAGTGAGTAGCGGGATTCACAATCGGTAAACTTTTTGCTCAGGTAATAGATGGCGCACTCTTTTCGACCAGACTCGTCATGTTGGCCCAACACACACCCCATAGATCCTTCAAGCACAGTTAAGTACATAAGAAGCGGCCTCCCAGGAACCGGAGGCATGAGAATTGGCGGCTCTTGGAGATACTGTTTAATCTTCTCAAAAGCTTCTTGACAATGATCATCCCAACGGATATCTTGATTCTTGCGCAGCAGTTTGAAGATGGGTTCACAGGTGTCAGTGAGATGAGAAATGAACCTGGCTATGTAGTTCAGTCTCCCAAGGAACCCTCGGACCTCTTTTTCATTCTTTGGTGCTGGCATATTCTGTATTGCTCTTACTTTGTCAGGGTCGACCTCAATTCCTCGTTGGCTCACAATGAATCCAAGTAATTTTCCAGATCGCACTCCGAAAGTGCACTTGTTTGGATTAAGCCTCAACTTGAATTTACGCAAACGAGCAAACAGTTTCTCAAGATACATCAAATGTTCCTCCTCAGTTTGGGATTTTGCGATCATATCATCGACGTACACCTCAATCTCCTTATGGATCATATCATGGAAAAGGGTCACCATAGCTCGTTGATATGTTGCACCAGCATTCTTAAGACCAAAAGGCATCACCTTATAACAATACGTACCCCACGGAGTGGTAAAAGTAGTCTTGGTCATATCTTCAGGAGCCATCTTTATTTGATTATAGCCAGAAAAACCATCCATGAAGGAGAACACCGAGTACTGAGCAGTGTTGTCGACTAGCACATCAATATGAGGCAGAGGGAAATCATCCTTCGGACTTGCCCTATTCAAATCTCGGTAATCGACACACATGCGTACCTTTCCGTCCTTCTTAGGAACGGGTACTATGTTTGCAATCCAAGGGGGATATTCACACACAGATAAGAAACCAGCCTTCAACTGTTTTTCAACTTCTTCCTTGATTTTCAAAGCCATATCAGGTCGAGTTCTTCGTGGTTTTTGTTTTACCGGCGGACATTCTGGTTTGAGAGGTAGCCTGTGCATAACTATATCCGTGTCTAAACCAGGCATGTCTTCATATGACCAGGCGAAGATATCAACATACTCTCGAAGCAACTCAATCAACCTTCTTTTTACATCACTTTCCAAAGCGGCACCTATCTTGACTTCTCTCTTTGCTTCTTCTGTACCGAGGTTGATGATTTCTATGGCTTCTTGATGTGGCTGAATAGATTTCTCCTCTTGTCTCAAAAGTCTTGCCAATTCCTCGGGGACTTCACAATCTTCCCCACTATCCTCATCAGCTTGGTCAATTGGATTCTCAAAGATATCAAGACGTGGAACTGTAACATTATCATTTTTGATGGAGTTCGAGCCGGATCTGCACGATGGATGATTTATGCCTTAGAATGCAACACATAAAAAGGAAGAAAAAAGGGAAATCTTTGCCATTTTTGAAAAAGTTTTTTAAAGTAAAAACAAAAAGAAAGAAATGGAACAGTAATTGCATGCGAAGATATGATTTTCATTCAATATTAGACAACTTGAAACAACATGGGGGCCCTTCTTTATACAAGAGGTCAAAAATGCTTAGGGCGAAGCATATGACTTATTGAAACAAGAAAATTACATCTCCATAAAAGTGACTTTGGGGATGTCCAAGATAGTCCAATTGTTGAGTTCCTGTCCAGGCGCAGCATGGCAAATGAATCTGGAGAGATCTTCTTCATCACCATCATCCACGGCGAGAACTTGACTTCCAGAACTGGTGCTTGCACTGACGAACACTTGAGAAATGGGGGGAATCACCTTCTTTCCAGGAATTGTGCTGAGTTGAGTAGAGGAAGATGGTTGATACCTAAGGCCATACTTGTCTCGCTTCTCATGAACATCAATCAGCTTGCCCCAGGCACTATGGGGAGTACCAGCCTCTAAGAAGGCCTTAGCATCATTCAGAGACGAGAGGGATGCTCCGAGTTCCTTCTTATTTTCAATCACAGGGAGTTTATCAACCGACACAATCTCTAAGGCCTGAAAAGGTGTCTCTTGTATCTCTCCCTCCACTTCAACATAACGGTACGACGCCAGATTATTGACAATCAAATCCTCTTCACCAGTGATCACAACAATCTTGTCATTCACAACAAATTTCAAACACTGATGGAGGGTAGATGTCACAGCCCCAGCAGCATGGATCCAAGGACGACCCAAGAGGCAAGTGTATGAAGGACTTATATCCATGACATAGAAAGCAATATAGAACATGTGAGGGCCAATCAAAACAGGCAGATCAATTTCCCCTTCTACGGACCTTCTGGAGCCATCAAACGCTCTGACACTCATAGTGCATGGTCTCATCATAATCCCATCCATACTCAGCTTAAACAAAGTAGTCTTGGGCATCACATTAAGAGAAGAACCAGTATCAATCAGAACTCGAGACAACACAGCATCCAGACACTTGACGGAGATATGCAACGCTTTGTTGTGTGCTCTACCCTCAGATGGAAGCTCATCATCAGAAAAACCCAGACAATTACCAGCAGCAATGTTGGTCACAACCCCTTCAAACTGAGGCACGGTAATGTCTTGAGTTACATGAGCGGAAGCCAGAACCTTCATCAGAGCATCACGATGAGCTTCGGAATGCACCAAGAGAGACAAGATGGAGATCTTGGCCTGGGTCTGATCAAGTTGGTCAATCACTTTGTAATCACTTTTCTTAATGATTTTCAAGAGTTGCTCGGCATCTTGTGCATTACGTGTCACAGGAGGATCAACAACAACTTGCTTTCCTTTTGCTTGTGTACTAGCCTCTTTATTGGTCTCTTTAGGAAGCGGAGGAGGGGCAGCAAAGATCCGACCACTACGGGTAATGCCACTAGTGCCAGTAATATTAGTGATGCTCGAATTACCCACTGGAGGACAATCATGTTTCTTCCCTCGAATATACACGGCATTATAACTCCAAGGAACAACCTTAGAATCATTCACAGGAGAGGGAATAATAGACGAGGTTGAAGAAGCCGAAGGAACATTTGGGACCTGAATAACCAAAGGAGTCCTCGGAGCCTGAATGACCAAGGGAGTACTCGGAGCACGAACGACCAAGGGAGTGCTCTGATTCTTTGACACCTCAGCAGGATGGTAAGGTATCTCTAGAGTAGCCACATCTTCGACAGGAACGACCCTTTCCACTCTAAGAACACCTTCATCCATTAGTTTCTGAATTTCTTCTTTCAACCTAGTGCATTCCTCAGGGTTAGAAGAACATTGCAAACAATAATCATGTAGTTCACACAAAACCTTTTGTTGCATAAGATATTCTCTGACAACTGCTAGCGGCATCCTTACCTCATTAACATCACTCACTAGGATCTGATCATCACATAACTCAATAGCATTGGTTGCACCGGCATGGGGAGGCATAGGATTATTCTGCACATTAGGACCAGTAGGAGTGAACGAGATGAGCTTGCCATCGAGAAGATCCTGGACTTTCCACTTGAATGCCCTGCATTTCTCAATTGTGTGGCCGGGAGCCCCAGAATGAAATTCACAATGAGCATTCGCATCATACCCAGGAGGAAGAGGGTCGGGTGGAGGACCCATTTCGCGGAGTTGCACTAATTGACCAGCAAGTAATTGGGGAAGAAGCTGAGCATACGGCATTGGAACCGGATCTATACGCCTGTCAGGGTATCTTTGCCTCTGTGGACCTCTTTGACCTTGAGGCCTAGGATTCTGTTGGCGATTCTGAGAAACAGCAGCTTGTTGTTGTGGTACGAAAGGCTGTTGGGGTGCCATCCATGGTTGTGGAAGAGCAGCAGCATATGCCTGAGGGACATATGGACCAGGAACAGCATAAGGCATCGGATAATAAGGAGGCGGAACAGCAGAATATGCAGGAGTTCGGCTTTGGTCAACAGAAGCGGTGCTAGTCTCACCTTCCTTCTTCTTCACAAACCCAGAATACGGCTTCTTACCATTACCACTTGAGTTGCTGGGATTAGTAACACCTTGAATGGTACCAGCTTTGACACAGTTCTCAACCCTCTCACCAATGATGACCACATCCGAAAAGGAAGGAGAAGTATTACTAACCATGTGCTGAAGATACGGCCCTTTCAGAGTCCCCATAAACAGATCAATCAACTCGCGGTCCAAAAGAGGAGGTTGGACACGGGACGCAAGTTCACGCCACCTCTGGGCGTATTCTTTAAAAGACTCCTCAGATTTCTGTGACATATTTTGCAGCTGGGCACGGCTGGGAGCCATAGCAGTATTGTAGTGGTATTGTTTCAAGAAGGCGTCGACAAGTTGTCCCCAAGTACTGACATTAGACCTCTCAAGTTTCATGTACCATTCCAACGGGGCTCCAGTGAGACTATCCTGAAAAAAATGCATCAGCAGGGGCTCGTTCTCAGCATGAGCAGCCATCTTACGGCAATAGGAACGAATGTGAGTCTCTGGACAGGTGACTCCCTTGTATTTGTCAAAATCTGGCACTTTGAACTTCGGGGGAATAACAATCCCAGGTACCAGGCACATAGCAGCAGTGTCGAAACTCGAAGTTTTAGCAACCTCAACAGCCTTAAGGCGTTCTTCGAGAGCTTGGTACATCTTAGCAGTCTCAGTCAACTCAGCAGTAAGATCATGTTCAAGATCAATAACCTCATGGTGGTCGTCCACTACTTTCAGTGTCTCATTAACAGGAGTTTCTTTAGTTTTCACCCCTCCGTCAGCAGAATTGGTAGGAGTATCTTTGACCAAACTAGCGACACTCTTTCTGAGTTCATCCTGTCCTTGAACAACGGCATGGAGAGTCTCCATAAGTTGGGCCATTCTTTCCCCCATAACATCCATATCCCTACGGAGGGCAGCTTGATTCTGTTCAAATTGTTCCATGATTCTCTCGTTGCTCCTGGTGCGGTAAGGATGTAAGAAAGTCAGCTTCGTCGTCGGGAAAGAAATCTGTTGCTGAAAAGGACCCCAATTAGTTTCTTGTGCCATAACCTGAAAAATGCAATGTGATAATGTGAATGTATGAGTGCATGTGTGCATATGATGTGTTGTGTCATTTCCAGGGTATCCAAAGTAAGATTGATAATCAAGAACAAATAACAACGTGACGAGAGAGATATTTAGTGAAAACTGACAGCAATTCATTTCATTCATAATAGCCCCCTAAGGCGAGTGGGTTCAAACACAAATAACAATGTTCAAATACAAAGAGCAATAGAGACCCCATCCAACAAATCTGGTGGTGATCTACAAACGAAATTCAATTATCAATTCATCTCAATGTAGAACAAAGGCCATCCTTGTCTGAAATGGGCATCACTCCACTTCTTTGTTTCGTCAAATAGCTTCTTAGTAGCCTCCCGATCTCTTCCTTTGACAAGGCTTTGGATCACTTCATCCTTTCGGAATAACTGTGTGTCTAGATTCTTGCAGCAATCCCTAAGTTCGTCACACCCTTTGCATTCTGGGATATAGGTCTTCTCAAGTGCATTTGCTTCACTCATCATTTGGTCTCTGAGCTTGACATTCTCTTCAGCTAGTCGGGCGGTGCGGAGGTGACTTCCTTTCAGTTGGGTCTCAAGTGCTATTCTCTGAGTGGTCTCTTCTTCCAGTTTCTTCTTCATGGTCCTCAACTCATACTTGGTTTCTTTCTCCAGTCGGAGCTTGTGGGCTTTCAGGTCTTCTTGATACTCTCGTCTGAGCTTCTCTTTTTCTTCCTTTATAGCCTTTTCTATAACCTTTTGAGGGTCTTCAGTAGAAGCAACAACAGCTTTCCCGTCCTTTTCAGTTCTAACTCTCTTCCTGGCTTGAGAAGACTCTCCTTTGAGAGTTTTAAGTTCACGGGCCAGTTCATTCTTTGTCTGTTTAAGGAAATAGCGCTTCAAATCCATATCCCTATCTTTCTCTTTCAGTCTCAAATTGGCGACGCGGACCTGGTCAAAACGTTCTCTTGACACCATAGTTTCTGATATCTTCGGAGGTTGTGCATACAAGAGAGGAACTTCCGGGAATGGTAACAAAAGTGTCTTGACTCTCTTCTTAACCCAATCGGTATAGGGCTCCATAGCAATGGCATTCTTGGCTCCCAGAGTGGATCTCTCACCTATATGAATGTTATTCCAGGCCTTCCTGATTTCCTCAAGCGCTATAGCGTCAGCTCTCTTCTCAAAGTATACGGATTGGTAAATCTCCCTATCCGAAGGCCCACTCTTCATGGTATAGCCCAACTGACGAAGAGCTAGAACTGGGTTGTAGTTAATACATCCTCTTGTCCCAATGAGCGGGACGTTACCAAAGTTTCCGCACCTGATAATGACTTCAGATATGCCTGTTCGGAATTGATACCATACGATGTCGTTTGCAGTAAGTCCCATGATTCTCTGAGACCATTTCTGAGTAGAGGTAACAAACGGACCACTAGCAGGTAAGTGAGATTTGAACCATTTATATAACAGCGGCAAGCAACCTCGAATAGCCCCTCTTTTACCATGCCGAGAGTGAATGGAATAATATGTGTCAGCCAATAGGGTGGGTATTGGATTCTTGTCCATAAAAAGACATATAGCAGCCAAATCAACGAACTTGTGAATGTTGGGAAACATCACAATTCCATAGATCAGAGCGGCCAAAATAGCATTGAAAGCCTCCCATATTCCTTTGTCAGCAAATTCTTGAGCTTTTTCAACCAGGAAACTCATGTAGAAGCCATGAGTATCACCATTCTTCTTCCAGTTATCATGAACATCCCCCAAGCTCAAATAAAGAGCGTTGGCAATGTAATCCAACCTAGGTTTCTCTGGGACACAAACAAAAGGCACTCTGTGTTGAATCTTGATGTTGAGGAGGTAAGAGTACTCTTCAAGAGTGGGAGCTAGCTGATAATCCGAAAATGTGAAACAACGGATATCTGGGTCGTAGAACTGAAGAAGAGTAGATAAGGCCCATTCGTCGACACGCGAATACAGAAGAGATAATATGTTGCCATAATTGTCACTGAACACTGTTTCATTATGACCAGTGACCAATTCACCCAATTGTCCCAATTGAACCATACCCTCGCGATGGAAAGTATAGGTGTGTGTGCGCCTTGTAGCCCCTTGATTGACGGTCACGTTGTTATCCATTCTTGACAGAGATTGATATTTTCTGGATACCCTGAAAAATGACATGCAAATGAGAATTAACGTTTTTCTTTTCTTTCTTTTCTTTCTTTTCTTTCTTTTCTTTTTTTTTTCTTTTTTTTTTTTGAAATGTAAACATGCTATGATGAAAATGATGCAGATTGGGTCCCCACGACATAGAGGGACCAAGGCAATAGTTCTGAGCAAGAAGATATCATAGGATCAAAGGTCCGGCATAGATCAGAGAACCAGAAGAACCATAATCATCAACGGAACCAAATAGTCAACAACCAGAACCAACTAGTCACCAACAGAACCAAATAGTCACCAACGGTACCTGTCATGTATATCCCTCCCCACTCACGGGTGTAGTCTAGGTCAGGGTAGGTCAAAATGGCAACCAGCGTTATCAGTCCTCCTGAGGCACCAATGTTGTTGCATCTACATGCCAACAATGATACCCCATTTGGACCTCGACTGGGCGTGGGTCTCATGATCGCACTAGACAAGACCTGACATCTCATCGGCGTCATGACTATCCACTCTATCCTAGGTATCCTATGTGTCACTCTGGCCTGGGTATTGGGCCTTTTACCTCATAGAACATCCCACCCAACCTGCAAAACAGAACAGAAGACCCCAAGGAACACAGAATATAATCCATATGCATGATGTGCAAACAGAAATAAACATGATATGCAAGCAGAAAAAATAAACATGCAAACATATATACAAGGTATAGACATGAAAACAAATAAACACCCAGTAAATAAACAAACAAACGCAGGCTAGGATCGACTCGCTATGGATGGACCAGCAACAGGTCTAGCAACATCCCCAGCAGAGTCGCCAGCTGTCGCACGCTCGCGAAAAAATGAACAGAGTCGCCACCAATATATTTATCCCATAAGGGAAAGGAATATCAGAAAACCTAACAAAGGAAGGAACAGGGTCTCGCGACTAGAGAATCAAGGTACGGGAGTCGGTTACGCAAGGGGAAGGTATTAGCACCCCTCGCGCCCATCGTACTCGATGGTATCCACCTATGTTTGTTTCTATCTAAAGGGTGTGTATCTATGTCTAAGCCTATATGCGAAATGAATGCAAAAGGTAGGGAAAATAAAGAATTGTACTCGCACGGGCCCTACCCCGCTGCCTACGTATCCTTTTCAGGAATCAGAGTTACCGTAGCTCGGCTCACGATTTTCTGTTTGTTTTTGTGTTTTTTAGTTGGGCGGCGTTAACGCTCACGCTCTTGCACAAGGGGACAGCCTAGGATGCAATGGAGCGGAGATAACTTGCCCTTAAGAAAAGAAAAAAGAGATGGGTTTGTATCTTTTAGGGTAATTCCATGATGACGAGAACCCACTACAAGGTCTCGCATCACTTCCTCACTTTTGTTTTAAGTCTGAACATTTATTAGGTTTTTTGAAGTGTTTTTGGTTGGTGTTTTTTAAGGGGGTTTAATTTGTGACTTAGATCATACCAAAAAGAGTTTTGTTTTGCATATTTAGAGAACGCACATCGAGGCCTACGCCACAATCGTTTCTCTAAATAACGGTTAAGAAATACACCGAGGCTTCACACCTCAATCATTTCTTCTCCGTTAAGTAGGAAAGAACGTACATCGAGGCCTACGCCTCAATCATTTCTTTCCTACCCTGAAATAAAGCAACAGTATGATCTTCATCGATTTTTATTAAGTATTTTAAAAGTTGAAAAGAAAAAGAATGAAAGAGGGGCACTAACCTATTCTCTAATCTAATGTTATTCTAATTCTTGCTTAAAATCTAAACTAAATCTAAAGAAGATATACTAAGGGAGGGAAACAATCATTGAAGCACCAGGGGCAATATAGGCATCTCACAAAATATAAAAAAAGTTCACAAAATATAAGAAAATAAAATCTAAACTAAAGAAGGAAAATATCCACAAGCAAATTGTATTTTATTCATGCTTAGAACTATTTTTGAATTATCAAAGAAAACTATTATTTTTATTATCATGGTTTACCAACCAATCAAAAATCAAAGAAACAACAATTAAAAAAATCAACTCAAAGGAAATAAAATTTCTAGAGATCTAATTGGTTAGAAAAATATTTTTTGTCACTTTTATTTAAGAACAAGGAAATATTAGTTGCAAAAACTTTAAAAGCAAAAAGAAAAACCAAATTTTATTATTTATTTTCATTATCAACATGGGGTGCAGAAGCATTTTATGAACTACTATTGTGCTGAATGCAGAACTGGACTCAAAATAGGGGGTGGCAAGAGCAAGGGCGCTAGGGCCCAGTCCTATTGCATGGTGGTGTGCTAGCGAAATAAGGGTGCAATCCAGAAAACAGACAAGGCCCACAGCGCAAGGCCCAATCCCTAACCAACGCTCCTACTTTCATTTTATTTTATCTTTACTCAGCATTATTTATTGCATGGTTTTTTTATTATCATGTAACGCATGTATGCATCAACATCATGTCAATTGGCCAACTGAAATTTTAAATCACAAAATGACAAAAGAATGCCTGAGCCAGTAATAACACGCCAACACATCACCTAATGATTGAACACAAAACAAAATGCAAGAGGATGGGAAAGTGAACCAGTGGAGGATAGCCACGTAAGCGGCGGAACGAAAAGAGGGAAAGAGGATAACAGACGCCGGAAGTATTTTCCAGTCGTCTTCTCCGATGAGTCCAGCGGCGGCGACGAGTGGTAGTTTGCAGAAATTAACAAAATTAGTACTGTTCCACTCGGAATTGCACGTAGAACACGGATCTGCCGTTATTTCTTTCTAATATTCTCTCTAAACCATGAACCGAGCGAGATTTATAAACCCTAGCATCTAACATCTTCACCAAAACGTATGCTAATGGCATCAAAATGAATCTTACGCTACATTGAACTTAAATATACGAATCAATCATCCAAACAACAGGCATAGAACATAAAACGCATCACATCATCAGAATCAAGATCTAGCATGGATTACAAGATTATGAACAGATGCATATGGTTTTGAAGCATTTGGATGCAATGTTCAAAGAGTTTCAGATGCTTACTTGGTGAGACCTTTAGCAGAATGATGAAGACGCTCTTCTTCTTGCAAACCACTCCTCGATCTTTGGCTTCCCTGATGCAAGCTTGGTAGACTCAACAGATTCACTTCACAATGCTCCACTACCAGGCATCTTCTTCTGATGGCAGTGATGATGAGTGCAGACGAGAGATGGAGATGATAGAGAAAGTTGGAGATGAGGATGGTAGAGGGAATTGGTTAGAGGTGGCAGTTGCGGTGGCCGGAGTTTGTTACAGCTCGTAACTAACTCTGATGGAGGGGAGAGTGAACTGAGTGGTGGAGGGAATATGGAGAGAACAAAATGCAAAAGAGAGGAAGAGAGAAGAGAGTATGGGATGAGGAAGAAAGTGGGGAGAGTCAATCGTGAGTCTTGAGTGAGAGGAGGTTGTTTATATAGGGCAAGTGTATGGAGAATAGAGAGGTTTTTTTGAGTGTGGGGCTTTAGAGTGTAGCTTGCAGCATGAGTTCTTTTGGTTTTCTTTAATGTGGTACTTTGATAGGCATGAATGTAGTGTAACCTTTTCAAACTTAGTGAGCAAGTTTGTATATTTGTAGTAAGCTTTGTATCACCTTTGTGAAATCAGTGAATGCATGGGCATTAATGGCAAGTGATGATGGCAATACACTTTAGTGCATGTTGCAGCCTTATCCTTGCATTAGAGCTTCGGACCAAAGCTTTGTCTCATGAATGTCCATGTCCCTTACTTTGCTCATCTATATCTCAAGCTATGGTTCACTATTTGATTCATTTTCGGGCTCATTGTAAAGAGGGCATGTAATGGAATAATGTTTGTGTTAGAGGCTTCTTGAGATAAGGCTTGGAACTTTCACAAAATATCATGGAACCTGGTGGCATGGCTGGTGCATAACCCACGCGCGCATGGCATGGCTTGGTCCTACGTGCATGGCATGGAAGTGATCTTGATCAGGGCATGACTTCAAAGTCCTCTTTCTCATCCCATACTTGTCCAAAATTTATGATCTTGATCTTGTTGGATATAGATCATGGCAATGAATGTTTTAGGATCAAGCTTGTCCAAAGTAGAGACCTATGGAGGGAGAAAAATGCACTTGAAGTTGGCACACCATGTGTTTGTGCAAATGCCTTGCGCATGCAGCAAGTCATGACTGGGCCAGATGCATACTATTGGCTTTGTGAGGCAGTGACTTTGGAGGCTCGTAACTGACTCAATATTTGCTCAATTGATTCAATTTTTCCTTCATTGTGTAGAGGGCATGGAGGAGAAAAGAATGACACCAAGCTTGTATTTTTGAGGTTCCTGTATTGCCCTAGGATTGGCTTCAAATGTGGCACATCACGTGTTTGGTGAAATGCTTCACGTATGCCCAGAAATCTGCCCAGCCTTATGACTTGATTCGAATGAAAAACCTCAACTTCAAAACTTAATAGCTCTTCAACCAAGCTTCAAATTAAAAAGTGTCCAACTACAAAGTTGCTCTCCTCCATGAGAGGAACAACTTTGATGTTGGAAATTTCTTCAAAATATGTCATTTGCCACGTGTAAACTGATGGTGAAGTGGGCTGTTCATCAAACTTTTAAGGGCCAAAAAATTTTCTAAGTATGGAACTTTCCACTTTTGATTTTTTTCTATTTTTGGCAATTTTTGTCACACTCTTGATTTTATTCGTTCCTCGACTTTTCTTGACCGATTTTCCACCAAAAGTCAATATTTGACTAATTTTCCCGATTTCGACCCAAAAGTCAACTGTTCTGATTTTTCTCCGATTACTGGTGAAATTCCCGATTAAATCTCTTCCAGCCAAATCCAGTCAAACAAACACATCCACCTAGTCAGTGTGAGAAGCTTTTCACACATAGAAACCATTCCTGATTAAATGTTGACCAGAAAGTCAACTGGTTGACTTTGGTCAAAGAAACCCTGATTTAAAGAACCGGATGATTTGCAAGCCCGTATCCTTCAATCAATGCCTTGACTTGAGACAAAGAGAAACCCCAATCCAGGAGGACTTCCCTGAACATAGAACCACGTGATTATACCTCAGTCTCCTTATTCTCTGATCAAAATTCTTTGCAACAGAGCTTTTCTTGCTAGCCTTTGAATAGCGCCAATGATATGAATGCATGAGTGTGAGTTATGACCTAAGTGATGTATGTATATGAATGCAAAGCTTAAGCCAGTTAGCAGTAAAGGGGTAGGACAAATTTGGGGTATGACAGCTGGTACGGACAATAATTGGATGGATGAAGTATTAGATCCTGGTCCAACTTGAAGTACCATAAGCGAGAGTAGTTTCCTAGTGAAGGTTAGTAGAGTGTGTGAGTGTGGTAACTTACGATTGGGCAAGGTTTGAATATTCGGTCGATAGAAGAGGATATGTAATTCTGTTCTTATCATTTTATATTTAAGTTCTAGAACTACGCTAGATGGAATATAAAATGATGTAGAAGCGTGAAATGCAGTAACCTAAGTTCTTGTTAGTTGTTGTTCGTCTGACCCCGAGTGAAGCCATAGAACTACGCTTGGCGTTGGGCGTTCAGGCGAGTAAGAACTAAGATCTATCTGGAACGTCAGTAGGATGATCGCAGTTGAGTTGGTTGTTAGGAACCATAGTATTCCTATCTGGACTGAATTATCCTTAGAATCTCATGCATGCGTGGGACGAGTGGGTACGCGCACTGCATGGAAATCCGAAGTTGAACTTCAAATCTTCGTGCTTGGCGTTTTGGCTTTTCAAGTAAGTAAACATTGAAGTGTAGCACTCTCAGGTTTTAGCATCCTGAGTAGTGTGATTCGAAGGATTTGAGGAACGATGAACCTATTGGAGGCCTGTTCAGACACTTGTTGGTTGTGACTTTAGGATACGCGTGGAGATCATTATACGCCACTGAGGTAGGTTACCTAGATACATGGCCTCGGAGTTGGACCACCGTGTTGGTACTACCAGACGGGTATAATGCCACAGTATCGCTATCGTGCACAAGATGCGTGAGTAATCCTTTTTCCGACATGTGTGGGATAAAGGTGATCGGAAGCTCAAGGTAGAATTCTGATTTGGCACTCGTGAGACACAGATCCAGACTCTTATAAGGTATGTGGGATGAGGATCCAGACGTCGCACTCGATATTAGAGAAATAACTAGGCAGCCGATGGTGAAATGGATCAAGATCCAATACTATACTCATGGAGACTCTGAGTGATCGTGATCGCGTGAGTTAGTATCAGATTGTACCTTGGGGATGTTCTCGTTTCGTGAAGTGTTAAGTTGGCAATTTTGCATGAGTGTCTAGGGTGGGACTCATGTGCGGTCATGATATCCTGGTCAGCATGGTGAGTGGCTATCATGTACCATTGGCGACCGGTGATGGAATATGTGAATGGTATCTTGGATCAGCTCGATGTGTGATGTGTCTGGTAGAGTGTCTGTAGATACTCTGAGTAAAGAAATGTCAGTCTTGGTAAAGCATAGGCTTTTTGGTTTGAGAACTTTTGAGGAGCCTATAAAGGAGACGTTCGAAGTACAAGGTGCAATTTCTTTCATTGTGGCTACACTCAGACCGTTGGAAGCACTACAATGAAGGATGCAGGTGCCGAGGAAGTCAGTTCAGTTTAGGTCAGAGGTAGAACAAACATTAGATGACTGTGTGAATAAAGTGTGGCTATGGGAGGATTGTTATATCAGTAAGTCACACGAGTTATCAGAGGTGATACTACGCTAAGAGAATGAAGGTGTATGGTTGGGTAGAAGTTGTGTAAAACTGCTAGAGTTATCATGAGCTGCAGTACGTCGTGAAGGGTTCGACATACCGGTTGAGCAACAAAGATTTGTTGGAATGAAAAACATAGCAGATGTGCACTGTGGAAATCAGTGACAAGGACGAACCTCTAAGTCAGTGAGTGGTTGGGTTTCAATGTCCTGAGGATGAAACGTGTACCTAAGTTGTGGTAGATGAACTATGTGGAATGGCAGAGTAAGTAGAAGCTTGATTCTGGAGGG
Organism: Vicia villosa; assembly: GCF_029867415.1. NCBI lineage: Eukaryota > Viridiplantae > Streptophyta > Magnoliopsida > Fabales > Fabaceae > Vicia > Vicia villosa. The sequence goes on from NC_081180.1 coordinate 172,403,820, forward strand.
TACGGAACTTCAAAGAGTAGTAGTCGATGATGGATGTATATAGAGTTGTGGAACGTGTTGTAATTGGACGACTGTAGATAAGGAATTATTGTGTATTAATGGGAGCTAAGTGAATTACGGATATAATGTGACTCAGAGGATTTCAAGGTGTATGACTTGTTGGGATCAGAGTAGCGCAACGGATCAAGGAAGAATCAAATAAGTCCGAGGTAGGAACGAACGGACTATTTTTGGGATTTTACGTTGGGATGAAAGTATCTTCCTAAGGGAAATTGTCGAAGCAGCGTTTTGTTCGTTCTAGTTTCTCAAGGATCACCATAACTCGAGAGGTGTTGACAATGGACCAGCTTGGGAATACATTTTTATGGATGGCATGCGGTCCGATGTTCGTAGGTCATCAGTTTAGCTTGCAAGTCACAAGAGTTGGACTGAGTATCAGACCGTCGAAATGCTGAAGACTAGAGAGGATATTCAGTTGGCGCAAGTTCTTTGTAGTTATGCCTTGTGTACTATGATTGTACAGGAAGACTGGTACAATGGTTACAGGTCAGTTATTGAATTTCGCATCTTATCAGGAGAATCTTGTTCGAAGTTGTCGAATGTCAAGGCTATGGTTGCAAGATGATTACACCTTCGCAGTTTACAGTGACAGTTGTTATGTCTAAACTGGAGTAAGGGTTAAAGTAAAGGTAAATTGGGACAATCGTCCTAAGACTTTGGGAACCAGAGGTTAAGACCGAGGAATTTAGAGATCACCTAATGACAATGTATGGACTCGAGTGGAGAATAATTTGAAGTGTTATCGCATAAGTGACGTTGTGGCAATAATCCTCAACGGGAAGTAATTCAAGGAGCTGAGTGGATTATTAGTGCTTTTGAAGTTTTGGAGATTCAGTGTAGAGCAGTGAAGGTCAAGGACCCTGGAAGGATCTTTCCCCAGATATGTCAAGGCGAAGTATCTGGATAGACGTGTTGCTTGAGAGTCAAGGTCCTAACCATGCATAGTGGGACACAAGTGTTTTGGCGGATTATGTTTCTTCGTATGGAATGACCCTCAGACAGATTAGTGAGATTATCTGAAGAGAAATGTAAGGAACATTTCATTCCCTGGTTGGTATATTTTTGGACACGTTGTTTCCGTGGTGATCAGAAAGAATTCGAGGACGAATTCAATTTAAGGGGGGGAGAATGTAATACCCGGTATTATATTGTCCGAATTATTATCATTAATATAATGTGATATGATTAGTGAGACAAATATAATACACCTTTTATTAGTAGGCTTAATGTAACAATTAGGCCAATTAGTAACTATGGGGGCATTATAGTACTTTCACCCTTAATATAGAATTGGGACTTGTTTGGATCCCTCATTCTTTCCTTATTCAAACCAGAATTTTGTGAAGGAGAATAGAAGAGAGGAATAAACGTGAAAGAAGAGGAAGAGAAGATAAGAGTCCCAATTTGGTCCAAGCTCCACACTTGCATGCAACAGAATCTGTCCAAGCTTTGATCCTACCATAATCTTCATCTTGCTCTCAGCTTCATCATCATCTTCTTCATCTCTAAGGTGAGTCCTTAGTTAGATACCTTGGGGAATTTGTATGCAAGGGTTTATGTTGGGAATTGGGGTTTGAGTGATAATCCATAATTGCATGTGATCAATTTGTTTAATTAATGAGTACATGTTGCATGTTGGTGATTCTGTATATATGTATGTTTTAAATTCGTGGGAATCTGGTTAGTAATGCAGGGGATGATTTTAGAAGCACTTTTGGACTGTCTTAGAATCCTTAAAAACGCAGAAAAAATGATTATGGTTCAGTGTAACCGGTTACGGGTTTGAGTGTAACCGGTTACGCTGTTGAAAAACTGAGAATCTGGGCATTTTGCGTGACCGTAACCGGTTACGGTTCCTGGTGTAACCAGTTACACTGGGCGCAGAATGAAAAATTCAGCAGATTGGGAAATTCATATCTCCCGTTTCGTGCGTCCGATCGACGCGTACCATATACCGTTAGAAAGCTAATTAAATATACTATCTAGGAAAATTAGCCTCGGTGTTTGAATATTATTTTTTGGCATATCAGACGTACCTTTAGTAAAGAGCGACATGAATAATATTTGGATAATATTTTGTTATAATGAATTTTTTTCTCTTCAAATACTATGCTATATTATTGTATGCTATGCTGGAAGTATGAAAACTCCGTCGTTTTGGTTGAACGATCGGATTGCTTGTCTTGTTTGTGACCTTGACTTTATGTCATATTTTTGTATGCTTGAATCGAAGTGGCCGGCAGGCTAGATTGGGACGTTGCTCTGACCGTGTAGTCTATGAGCCCTCCCGGACTGTGTAGTCCAATGGAATAACCCGTTCATGTGTATTGTTCGATATGGTGTGCATCTGAGCTACCGTTGCAGTGTCCTCGTGAGTTTCCGTACGGGGTTTTACTCACCTAGCATTAACACACGTGCGTGCTCGGTATGGTGGGGTTATGCGGCTATGTAGGCTAATGCATAATGTGATAACTCACCTCTAGTAAAGTCACGTAGACTAATACTAGGCTTTCGCCCGATGGGCTCAGGCGTCAAGGTGGCGGTTTGTACTCGGCGTAACTCACTAGCGTGAAGGAGGTTAACGGGATGATGACGCCAATTAGGCCAGGTCATCGCACGGCCATTTAGGCTTGTGTGGACTCGTTTAACCATCCTGCAGTGTGCTTGTACAAGTCCCTTGACAAATAGGCAGGAGGTTACTCATCGAGGATGCATTTATTCCATAATCCTAGCCGGGGTTATTTACACTTCTGGATTCCCCGTATGTGGATGCGGATTTGCATACTTGTTTGCTATACAATGTGTATTTGTTTTAGGCAAGTCCAATGGTGGACGAGTCACTTGTTTTCTCCGTACTTGTACCGGATGTGAGGATAACCCCGAATCAATGGTGGATTCGGTTGTTGATTCATGTACCCTGTAGAACCGAGTGGACCCATAGGATAGGAGGAATCACTGAGATTTAGTAATCTCACCCCAATCAACTTATATTTTTTTCAGGTGCAGTTTAGTAGTGTTTGGTCAGTAGCAGGTTTGGACTGAAGACTTGGAAGTGGTGACGGCTCGGAGACCTCGTCTGATCTCATTTTTCCGCTGTGCAGACCCATTGAAGACACATGTTTTGTAATTCTTAATAGGATTTCATGTTGTATTCTAAATGGATCTTTCTATAACTATAGCTTTTGTATGTACTCAATATCAATTATTAACGTTTCATGCATGATATACTAGTCAATTATGTATGGGGTGTTACACGTATCACTTTTCATTATATTAATACTGTAACTATATATATTGTTTTTTAAAAACGACAGATTCCTACATGATGAGAATTTTCTATAAGAAAAAGTGAGTTTTATTCTTTCTTATTTCTTGCTCTTCTTTTCACTCAAGAGTATGAAACATTTCATTTCATTGAATTTTTCATAAACTACTGTGTCTATATAATTGGATAGGTTCCTCTACTTAAAGTAATTTTATGTTGATAATACTTTTGCAATCAAGAATGGTTTCATAGTCAAAATATGTGGATATTTTATTAGACTGATAAACTAAAAGGTTAAAAACCATCCTCTTTTCTTATTAATATGATGTTCTCCTGCCACTTACTTTGGTGGTGCTATTATAGTTGTTTTTGTTGCCTCAGTATTTTCTTTTCTATTCGTCTTCATGCTATTCATTGATTGGTTCACCAATACTATTTTCTTCTCTATTTTTCATCATGAGACAAAAACCTGTTTTTAGAAGAAGAAGGATTAGATTCACCAATACTATCTTCAAGAAACAAAAGCTTAGACATATTGAAACCCTTATTATAAAATTGAACACCCTTTTGAATTATCATCATTGGTTTTTACAGTGTATTAACACTCATTCCAAGGTTCCAATTGATTTTTCTTGCATCCTCCACAGCCTTAGTTCCTACCACAAAATCAAAACCACCGATCGTCGGATAGTACATTACCTCGAATGCAGCATTCTTCTCTGCCGATTCTGCAGCATTGGTAACTGATGCCTTTACGAATATGTTAGCAGCAGTAGCAGTCCGGTTTTTCCGGCAAAGTCCAATGCTTTGAATTTAAAGTTCTCATTAAGTAGATCAAAGCCGCAACGCAAAGCTTTATATGATTCGAAAACTATTTAAACATCCAACATTTTACATACTTGATCATCAAGTTAATATAAAACAAATTGATGGCTGAATCTGTTAAACTTATAACTCTAAAAAATTATCCAATAGTGTATCACTTTCATAGTTGATGTCAGTAGATCTATCAAATACACTGATACACAACAAGTAGACTCTTGATATAAAAATCATTAAATAATGAAAATGATTGTAAATTTATAGCAGGTTAGTAAGACACAAGCATAACTATAAATCTTATTCAAATTCATAATGAATTTGTGTAATTTAAGCATTGAAGCAGATGCAGATACTAACTTGTGTTAACTGTTATGTAGCATATATAAATACATAATTCGATAATATCAGCTGTGCACCATACTCTGTCCGAAGATTTACCGTTCCAAGTAATTATAGGACCTGCAGTTAGATTTCTTCTACCAATAAATGATACATAAGTCTTCGTAATCGACAGAAACACTCTTTCTCTGCACAAATTTCATACAAACCTTTAGAACAAAGAAAAAAAATCAAATCATGTTTCTGCCTTAACAACACATACACTTTCAATCAGATACGTAACATGCCTTCGTTAGTGTCCAATCTGGAACAGATGTCAACGTGTCAGTGCCAGTGTCTTGTGATCAAATACCTGATATGTGTTCGTTAGTGTCCAATCCGACATCAAATGTCCGTCAGTGGCCATCAGTGTCCTCTGTAACATCCTATTTTTATTATCATTTTAATTAATTAGGATTATTTGATAATTGGCATTGTTTATGTGTTTATTTAATTATTGTTTGAATAATAATTATTTGATTTTGTGGTAATGTGTTATTTACCTAATTAATGAGTGGTAGAATTTTGTTTGGAATTAGCTAAATGGGCCTAGTTGAGTGAGAAAGAGTATTAGGTGGGTTAAGCCCAAATGAAATAATGAGAGTTAGAAGGTATTTGTGAGTTAACCTAAATTAGATAGAAAGATAGAAAAATAGAAAGAAGAGGAGAAAAGAGAAAAGAGGCAAAATAGTGGAAGAGACAAGAGAAGAGGATTGTGAGATTCTTGAAGTTAGGAGGAGAAATTCAAGAGGTAAGGGTTTGAATACAAGTTCTTATAGGTTATATGATTGGGTAATGTGTTTTGTTGTGATTATCTCTTCATCTTTGCAATTTCATGGAAAAACATAGAAAGGTTAGGTTTTTATGAACATATGCATAAATTGATGGATTGAAATGTGCTTAGTTGATGTTTGGTGTTGGTATGATGCTATAAGACCCGTAATATGTGTTGTATTTGTGTGTATATCATGTATTCTGTGGTTGTTCGAAATATGCAATGTTTGCCAACATGATTGGGTTAAATTTGGGGAATTTTGAGTGAGTTTCGTATGCTGTTTCTGGGTTTTGGGGTTTCTGAAAATCGCCAGTCGCGCCGCGATCCCCTTGTACGCGCCGCGAACCTCTTGGCAGAAATTTGGCCGCGCCGCGATCCCCTTGTACGCGCCGCGAACCTCTTGACAGAAACTTTTGCGCGCCGCGAACTACTTTAGCGCCGCGAACCCTGTTTTTCAGCACTTTTTCTAAACTTTGAAAGGCCATAACTTTTAATCCAAAACTCCGTTTTATGTGCCGTTCGAAGCGTTAGAAAGCTATTGTGATATTCTATATGATAGTATAGGATCTAATTGCACATGATTGATAAATTGTGACGTTATCATATGGAATGATGTGTAATTATCTTATGTGTAATATGTTAGTATATGATGTATATCCATTGTTGGAACACTTTGTGTAGATGTAAACATGATGTGTGTAATTGGATATGTGATGGTTGTAATGCCTTGTTGAATGTGTTAAATTGTGTTGTGAATGTTGTGTACAATTGGTGAATAATTCATAGAGTTGGATTATGGTGTTATGCGGTGAGTTAAGATTGACGAGATAATCTTAATTGCATAATTTGTTGGTATTTGTACATACATTCATAGCATGGTCGGCTTTATTGTGGAAGCGGTGAAACTTGGGTTCACATGGTAAGAGACGTTGATCCTTAATTGGAAATAGGCGTAGAAGACGTGATCCTTAATTGGAGATAGGCGTATTGGCTTTGATCTTGTCCGGATCGGAAGCGTGGCTTGGATTCTAAACATTGAATCGGAAAGCGGTGAAACATTGGATTCACATTGGGTACCACATGCATTGAGTCACATTGTTGCATTTCGAGTCACATTGTGTGTTATGTGATTGCCTTGTATACATGTGATTTGTTTTGGAATAATGATTAATATGTGATATGTGAATTGCCTACTTGAGAAGTGTGGTGAATAGTGAAATGTATGCTTGTTCATGTTTACATTTCCCATTATTATGTTTTCTATAAGAAGTTGAATTCTCACCCTTCTGTTTGAATGTTATCCTTCGTTGGTAACGTGCAGGTTCCGACGAGTAGTAGCTTGTCCGAGGATTTAGCCGAGGAGCTCCTGAGTTTGTTATTGGATTAGGTAGCGAGTCATATGCTCTGATCATGTAACACTTGGGGGGATTTTATCGTAGTCTTATACTCATGTTTGGATGTTGCTATTTACTATGTTTTGTTGGATATTCGGATATGTTTGTTTGAGATCTCGGATATGTTGATTAAGGCGATGTAGCCAAAATTGTGGATTGGATGTTAATTCGAATTCGATAGATGAATATAGTATGGGATATATTCATTGAAATTTTAATAGCAATTCAATTGGTTCCGCAAGCGTTTATGCATATGTATGGGAGTATGAGATTTACATTGTGTTACAAATATGATCTTTGCATATTAAGAATGTTGGATGTTTTGCTTTAGGTTTTCATTTGTGATGAAAATAACATGTGATGCCCTTTTCCTTTATGCATGTTTACTCTGTTAATTATATGATATATTTGGGGTTAGAAAAGGGGTGTTACATTAGTGGTATCAGAGCATGGTCGACCAGTTGGTCAGAGTCGTTGATGTCTTTAATTCCGTTGTATTAGATTTGTGTATCTGACACGATCGATACTGTTTTGTTTGTTTTGGGTTGTTGATTGTCGTAGAACGATGGTTGCTGGAAGGAATGATGATGCCATTGCTGAAGCATTGAGGATGTTGGCTGGATCTCTTGGTCAAATTCCTCAAGCTAATGCTGGAAATCGGAATGGTGATGATGATGAGTACCGTGCTTTGGGGAAGTTCCAGAGGAACAATCCTCCTACATTTGAGGGTGAGCATGAACCGGATAAAGCTCAAGCTTGGTTGAAGGCGATTGAGAAGATTTTTCGGGTCATGAATTGCACCGATGCTCAGAGAGTGCAGTTTGGTACTCACATGCTGGAAAAGGAAGCTGAAGATTGGTGGGGCAATATGGCTCAGAGATTTGATGAGGAGGGTACTCAAATTACTTGGGATCTTTTCCGCGATGCATTTTTGGAAAACTATTTTCCAGAAGATTGCCGTGGAAAGAAAGAAGTGGAATTCCTTGAGTTGAAGCAAGGAAATGGTACTGTTGCTGTTTATGCTGCTAGATTTCAAGAGCTTATCAAGTATTGTCCTCACTACAATACTATGAATGCTGAGAGATCTAAGTGTTTGAAGTTTGTGAATGGTTTGAGGAATGATATTAAGAAGGCGATTGGTTACCAACAAATTACTCGTTTTACGGAGTTGGTTAACAAGAGTCGTATCTATGATGAGGATAGTAGGGAGGGTGCTTCTCACTACAAGACTATGAATGAGAGGAAAGGTCAATTCCGTGGGAAACCGTATGACGATAAGAAGAAACAATTTGGTTTTGGCAAAAAGTCAAGTGGGGGAGGAACTTCTACTCCTCTTAAGTGCTTCAAATGTGGTAGTGAAGGTCATCGTGCTGTTGATTGTGGTAAGGATTCTGTGACATGCTTCAAGTGTGGCAAGATTGGTCACAAGGCAAACAAGTGTGGAGTTGGTTCGAGTGTGACTTGTTACAACTGTGGTGAGCAAGGTCACATTAGCACCAAATGTGATAAGCCAAAGAAGGAACAAGCGAAAGGGAAAGTGTTTGCATTGTCTGGAGCGGAGGCTTCTACCGATGATAGGCTAATCCAAGGTACGTGCTTCATTAATAGTACACCTTTGATTGCTATTATTGATACCGGTGCGACACATTCTTTCATTTCTTTGGATTGTGCTAAGAGATTGAATCTTGTGTTATCTGATATGCGTAGAAGTATGGTTATTGATACACCTGCTATGGGTTCTGTTTCTACTTCTTTTGTGTGCTTGAATTGTCCTTTGAGTATTTTTGGTAGGGATTTTGGGATTGATTTGGTTTGTCTTCCGTTAGAGCAACTTGATGTGATTTTGGGTATGAATTGGTTAGAATTTAATCGTGTGTATATCAACTGTTTTGACAAAACGGTTATCTTTCCTGAGATTAGTGTTAAGGAAGATTTGTTTTTGTCTGCGAAGCAAGTTGGTGAATCTGTTCAAGATGGGGCTGAATTGTTTATGTTATTGGCAACCTTAGATGTGCATGAGAAGAGAACCATTGATGAATTGCCAATAGTTTGTGATTTTGCGGAGGTATTTCCTGAAGATGTAAGCGATTTACCGCCGGAACGTGAAGTTGAGTTTTCGATTGATTTAGTTCCTGGAACTAGTCCTGTATCGATGGCTCCATATAGGATGTCTGCTTCTGAGTTGAAAGAGTTGAAGAGTCAACTTGAGGATTTGTTGGAAAAGAAGTTTATTCGTCCTAGTGTATCGCCGTGGGGTGCACCTGTTTTGTTGGTTAAGAAAAAGGAAGGTTCTATGAGACTTTGTGTTGATTATAGGCAATTGAACAAAGTAACGATTAAGAACAAGTATCCACTTCCAAGGATTGATGATTTGATGGATCAGTTGGTTGGAGCTTGTGTGTTTAGCAAGATTGATTTGAGGTCTGGGTATCATCAGATTCGTGTGAAGGCGGAGGATATTCAGAAGACTGCTTTTAGGACAAGGTATGGTCATTATGAGTATTCTGTTATGCCGTTTGGTGTGACTAATGCACCTGGTGTATTCATGGAGTATATGAATAGGATTTTTCATGATTATCTGGATCAGTTTGTGGTTGTGTTCATCGATGATATTTTGATCTATTCCAAGAGTGAAGATGATCATGCTGAGCATTTGAGAATTGTATTATCAGTGTTGAAGGAGAAGAGGTTGTTTGCTAAGCTTTCTAAGTGCGAATTTTGGTTAAAGGAGGTGAGTTTTCTTGGCCATGTAATCTCTAGTGGAGGTATTTCTGTTGACCCGTCAAAGATTGAAGCTATATCTCAATGGGAAGCTCCTAAGTCTGTTTCTGAGATTAGAAGTTTTCTTGGTTTGGCTGGTTATTATAGGAAGTTCATTGAGGGATTTTCTAAATTATCTTTGCCGTTGACGTTGTTGACTAGGAAAGGACAAGCTTTCATTTGGACTTCGCAATGTGAATCGAATTTTCAAGAGCTTAAGAGAAGGTTGACTTCTGCTCCTATTTTGATTTTGCCAGATCCGTTTGAACCGTTTGTGGTGTATTGTGATGCTTCATTGTTGGGTTTGGGAGGCGTTTTGATGCAAAAAGGGCAAGTGGTAGCTTATGCTTCAAGGCAACTTAAAGTTCATGAGAGGAATTATCCGACACATGATTTAGAGTTAGCCGCCGTTGTGTTTGTGTTGAAACTTTGGAGGCATTATTTGTTTGGATCAAGGTTTGATGTTTTCAGTGATCACAAGAGTTTAAAGTATTTGTTTGATCAGAAAGAGTTGAATATGAGGCAACGAAGATGGTTGGAATTCTTGAAGGATTATGATTTTAGTTTGAACTACCATCCTGGAAAAGCTAATGTTGTAGCCGATGCATTGAGTAGGAAATCATTACATGTGTCTATGTTGATGATTCGAGAATTGGAATTGTTGGAGCAATTTAGGGATTTGAGTTTGGTTTGTGAAGCGACAACTACGTGTGTTAAGCTTGGTATGCTAAAGCTTACAAGTGGTATTCTGGATGAGATTAGAGAAGGTCAGCAATCGGATTTAAAATTGGTTGACATTATTACATTGATTAACCAAGGTAAAGGTGGTGATTTTCGGATTGACGAGAATGGCATTGTGAGATGTCGTGATCGAGTTTGTATTCCGGATGTTATGGATTTGAGAAAGAGAATTCTTGAGGAAGGGCATAGAAGTGGTTTGAGTATTCATCCCGGTGCTACTAAAATGTATCAAGACTTGAGGAAAATGTTTTGGTGGAAAGGTATGAAGAAGGATATAGCGGGGTTTGTTTATTCGTGTTTGACTTGTCAAAAGTCGAAGATTGAACATCAAAAGCCGTCTGGTTTGATGCAACCGTTATCTATTCCCGAGTGGAAGTGGGATAGTATCTCCATGGATTTTGTTTCGGGTTTGCCAAGGACATCGAGTAATTGCGAGGCAATTTGGGTCGTTGTGGATAGATTGACGAAATGTGCTCATTTTATTCCGATGAGGATGGACTATTCGATGGAAAGACTTGCTAGGTTATACATTGAGAGGATTGTGTGTTTACATGGTATTCCGTCAAGTATCGTTTCGGATAGAGATCCAAGGTTCACTTCTAGATTTTGGGAAGGTTTGCAAAGTGCTTTGGGTACGAAGTTGCGTTTGAGTTCGGCGTATCACCCGCAAACTGATGGTCAATCGGAGAGAACTATTCAGTCGCTTGAAGATCTTTTGAGGTCTTGTGTTTTGGAACAAGGAGGAAATTGGGATAGTTTCTTACCTTTGGTTGAGTTTACGTATAACAACAGTTTCCATTCGAGTATTGGAATGGCACCTTTTGAGGCTCTTTATGGTAGAAGGTGTAGAACTCCTTTGTGTTGGTATGAATCGGGAGAGAGTGCTGTGGTTGGACCCGAGTTGATTCAAGAAACTACGGATAAGATTAAGATGATTCAAGAAAAGATGAAGACTTCTCAAAGTCGTCAAAAGAGTTACCATGATAAGAGAAGGAAGGCTCTTGAGTTTGAGAAGGATGAACATGTGTTTCTTCGAGTTACACCAATAACGGGTGTTGGTAGAGCATTGAAGTCGCGTAAGTTGACGCCGCGTTTCATTGGTCCTTATCAAATTTCGGAGAGAGTAGGTGAAGTGGCATATCGGATTGCATTGCCACCGTCTCTTTCTAATCTTCATGATGTGTTCCATGTGTCTCAATTGAGGAGGTACATTCCGGATCCATCGCATGTTGTTCAACTAGATGATGTTCAAGTGAGGGATAATTTGACGGTTGATACATCACCTATGCGAATTGAAGATCGAGAGGTGAAGAAGCTTCGTGGTAAAGAGTTTGCTTTGGTGAAAGTGATATGGGGTGGAGTCGCCGATGGTAATATCACTTGGGAACTCGAGGATAAGATGAAGGAATCATATCCGGAGTTGTTTGTTTGAGGTAATATTCGAGGCCGAAAATCTTTTAAGTGGGGGAGAGTTGTAACATCCTATTTTTATTATCATTTTAATTAATTAGGATTATTTGATAATTGGCATTGTTTATGTGTTTATTTAATTATTGTTTGAATAATAATTATTTGATTTTGTGGTAATGTGTTATTTACCTAATTAATGAGTGGTAGAATTTTGTTTGGAATTAGCTAAATGGGCCTAGTTGAGTGAGAAAGAGTATTAGGTGGGTTAAGCCCAAATGAAATAATGAGAGTTAGAAGGTATTTGTGAGTTAACCTAAATTAGATAGAAAGATAGAAAGATAGAAAGAAGAGGAGAAAAGAGAAAAGAGGCAAAATAGTGGAAGAGACAAGAGAAGAGGATTGTGAGATTCTTGAAGTTAGGAGGAGAAATTCAAGAGGTAAGGGTTTGAATACAAGTTCTTATAGGTTATATGATTGGGTAATGTGTTTTGTTGTGATTATCTCTTCATCTTTGCAATTTCATGGAAAAACATAGAAAGGTTAGGTTTTTATGAACATATGCATAAATTGATGGATTGAAATGTGCTTAGTTGATGTTTGGTGTTGGTATGATGCTATAAGACCCGTAATATGTGTTGTATTTGTGTGTATATCATGTATTCTGTGGTTGTTCGAAATATGCAATGTTTGCCAACATGATTGGGTTAAATTTGGGGAATTTTGAGTGAGTTTCGTATGCTGTTTCTGGGTTTTGGGGTTTCTGAAAATCGCCAGTCGCGCCGCGATCCCCTTGTACGCGCCGCGAACCTCTTGGCAGAAATTTGGCCGCGCCGCGATCCCCTTGTACGCGCCGCGAACCTCTTGACAGAAACTTTTGCGCGCCGCGAACTACTTTAGCGCCGCGAACCCTGTTTTTCAGCACTTTTTCTAAACTTTGAAAGGCCATAACTTTTAATCCAAAACTCCGTTTTATGTGCCGTTCGAAGCGTTAGAAAGCTATTGTGATATTCTATATGATAGTATAGGATCTAATTGCACATGATTGATAAATTGTGACGTTATCATATGGAATGATGTGTAATTATCTTATGTGTAATATGTTAGTATATGATGTATATCCATTGTTGGAACACTTTGTGTAGATGTAAACATGATGTGTGTAATTGGATATGTGATGGTTGTAATGCCTTGTTGAATGTGTTAAATTGTGTTGTGAATGTTGTGTACAATTGGTGAATAATTCATAGAGTTGGATTATGGTGTTATGCGGTGAGTTAAGATTGACGAGATAATCTTAATTGCATAATTTGTTGGTATTTGTACATACATTCATAGCATGGTCGGCTTTATTGTGGAAGCGGTGAAACTTGGGTTCACATGGTAAGAGACGTTGATCCTTAATTGGAAATAGGCGTAGAAGACGTGATCCTTAATTGGAGATAGGCGTATTGGCTTTGATCTTGTCCGGATCGGAAGCGTGGCTTGGATTCTAAACATTGAATCGGAAAGCGGTGAAACATTGGATTCACATTGGGTACCACATGCATTGAGTCACATTGTTGCATTTCGAGTCACATTGTGTGTTATGTGATTGCCTTGTATACATGTGATTTGTTTTGGAATAATGATTAATATGTGATATGTGAATTGCCTACTTGAGAAGTGTGATGAATAGTGAAATGTATGCTTGTTCATGTTTACATTTCCCATTATTATGTTTTCTATAAGAAGTTGAATTCTCACCCTTCTGTTTGAATGTTATCCTTCGTTGGTAACGTGCAGGTTCCGACGAGTAGTAGCTTGTCCGAGGATTTAGCCGAGGAGCTCCTGAGTTTGTTATTGGATTAGGTAGCGAGTCATATGCTCTGATCATGTAACACTTGGGGGGATTTTATCGTAGTCTTATACTCATGTTTGGATGTTGCTATTTACTATGTTTTGTTGGATATTCGGATATGTTTGTTTGAGATCTCGGATATGTTGATTAAGGCGATGTAGCCAAAATTGTGGATTGGATGTTAATTCGAATTCGATAGATGAATATAGTATGGGATATATTCATTGAAATTTTAATAGCAATTCAATTGGTTCCGCAAGCGTTTATGCATATGTATGGGAGTATGAGATTTACATTGTGTTACAAATATGATCTTTGCATATTAAGAATGTTGGATGTTTTGCTTTAGGTTTTCATTTGTGATGAAAATAACATGTGATGCCCTTTTCCTTTATGCATGTTTACTCTGTTAATTATATGATATATTTGGGGTTAGAAAAGGGGTGTTACATCCTCTTCGGCATAAGCCAAAAAAGAACAAAGCAAGTTTGATTTACATTCACCACAGTGCTACTTACATATTCAAAACCATTATAATGCAATATGTAAGTAGTGAATTAATCAAACAGTGAGGTGATGGAAAGATGAAAAGAGATGAATAGGTATTCTTCTTCTGCAACAATAGAGTAGTGAATTAATCAAGTAGTTAGGTGATGGGAATTTGAAAAGAGATTACTACACTAAGAGAGTTTCGCATTTGATCCTCACGGTGAAGGCCCTTATACAGGAGTTTGAAACAGCCATCACCGCGTCCCTGTAAAATCGAATATCTTACAAATATCAATAATTATCTTTACTAATACATGATTTACAAATGTCTTATAAGTAAATCTTAAAATCAAATATCTTAAACTCAAATATCTTAAACTCAAATATGTTACTAATACATGATTTATAAATATCTTATAAATATATGACTAATAGATTTTCTCCTTTACCAATATCAATTTGATCTAAACAGAAATGCATTCTAACGTTCCGCAGAACCCCATAATTTCAACAATTATGAGCATTATTACCTGATTCAGCACCTGCAGTAATCAATATATCAGGTGTACGACTTGGTTTCTCCCCTGCATCATTCGGTACATCAGCTGTATAACTCGGTTCAGTCCCTGCATCATTCGGTACAACAGTCCTAATATTCCGGTTCAACAGCCATGCAACATGGTTTATTATCTGATTCAGCCAGCCGAAGAAACCCAGCAGAATCCGGTCCTGAAATCTTCAATATTAGCGTCGCGATAGTCAAGTGAAGCGGAGAAGTAGCCGGACGGATGAAAACCATTTGTTGCAGCGTCGAAAACGGAACCACATTAGAAGCAGCTTCAATGTAAGCACCTGAATCAGTTATGCCTACAACCTCAATGAGAGTATGCTCAAGTGGAACCGACGGTAGAAACGTGATTCCGTTTCGTGGATTATCATACAGAAAATGACCCACATAACGTAAATGATGAGCAACAGGAATTCCCCATGAAGAAAGATAAGGCCTTGGTCCAATTCCACTGAGAAGCAGAAGCTGCGGAGACCCACTTCACCTGCTGAAAGATAATGTTTATTTAACGACATTAATTTATTGCAATATTATTATTTAACGACATTAAGTCCAAACCATTTCAGTTTGCTTGAGAGAAATGAATTATAACCTGAATCATGCTGAGAATATAAAACTTTTATTTTGACAATTCACATTTAAGGTATCTGACATGCTTTCAATAGAACATTCAGTTTTTACTTCTATCAACATAAAGACTACCTTTTCTTCTCAATGGAAAGAAGGTATGAAGCATGCAGAAAATCATAGGTTCTTGAACATCTTAAACAAAAAGCATACAACTTAAATATGCAAGATCAGGCATGTTGGTGACATAAATTTACAAACAATAAAGTAAGAATAAAATTTAGGAACTTACCTATTCAAATCCTTTTCTATCTTGAAGTAAAGCACCAACTAACCCCTATGCAGATTTTTCTGAGCATTTGCCTTAGCAGGCGGATTTGATTTCGTGTCGAGATGCTCTTTTTGGTTCATCAAAATTCTGCCACCAGTAGAACTCAAACCTTCTCTTCTTTGAACATTCAATTTTGCTTGGATTGAAACAATAGCTCATACGTGAACAAAAACACAGCCGAATAGCCGCACATGAAAGAAACAACTAAAAATCATATAATATAAAAGTCTAGAATTGAAATACATAAAGGCTACTGGTGTGATATAATGTATAATTTGTGTATAATGCACCATCACAATTGAGATCATGTTTACAATATTGTTAATAATTGTTCAGATTTTTGTCAAACCCATAGTTGTCCTTTGACATTTTACGCAAAGGCAACCTTTCAGCCATTGGTTTTCCACCGCCCGTATCTATCTAGGAATTCTTCAATCAACCTAATAAAATCAAATTGATATATATGGTTTAGCGATAAAATGGGCAAAGCAATAGACTAAGTAATACTTACATGGCTTTTTGAGATGAAGCCAAGTCTTGGTATGTGAAAGAATCTTTCAACCTATAACTCAACCAAACATAGAGATTCAAGACCTGCAGTTTTGGGACCAAGAAAAACTCATAAATATACTCAGAAGCTAATTAGTTAGAAATGAATTTAAAAAGAATTTATCGAAGTTTTCCATCAAACTAAAGAAAGAATCTGATCTTTCACTGGTGAAGTAAAAGAATTCCTTGCTGCCAACACATTTCGATGTTCTGTACAAAGCCGCTTTGTATTTGCAGTTAAACCTGAAATATTCTGACAGTTGATCAGTATTGATGTAGCAACATATTTAGATGGGCAAACAGATTCAATTGAAAATTTTTGTGTGTTCCCGCATTTGTGCAATCAAATACAGTTTGCGATATGCAATTTTAGAAGCAGTGTGTAGCCAACCAATACTATAAATAACAAAACCATGCAGGAGTTACAAACTATTCATTCCACTCTTCATTACATAACCATAACCGATGGTGAAGCTGAATGGAAAGAGGCATATAAAGTCCTCATTAAGTTCTGCTTGTAACACATAATAATGGAGCATAGAAGATGCATGGACAAACCGAACTTAATGCAAATTATGTGAGACATCAATGGTGGAATATGGAACAACATACCTTCATTAATCATCAAATGAGACACATGGCGCATCAAGAAGAAACAAATACTACTCTAAGACTAAGCCACTTGGCAGCACCATATAGAAAGTTCAAAAAGATAGAAAACTTTCTTATATTATAGATATCTACAATAATAAATGTTAAATTATTATTTAATATTATAATTTATTTCTTGACATTCTTATATCTAATTTTTTATTTTTTTCGTACTGATATATACAATAATAAATATTATACTATTATTTAATAATGTAATTTTTTATTATCTATAATAAATTTATATTAAAGCAAAACTGAATGTATTATTAAAATTAATATTTAATATTATAATTTATTTTTTGTCATTCTTATATCTAATTTTTTATTTTTTTCGTAATGATATCTACAATAATAAATATTATATTATTATTTAATAATATAATTTTTTTATTATCTATAATAAATTTATATTAAAGCAAAACTGAATGTATTATTAAAATTATTATTCTTCAATATTAAATAATAATTTCTCAAATTAAAATAATATTGATACAGTTGATTTTATAAACCGGAATAAATTACAAATATTTGCATAAACGGGAATAGTCAACTATAGATACAATTGATATAATAAACGGGAATAAGTTACAAATATTTTTATAAACAAAAATAGTCTATTGTTGATACAATTTTTTTTATAAACGAAAAAAGACTGTTGTTGATACAATTATTTTTATAAACGAAAATAAATATCAAATAACTTTATAAACGGGGAAAGTCTACTATTAATACAATATATTTATAAACGTGAATAAGTTAAAAATATTTTTATAAATGCGAAAAAGTATATTGGTGATACAATTATTTTTATAAACGAAAACAAGTTACAAATATTTTAATAAACAAGTAAAATCTACTAATTATTTTTATAAAATTATTTTACCCAGCGTTGGATCAAATAAGTGTTATATAAACGGGTTCTAAGTATTTTTATATTGGATCAAATAAGTATAGGGTTGTTATATTACTTTAATCAATGCATAAAGGTTGCTACATATTTTTTGTTTATATTTGTGATTATGTGAATGTTTATAACCTGTAAAACAAATTTAAAAACTGACAAATGACATATTGCGACGTGTAATTATTGTTTTAGTTAAAGAGCTATAATTTGGATGTATTATTAGCTCTTAGATCGTTAACTATTATTTAACATACTATATGTTTAATTTTTATTCCGATAGTCATCCAATTAATATGATTATTGTTTACATATATACGGAATAACTTTATAAGATAGATCTTATCCACGTAATATTAAACCCAAACGGCTCCGTGCGATAGCACGGGTATCCCGCTAGTTTACGTGAAAATGTAGTAAGATGGTTTTCTTTCAGGTTTCAGATTTTTCTTTTCTGCATTGTGATTGGTGGATTGACATAGATAAGAGATGGAAAGTGGGTGGCTACGCTAGAATTGATTGTCCAAGCATCCCCTTCTCTCAAATTGATGCCTTCTATATACATAACACCTCTATGAATTAAAATACACTTAATGAACAGATCACCCTTCCTTGATTTAATTATTCAATTTATTTCCTATAAAACTAACATTAAAAAAATAATCAAACGTTAAAAAGATTTTGTTTTATTTTTTTTCAAATAAAAAGGAGACTGGAATGAATCGAAAATGAATAAAATCAGACAAGCGTTAAGCTTAAAAATTAAAAAAAAAACACATTAAAATGATCTATGCACAGTAAAACAGACTGGAAATGGTCAAAACTACAACTATATACAGGCATTGAACGATCAAATAAGCAATCACAAACGGATTCGAAAAAATTAAACGAGCAAATCAACACAACCTACGCGTATCAGAGTTTCACAAAAAGTTTGGTACAAGTCAAAGCTCAAAATATTTTGTCTGCTAATTTTACGCTCAGTGTCGAATCTCTTTTATCGGTCTGCCTGTAGAATTGAAATTTCATTCTAATTGGATTTTGATCAATTTCGCATAATGCATAAGATGGTGTAAGTAAATAAATATGCATGGAATACAATTTAGATTATTTTTTTACTTTTAAATGATGCAAACTTTGATCTAAGGTTGACTGTTGGTCAACCTAATGCATGAATGACCAACTAATGATGCAGATGAATTATGAATAGAGCACCAGATGCAAAGTAGCCAATCTCTTGGACTATTTACTTTTAATTCTCAAACATAAATGACAGTTAAAATCTAGAAAGAAATAGATTAAATCAGTACTCTTGACTATTCATCCATCTGAACCTCTGAGATCTGATGCAGTGGAATGGTAATGCAATGAGACTAAGAAATAAAGCTTTTGATTCCTTAATTCATAAATGAATGAATAAATGCCATCAAGACCATATAAAATGCCAGAACTCCTAATTTTCCATCTATATCCTGATGAATGCTTTTGGTTGATGAAATGCATGATCAAATTAAATGATCATTCTATGCCGATGCAAGTGAAAAATTCTGGGTAAAATTTAGAGTATGATATTCCTACACCTGTTATAAACAACAAATTTCACACAAAAATGTTAGATACTCTAATGTACCATTAGTCTCCCTCAAACACTCGATCTTTAGAGATAAAGGTCCACAACACTGGATAAGGACTAAGGTTGAATATGATTAATAGTGTCAAAGGAATCTCACATACACAATTTAGTTCACCGGATAACAATAAGGAATTGGATGTATGTGAATGAAGAACACACATAAAGGTTCTATAAAGTTTCTAGATAAAATAGGTTTTGGTTCTTGATGGTTATCATAAGCTTGATCAAAATTGAATCATTACAAGATTGATCAACTATGTTTCTCTAATTTCCCTCAGACAACAAATTACACACATAAGGTGTAACAAAAAGGATATGCAATTTGACATGAGTTTACACTCAAGAAATTGTTCTTCAAACAAGAGAAAGATACAAAGATGTTAGGAATAAACTATTAGAGAAGGAAAGATAATTTGAAACTTTTATCTAAAGTTTTCATCAAATCTTTCATCATGAAAAAGTTCATAATAATATGTTCTGTTATGACTTGGATCAAAGAAACAAATATTTAAATCTAAGGTCAAAATTCGGATGCTTGAAGTTGTGATTCGAATCAAATTAGGCAGAGCCTAATTCTAGCTTTCATGGAGAGCTATGATTCGAATTAAATCACATTAAGCCAAAATATAATTTGCATAACTTGCATATTTTGAGTCATACAATGTACATGATTCGAATTAGTGCATGTTTGGTTTGGCTTTTGGAAGGGCCAAAAGCAATTCTAAAGGTGTAGAATTAATTCTAGGTGATTGTAAGATGTTTGTTTAGGCAAAAGTAGAATTCATTTTGTCTCCAGAATTGATTCTACTTGAAGCTAGAATTTGTAGCTTCTGCCTCCAGAATTGGTTCTGGATGATATTTACACTGAAATTTATTGTTCAACTCACTGTTACATAAATGTATCCAAACATAAACCAATTCTGCTAAACTTAACTCTGATAAAATCAATTCTACCAAACTCAATTTTACTAGAATCAATTATGTTCACCACCATCCAAACACTTTGATTCAAGTGTTCTAACTTGTAATTCAAGAAATACTTGATGAAAAGACAAAAACCAACTTTCTAGGCTCAAAAAGATCAAACAATATCATGGACCAACATTCTAATTTATTGAATAATGAAGCGACTTAGGATACAATGTCAAATAGTCAAAACAAACATGATACAATTCAAATGCGAATGAATTACAAACACGTAAATAATTAAATAACAAATTAATTACAAATACGCAACACCGCTAGTTTGAGAAGTGTTAAACAACAATATACCCTCATACTCTCTTTTTTTATTGTTTAATCATGGCTTTAATTAGGGTTATGTTGTTATGTAGTTAGCTATGATTATACATGTATATATACCATCCCTAATTAATAAAATATCTAAGTTTTGATAGAATTATTTCTTATCAACTTCAACCTTATTTGTTGCCATGCCAATGGACATGTGTCAATAAGTGTAAATCATAAATTCTTTCAAATGATCCAGAAAAAGGGATCGGTTAAAAAGTTGGTTGGTCACAAGGAATCATGTATAATTGTTCATGATGTTTGACATTGAAGCTTTTCTACCTATTTTCCTCAATTAATTTTTCTCTCTTTATTCCTTTGCTTTCTATAAAAAAAACTTTTTTAAAAAATGTCATAGCATACCTACTTCATGCGATTGTTAAATTTGGACGATGTGCTTTATGAAAATTAAAAACCTTTGAGTAGCCATCAATCCATATCTACTTTACCTAATTGCTTTGGCTCATTGATTAGTTAATTAACTAAGTAGAGAAAATGACACTCATAACCATAATAATAATACTATAAAGACAAAACATTTGTTATCCTTTCTATTTACTTAATTTTCCCTAATAAAATATCTAGGTAATCAAGATAAATTGAAAGTAGAGTTTAGGGAAATGAATTACCATTGAGCTTTCAAGTGGTAAGAATGATTGTACCATCTACATTGCTTATGCACATAATAATAATAATAATAATAATAATAATAATAATAATAATAATAATAATAATAATAATAATAATAATAATAATAATAATAATAATAATAATATATAAAAATATGATAAATAAATGACTTTTTAATAAGTTTTTTTTTAAAAAAAGTGATTAACTTGGATGGTGGGACATTAAAATAACCTATAAAACGGAGTTCACAAAGTATAGCTTTTGATTGCTTAATTACATATACACATACAACTATTCAAGCATTAAACAAATATGCATTATTGGTTCTTTACAATCACAAGGCACAATTTGTTGTTTTCTAACCCATAACCCAAAAGAAGGAACTTTCCTATATACCCTTTTCTTTTACTTTCCCACTTCATAGACAATATGACAAATGTAACCCTATCACCACCAACCATATATCATTTTCTCACTTTAAAATATTAATTATACGAATGAGATTCCCTTAAAGGGTTTAATTATTGTTTCAAAAATAAATAAAAAATTGATTATTTGAATTTTGAGTATTGTATCGATTTTGAAACATCCGAATCTATCTTATATGTAGTCAATCAGAGTTTACGTATTTAAGATATTATTGATCATCCGATCGACTTAAATTAAGATATTGTCAGATTCTCTTCTAACAATTCATTGATATTTGGTTGCGTGAAATCTTCGGCTGCAAGTAAGTCGGGTTCAATTTAAAGACAGGATAAAGAGAAACAAAATGTTTAGGATCCAAAAGGAGCTCTACGAGGAATTCCTTTTCTTCTTCTTGCATTTGAAGGTGTGACTTGATACATGCCTTGTTGTGAGCCTTCACGCAATTCCTCTTCTTCTTGTCTTGAAGACATTGTTCTTCTTGACATCCCTTCTTCCATTGTTGATACTCCATTGTTATTAGCATCTAAAACAAAGCTTGCATTCCCATTTCTCTTTATTCCTACAAGCTAATTCAGTCATTGCCAGCACAACAATTAATTAGACCAAACATATATTCATTCCTAACTACATTATTATTATTCCATGTTCCTATCTATAAATTATCCAATAATTATCTTCTTAGGTACAACCTCAACAACAACTAAAAAATTAATAATTATTTTTTATATAAAAAGAGGAAAATACATGAATAATATTAACCAGCTATTATACTATATATGGTTATTTTGTAAATATGTTAAAATGTCAATGGAGGGAATATGAATATATGATAATGGTGTAATGAGATTTCCAAATAATGCATTTATATTTTTAATAGAAAATTTTCAAACAATGTAGATGTGAAGATAATCAAATCAAAAAAGTTAGAGATAAGCTTCTTAAAATTTTTATGAGAAAAAAATTTAAAACAAAATGATAACAATATTCATAATTTCTTACCTTACATCCCAAAGAACAGAACCTAACTTGGTCTAAGAGACTTCTTCCACAAATCTCACAAATATAAGCTCCCACTTTCCCAGATTTTTGCTGTGGCCTTTCATTCAGAAACAAAACTCTAGCACTATTAATCACATATGTTTGGACTCCACTAATATCCAACATTTTCTGAATTTCACCAACTCTCACTACATCATGATACGAAGATCTCCTTATCTAATCAAATAAAAAAAACAATTAAATAAAAATAAATAAACAATAAAATTGAATTAATTTACATCATTGTAACCAAAATGCGCGTAACAAAAATGAAAATTACTTGAATAACTTGATGATCTTTGTGTCTTGAGGATCGACAATAGAAGCAAAAAGCGTCAACATTACAATCCAAACAAAACATGTTACATTCGCTTCTCGTAGAGTCGCTGTGAATCGTGCAGACATTGAAGAACGGTGTGTTGAGAAGTGGTTTGAGCCATGGAGGAACCAACATTGTGTTGTGTTCTGTTCAACAATCATAAACAAGATGAACAATTTGAACTTAATTATAATTCAACAAGACATATATACTATATGACTAAGGGGACAAAAGATGAAGAAAAAATGGAGGGTGGAGATTGAAAGTGGTGGGTAGAAGTAATATTTGAGAACCGTTGGATGAAAAGTGTTTGATGCTTACGCTAATTTGGATGTTTGTTTGCGTCTGAATGTTGGGAGTGGCACAATGTTGAGTCGGCTACGCATCAGCGTCATACCTTCTACTTTCATAGTTGTATTTCTCAAATTCATCCACGAATAATGAATTTGTTGTTCACGTGGCATTATCTGCGCGGTCCATTTTGGTTCTGTGGTCCCCATGTCCAATGTTATGGCATCACCTAGACTAGGAACAAAGATGATAAAAATGGATATTGGATTATTATAATACTAAAATATTTAAATTAAATTATTTTTTTCTCTACTCTATGTGATAAATATAGTAGAAAAATATTGTAAATTACAAATATTTTTAAAAAATTGTTTTATTTTTTATTTTTTATACGGTGGCCAACCGCTCTGCTTCATCATTATTTTATAAGGGAAGATGGAATTAATAGTAATTTATTTATTCAAAATTAGAATATTAGATAAATTATTAAAATTTGTTAAAGAAAAATGTTATTTAAAATGAATTTTTAGTTTTGTAAAGTCAAAATAATGGTCAAAGATAATAATTTTATGGTCAATTTAATAGTAAAAGTTTCACTTACCAAATTTAAATATAATATAAAATTATGAAATAATCGTTTAGAATACTTTAATTAATACTATTTTTTCTTTAAAAAAATTTTTGAAAAATTAATTATTTTTATTTTGTTATTACATATTTAGACAAAAAAAAAGGCTATAATTCCACCTTTTCGGATGATGAATGTGACAAAGAATGTGATCTCTATGAAACAAATAGTGTTATGGCCTTTGCTGCTCGCTTCAAAGAGATTTATAATATTGAGTTACCTAGTGCTTAATGTAATTCCTAATGATAATGGAAATGCATGTCATGAGGATAAGGTATATAACAATGCCCTTGTTGAAGCATATAAAACCCTTTATTTAAAGAGGATTGAAGAATCTCAAGTGATTAAAAAGAAAAAGGAATGAAGTTGAATCAAGAAGTTGGGCGTCTCAACTTTGAACTTGAAGGAATGACCAAACCTATGCGCATTCTAAATTTTAGAGCTGATAAAATTGATGAAATTTTGAGTATGGGAAAAACTGCAAATAATACAAAGGGGATTGGATATACTAGAGGATCATCAGCCCAAATGACTAGGTTTATTTCTCCTACACATAAAATAAAAACCAAGATGTTGGATATAATGTCACAACAACCTACCACACAATATTACTAACACACTAATGCCTCAGTCATACCTCCATGAGTTTGTCGTTACTATGGTCACATACGTTCTTTCAACTATAAACTATATATTAAAAATCTTCATCAAAACAACTATATCCCTAATGGAATGTATAGTCGCACATGCATCCTAAACAAATATAGTGTTTCAAGTTTAAGCTTTAAGTTAATATTGATTGCACCTCCTCTTAGAGTTTCATCTAGAGAAAATTGGTGCTTTTATAACGGTTATTCAAAACACATAACTGGTAAAAGAAACTATATGAAGAATATAAAACCTTATTCCAATTGCTATGTTACTTTTGGCAATGGTGTTAGAGGAAAATTATTGGAACTGGTTAGTTGGACTATACTGATATTCCTTGTCTTAATGGTGTGTTTTTGGTTTACGGTCTCACTTCTAATCTCATCAGCATCAATTAACTATGTGATATAAATTTAAATGTTAAGTTTAATAATGGAAAATGCACTACTACACATAAACAACACACTGAATTTATGAAGTGTTCTAGATCTGCTAACAACTACTACATATGGTCACCCACTAAGGGGAGTAAATCTCAACCATGTCTCATATCTAAAATTGAAGAAAGTAAGTTGTGGCATAGGAAGCCTGGGCACGTGAATCTTAGAAGCATGAGGAAAATTATTTTAGTAAAAGCTATTGTTGGTCTACCCGAGCTTAAGATTGAAGAAGGTCAAATATGTGGAAACTATTAGGTTTCAAAGCAAACCAAGATGTCACATAAGAAGGTTCAACATCTTACCACAACTCGTGTTCTTGAATTATTTCATATGGACCTTATAGGACTGATGCAAGCTGAGAATCTTTGAAGAAAGATATATATTTTTGTATGTGTTGATGACTATTCCAAATACAATTAGGTGGAGTTTATTCGTGAAAATACTGACACCTTGGTTATTTTTAAAACTCTTTTCCATCATTTACAATATAAAAATGGAGAACATATTAACAAGATTATTCACATTTGAAATGATCATGGTAGAGAATTTAATAACTCCAACTTCTCTTCTTTCTGTACTACTGAAGGGATTTCCCATGATTTTTCTACCCCCATCACACATCAGCATAACGGAATTATCAAAAGAATCATTCCTAGCAAGAAATTGCAAGTTGTGATTCATGCGAAACATCTTCCATATCCTTTCTAAGCAAAAGCACTCAATAATGTTTATCATATTCACAATCGAACAATTCGTCCAAATATCAAGGTTACTCAATATGAGCTATGAAGGGGGAGGAAGCCTAACGCCAAATATTTTTATGTGTTTGTCAGTACATGTTATATTTTCTTAGTCATGAAACAAATAAGGAAATTTGTTACAAAAAGTCATGAAGGAATCCTTCTGAGTTATTCCATTAACAACACTGTGTATCAAATGTTTAACAAGGGCGCAAAATATATGATGAAATTCATAAATGTTACTCTTAATGACAATCAAATTGAAGTGACCCTCGATGAAGACAGAGATCCTGGTCTCACTAGTCAAAATGATAAGCAAGATGTTCCAAACAATATGGATAGAAACTTACAATCTACTGGGGAAGATGGAGATTGAGATGATAATGAGAATATTTCTTTTGAAAGAAAAGAACCATCATCGAGGATCAAGAAGAATCGTTATATCAAAAATATTTTAGAAAATCTAGACGAAGGAGTCACTAAATGAAAAAAAAGAACCAGTTAACTATAGAGAAATGGTATCTAATACGTATTTTGTTTAAAAAATTGAACCTAAGAATGTGAAAGAAACCCTCAATGATTAATTTGAGTTAATGATACGCATGAAGAGCTTGTTCAGTTTGAGAGAAATGAAATATTTGAACTTGTTTCTAGACCTAATTTTGCTAATATCACTGGCGCGAAATAGATTTAGAAGAATAAGACTGATGAGAATGGATATGTTATTAGAAATAAGTTCGCTTTGTGGCTCAAGACCACACTCAGATTTAAGGGGTTAAATTCAATGAAATCTTCACTATTATATTCTTGCTCGTCTTAAAGCTATCAGACTATTGGCTTGTCATGTTTCCTTAGGTGTAAACTATATAAGATGGTGGTATCAAAGATTGGCATTGTTGATCGCGCAAGATCATTGTGACACCATTGTTCTGAGGTAGAACCAAAAAGAAGTGATGTTGAAGGAATAAGCTCTTTCTATGCGACGGTAAAAACTCTTGATGTGGCGCAGCAGGGAGGACCTGCAAGGTTAAGACTCCAACTCACAAATCATTGTTAGTGAAGTCTAAGAGATGTAGTTTTAGATTAATCATGAAGTAATATTAGTGTGTGGTGAGTTTATATGTCATGTGGTTAAAATTGCCCTTGCCTGATCTGGCGTGTGACGCAAAGAGTCGTCTGATCATATATAACGTCAGGGGACGCTTGGTGTTAGTGTCTTATATCTCGAGGAAGTTCCACATATTCATTTGTCCTATATGATAAAGTTGTTGTTAGTGTCTTGTACCTCGAGAAAGCTCCACGTATTCATTTGTCCTATATGATGAAATTTCGAATTGTTGTTCCGTAATTGGACTTGTCATCATATTTATCAATATAAATTTCTAAAAAAATAAAACCATGATGTATGAAAATAGACCCGTGTTACTTTGCACATAAGAGTATATTATAAATCTGTACAAAAATGAAGTTAAAAATATTAAATAGTCATGTATTGACCCTATACAATTTGTGCACATGAATTATTTTTTGTTATTCAGGAGAGTAGTCCTTAACAACAATCAAAATGATTCCTCCAAGAATGGAAAAATCCCTGCAGTCTACGATGATCTCAATAATATTACATGGGATTACAAACTATTTTCCCCTCTGACACCCATCCAAAATAAATCAAAATACAATTTTTTATCCTTAAGATAGATAAATCGAAACAAAACTGTGTTTTTTCCCTGTCCGATAGTACACTTGCTGATAGCTACGGTTTTTAAGAATTATGGGGATAAAAGCAGTTCTCAAACAAAGCAAAGGAAAAGAGATTCAAGAATATAGTGTGCCTGGCAATACAACCTTGGGTGACGAGGTGAATATCATCCGAGAATTGTCTGAACTATCATATGCTTTACTTGATACTTGATAGAATCAAGAAACCTGAAGAGCTTCTAGTTTCCAAATCAAACCTTGCATCTCACACACCACTCTCCAGCATGATTTCTTCATCAGTCATCACCCTGCAACAACTAGTTTGGACACCTTCAATCCTTTATCCGTAGTTGACCCTTCTACATTAAACCAATTCCAAAGCATTTTGAATAGACACTAGGCAAAAATTTCTCGGGATCAAAAGCTTCACCTTTGAAAACATGAAGATTTAGGTGAAGAAAAATACTGGCCACAAACTCCAGAAGAGGTGCCATGAAATCTGCCCTCTATTACTGCCAATGATCTTATCAATCAATATTGCATTGTTGAACCACTAAAAGGAAATAGATATAGACATTTAAATTTAGTTCAACTGAATAACTTAAGCCAGATGATTATTCAGCTGACATGACCACCCGTAAGGAAAATAACATATTGTGATTGTTGTCAAGGTAAAACCCAAACCTAGGCAAACACAGGACAGGTTTGAGCGGCTAACCGAGGTACAGGTTTTGTTGCAATGTCTAGCCTCAACAGCAAGGTAGTTAAAATCGAGATTTACAGCAAGATAGTTAAGTCATAGAATTGTAACATTAAGTGTAAGATTATACAAGATTCTAAGACTCGTGTATAAGCATATAAGTTCATATACATGCAGTTAAAATAGCATTAGTCACACAGAAAATCTTAAAGCACTTAGCAATACTAGTGTAAATTTAAATTCACAAGCATTGCTCACAAGATAATTATGTCATTCTTCAAATACTTATATAAATTTACATTCATTTATAAGCATAATCACATAAATGTTTCAAAGGTATACTATAAATCGCCAAGGGCTAGCGTAATCACAAAATCATGAGATTTTACAATTCAAATTGAGATTTTGACTACCATGCTAACCAGTGAGTTTCATCATTCTTCTAAATAACTTAGCTCTTTCTCCCACTTAAGGCCAGACATTTGCCGACCAAATGGAACAATGAGGTTATACCGGAAAACCTGCACAAAAAAAGAAAAGAATAAAGAAGATATGTTACAAGTGCAATATTACAACCATCAAAGACCAAGTTCAAGACTTGCTAGAAGTTAGAACCATATTCAATTCTCCAACTTCCTGCGAACATTAACACGACAAAACAACCTAGCTAGCTCACCTTATCATTGATTTCTTTTAACTGCGATTTCAAAGGTTCCGAACTTTCAACCCACATAGACTGATCTCCGCTGCATTTATTTGCCCAAGCTTTCTTCAACGACATCCTCCATTGAGATATTCTAGATCTTATCTCTTTGTTAAGTTCAACCCACTCCGGTGCACATCCATTCTTCGAGAGGATTCTGTATAACGTGTCTTCAGCTGGATCTGCATGAGGATTTGTGTCAAGTTTAAGCGGCTTTCCTTTCCCCGGCAAGTTCTCAAATTGGCCTTCTTCCATTGAATGCCATATTCTTTGCTCAACAACATTGATCAAGTCAGTTTCTGACCTGTCTAACAGCCAATTTGTGTCAAACAAATGATGACAAAACTAACACAGTCCATCATACAAGCAAGACAAAGTATACTGTGCTATCAACTGTGGTAGGTTTACATGATGTATCAATCTTTCTAATGTTATTTAATGTTCTCATCTATTTTAAAAACATATACTCTCTGGTCTCATATATAAACAAAATTAACTAATCTTGCATCCATTAAGAAAAATAGTTGACCTCATTTAATATTCTAAAAATAATTTTAAAACAGCTGTATTGTTCTATGAGAATAAAATGGCAATGGAAAACATAAATCCAAACTAGTTGAAGGGAAATTATTGAATAATAACATTAAATATTATAAAAGTAGTTAGCTTTTGCTTATATTTGACACCAGAGGTAGTACATGTTATGATGTGTACTACTATGTCATGTCTACAGATGGTGCCCAATAGCAACCAGTGCCTCTTGTTCACATATCTTATTAATCATTGTGAAGATATGAAAGGAGGTTATAAACATGTTGACAATAAGGACGTAGCAATGGTGTATTTGGCTATCTTATCAAACTCGGCCGATCTGTTGCATTTGGCTATCCCGTCAAACTTGGTTATTCGGGCTGTTATTTTGGCACGACAGCAAAACTAAGAAAATCACGCCAGGCCATGCTGTTCCAACACAGATGGGTGACTCGGCTGGAACGACGGCGATAATGGAATACTTAATGAACTTTGCTTAATTTATTTTAGTTTTTAACTATCATGTGTTCATTAGTATTAACTTTGTTAGTGTCCGCATCACTTAAATATCAGCCGTTCCGCTCCCGTTCCATCCCATATTTGAGGGATGGCCGTGCCGCACTACTATCGAAGATTGATAACATAGTTAGTGTTAATGTCTCTATACAATTACCAATTGGACTGCCTTAACGGGAGTTATCCTAAAAATATTTCATTTGACCAATATTTGAGATTTTTTAGTATCAAATTGGTGTTTTTCATTTCTTACAAACCAACTAGATATTCCATTTTTTTCACTCTCAAATAATAGCCTGAGCTTTCAGTTTTGTAAATATAGTACATACTTTGGAAAATTTCAAAGTTCTTCATACTTTTTGCTTCATATTCACAATTGACAAACACTAACAGAGTATCATGGGGACTTAATACTTGTAAAGGAATCAAAACAATAATTTCAAATTATTTTATCATTTCATGTATTCACTATGGACCTGAATTTAATCAGTGCAATACCTAACGTTGTTGCGCTGGCCGCGAAGTTCGGGAGGTAGTTTGCGATCGTTGACGGTGTCGATTACAGACGAAAGACGATCCCCGAGCTTCTTCTTATCCGGCTTTGTATTACCGGAAGATGACGGCGAAGAAGAAGAAGAGGAAGCGCATCTGACGGTGGAAAGCGGTGAGTTGCGGAAGAGAAGAAGGGAGAGGGAATTGAGAGAGGCGTATCTCCCAAGGCGAAGATGCATCGCCATGCTCATCACCACCGACTTTTTCTTCTTCGTTTCGCTTCGCTAATTTCAGAAATGGTCCCTCTTTTTTCAAAATATCATAAGTGGTCCCTGTTTTCTTTTATTTATTTTTATAAACGGATCTTTTACCCTACATGAAGTAGTGTGCTCTATCTATGAATATTAAAATGTATCTAGATAAATAATTTAAATTATCTAGATAAAATTTAAATGAAATCACAATACCGAGTTCGATTCCCAGGCGGAACAATCTTGTTTGGCCTGTGCGCATGCCTCTACGCACGAGTCAGATTAGTGACCCACCTGTGGTGGGTCGAAACCGGTGCAAATAGCAACAAAAAAAACTTAATTTTTATTTATATTTAAAAATAATTAAATTATTTAAGATTAGTCAATAGCAAGTTAGACGACTCGTCTAACTTGCTATTGACTAATCATAAACACCGTCTAACATGAGTTCATTGAATATTTTTCAAGTTTATTAGGGTCTGTCATGATGATCACCAAGACTTTGACTCAGTCAAAACACATTAGAGTATTGAACAATTGGCTTTTATGATCATGTTCGGTGTTAACAGTGTCATTAACCAAATAGTTTGAAGATTGTGGAACCATGATCTAGAAAAATTAAGTGTGAAGGATAGTCAAAGAAACTTGTTGAGACAAAAGGCAAAAAGTTGAACGTAAGGCGTTGTGTATTCTAAAGTAGAAGGAATACTTGTGTTAGAACAAGATTTGTTCTGATCAATTATCTTAGTTTTGATGATAACAATAATATGAATTTTGCTTAAGATAATATGGTACTCTAATCCAATGCAATTTCCCTTTCAGGAAATATATAAAAGAGTACGCATAATTCAGCGCTCAGAAGCTTTGTCTCAAAGGGTTCAGCATGCAACATCAGAACATGGTCTGGCAAGACATCAGAAGATGGTCGAAGCAGAATCAGAACATGGGTCTATGGAAGCATCAGAAGAACAAGAGAACAGAAGCACTGAAGTTCTGATGGTATCACGCTCAGAAGCACTTCAAGGTCAGAAGATCAGAAGATGCTATGCACCAAGCTGTTTGACTCTGATGATATTCAAACGTTGTATTCACAAACATCAGATCAGAAGAAAGTACAAGTGGCAAGCTACGCTGACTGACAAAAGGAACGTTAAAAGCTATTCTAGGCTACGTCAGTAGACACAGCGTGAACAAGGCTCGAGGTAGTTGACAAAAGCGTATAACATTAAATGCGATGCTGTACGGAACACGCAAAGCATTAAATGCACTCAACGGTCATCTTCTCCAACGCCTATAAATATGAAGTTCTGATGAGAAGCAAGGTTAACGATCCTGAACAAAACAACGCTTATTAACTTGCTGAAACTCTGTTCAAATCCAAAGCTCAGAATCTTCATCTTCATCAAAGCTCACTACATTGCTTTTGTAATATATTAGTGAGATTAAGCTTAAACGATTAAGAGAAATATCACAGTTTGTGATTATCGCTTTTAAGAAGCATTTGTAATACTCTTAGAATTGATTACATTAAGTTGTAAGGAACTAGAGTGATCGTGTGGATCAGAATACTCTAGGAAGTCTTAGAAGTGATCTAAGCAGGTTGTAACTAGAGTGATCGTGTGGATCAGTATACTCTAGAAAAGTCTTAGAGGGTATCTAAGCAGTTGTTCCTGGAGTGATCAGTGTGTGATCAGTAGACTCTGGAAGACTTAGTTGCTGACTAAGTGGAGAACCATTGTAATCCGTACGATTAGTGGATTAAATCCTCAGTTGAGGTAAATCATCTCTGCGGGGGTGGACTGGAGTAGTTTAGTTAACAACGAACCAGGATAAAAATAACTGGGCAATTTATTTTTATCTGTCAAGTTTTTGAAGCTACACTTATTCAAACCCCCCCTTTCTAAGTGTTTTTCTATCCTTCAATTGGCATCAGAGCGCCGGTTCTAAGGTGCAAGCACTTAACCGTGTTTAGAAAAGATTCAGGAAGAGAAAAACGCTTCAGTAAAAGATGGTTGATGAAAGTGAAAAGTCTACACCTGCATCTACATCTGGCTCTGCTGAGCAATACAACGGTAACAATGGTTATACTAGACCGCCGGTATTTGATGGTGAAAACTTTGAATACTGGAAAGATAAACTGGAAAGTTACTTTCTTGGTCTAGATGGTGATCTATGGGATCTTCTGATGGATGGTTACAAACATCCAGTAAATGCCAGAGGCGTAAAGCTGACAAGGCAAGAAATGAATGATGATCAGAAAAAGCTTTTCAGGAATCATCATAAATGCAGAACTGTTTTGCTGAATGCTATCTCTCATGCTGAGTATGAGAAGATATCTAACAGGGAAACGGCCTATGACATATATGAGTCCTTGAAAATGACTCATGAAGGAAATGCTCAAGTCAAGGAGACTAAAGCTCTAGCTTTAATCCAGAAGTATGAAGCCTTCAAGATGGAGGATGATGAAGACATTGAAAAGATGTTTTCAAGATTTCAAACTCTTACTGCTGGATTGAGAGTTCTTGACAAGGGATACACCAAGGCTGATCACGTAAAGAAGATCATCAGAAGCTTACCCAGAAGATGGGGTCCTATGGTGACTGCATTCAAGATTGCAAAGAATATGAATGAAGTTTCTCTGGAAGAGCTCATCAGTGCCTTGAGAAGTCATGAAATAGAGCTGGACGCAAATGAGCCTCAAAAGAAAGGTAAGTCTATTGCATTAAAATCTAATATCAAGAAATGCACTAACGCTTTTCAGGCTAGAGAAGAAGATCCTGAAGAATCAGAATCTGAAGAAGAAGATGAACTGTCCTTAATCTCCAGAAGGCTAAATCAACTCTGGAAGACCAAGCAAAGGAAGTTCAGAGGCTTCAGAAGTTCAAAGAAATTTGAACGTGGAGAATCTTCTGATGACAGAAGATTTGACAAGAAGAAGGTCATGTGCTATGAATGCAATGAGCCTGGACACTTCAAGAATGAATGTCCAAATCTTCAGAAGGAAAATCCCAAGAAGAAATTTCATAAGAAGAAAGGTCTTATGGCAACCTGGGATGAGTCAGAAGATGATTCAGACTCTAAAGATGAGCAGGCTAACTGTGCGCTGATGGCGACAGAAGATGACGGATCAGAATCTACATCAGAATCAGATTCTGAAGAGGTATTTTCTGAACTTACTAGAGATGAGTTAGTTTCCGGTCTAACTGAACTTCTGGAACTCAAGTCTCAGATTAGTCTCAAATACAAAAAGCTGAAAAAGCTATTTGAATTTGAAACAAAGAAGCTTGAGTTGGAGAATTCTGAATTAAAAGAAAAACTTTTAAAATTATCCAATAATGTTGGATCTCCTTCTGATTCAGAAAAATCCACTCCTAGTCTAAACCATATTCTGAAAGAATATGATTTAAGTTTCAGGAAGTTCTTAGCTAGAAGTATTGGCAGAAGTCAGCTAGCTTCTATGATATATGCTGTGTCTGGAAACAAAAGAGTCGGCATTGGTTTTGAGGGTGAAATCCCATACAAACTTGAACCTGTTGATGAAATGAAATTCACATACAAGCCATTGTATGATCAGTTCAAGTATGGCCACTCCCATGATATTAGACACACTTCACATGCTCAAAGTTTTCACATAACACACACCAAAAAGCATGTGACACAACCTAGGAAATATCATGAAACTCACATTAAAAATTATCATGCTGTTCCTCCTATTGCTTACAATGTTAAACCCAAGTTCAATCAGAACTTGAGAAAATCTAACAAGAAAGGACCCAAAAAGATGTGGGTACCTAAGGATAAGATTATTCCTATTGCAGATATCCTTGACTGCAAAAAGGACAAAGCACAACATGTCATGGTACCTGGACTCTGGATGCTCACGACACATGACAGGAAGAAGGTCTATGTTCCAAGACCTGGTGCTTAAGTCTGGAGGAGAAGTCAAGTTTGGAGGAGATCAGAAGGGCAAGATAATTGGCTCTGGAACTATAAAGTCTGGTAACTCTCCTTCCATTTCTAATGTACTTCTTGTAGAAGGATTAACACATAACCTCTTATCTATCAGTCAATTGAGTGACAATGGTTATGATATAATCTTTAATCAAGAGTCTTGCAAGGCTGTAAATCAGAAGGATGGCTCAATCCTATTTACAGGCAAGAGGAAGAACAACATTTATAAGACAGATCTGCAAGATCTTATGAGTCAGAAGGTGACTTGTCTTATGTCTGTTTCTGAAGAGCAGTGGGTCTGGCACAGAAGATTAGGTCATGCTAGTTTGAAAAAGATTTCTCAGATTAACAAACTGAATCTGGTCAGAGGACTCCCTAATCTGAAATTCAAATCTGATGCTCTTTGTGAAGCATGTCAGAAGGGCAAGTTCTCCAAATCTGCATTCAAGTCCAAGAATGTTGTGTCTACCTCAAGGCCATTAGAACTCTTGCACATTGATCTGTTTGGCCCAGTCAAAACAGCATCTGTCAGAGGGAAGAAATATGGATTAGTCATCGTAGATGATTATAGCCGCTGGACATGGGTAGAATTCTTGAAACACAAGGATGAGACTCATTCAGTGTTCTTTGATTTCTGCATTCAGATTCAATCTGAAAAAGAGTGTAAAATCATAAAGGTCAGAAGTGATCATGGTGGTGAATTTGAGAACAGATCCTTTGAAGAATTCTTCAAAGAAAATGGTATTGCCCATGATTTCTCTTGTCCTAGAACTCCACAGCAAAATGGGGTTGTAGAACGAAAGAATAGGACTCTGCAAGAAATGGCCAGAACCATGATCAATGAAACCAATATGGCTAAGCATTTCTGGGCAGAAGCAATAAACACTGCATGCTATATTCAGAATAGAATCTCTATCAGACCTATTCTAAATAAGACTCCTTATGAATTGTGGAAGAATAGAAAGCCCAACATTTCATATTTCCATCCTTTTGGATGTGTATGCTTTATTCTGAACACTAAAGATCATCTTGGTAAGTTTGATTCCAAAGCACAAAAATGTTTCCTTCTTGGATATTCTGAACGCTCAAAAGGCTACAGAGTATACAATACTGAAACATTGATTGTAGAAGAATCAATCAATATCAGGTTTGATGATAAGCTTGGTTCTGAAAAACCAAAGCAGTTTGATAATTTTGCAGATTGTGATATTGATATATCAGAAGTTGTTGAGCCAAGAAGCAACGCATCAGAAGCAGAGCTTCTCAGAAGCAAAGAATCTGAAGATCAAGTATCAGCTTCTCTGGAGGATCTAAGCATTTCTGAAGAACCATCTGTCAGAAGATCATCCAGACTCATCTCTGGTCATTCAGAAGATGTCATTCTTGGAAAGAAGGATGATCCAATCAGAACAAGAGCATTCCTTAAGAACAATGCAGACTGTCAATTAGGTCTTGTATCTTTGATCGAGCCAACTTCTGTTGATCATGCTCTAGAAGATCCAGACTGGATAATTGCTATGCAAGAAGAACTGAATCAGTTTACAAGGAATGATGTTTGGGATCTTGTTCCTAGACCAGATGGATTCAATATAATTGGTACAAAATGGGTCTTCAGAAACAAGCTCAGTGAGAAAGGTGAAGTGGTAAGGAACAAAGCCAGACTGGTGGCTCAGGGTTATAGTCAGCAAGAAGGGATTGATTATACAGAAACCTTTGCACCAGTGGCCAGGTTAGAATCTATTCGTCTATTAATTTCATTTGCCACTCAACATAACATCACTCTTTATCAGATGGATGTTAAGAGTGCCTTCTTAAATGGTTATATAGATGAAGAAGTTTATGTCCATCAACCTCCTGGTTTTGAAGACTCTATGTCTCCTAATCATGTTTTTAAACTTAAGAAATCATTGTATGGATTGAAACAGGCTCCCAGAGCTTGGTATGAACGCTTAAGTTCTTTCCTTCTGGATAATGGTTTCACTAGAGGAAAAGTGGACACTACTCTCTTTTGTAAAACCTTTAAAAGGGATATTTTAATTTGTCAAATATATGTAGATGATATTATTTTTGGAACATCTAATGCTACACTTGGAAAGGAGTTTGCTGAGTCTGTGCAGGCTGAGTTTGAAATGAGCATGATGGGAGAACTCAAGTATTTCCTTGGAATACAAATAAATCAAACATCAGAAGGAACGTATGTTCACCAAACCAAGTATGTGAAGGAACTTCTGAAGAAGTTTAATCTTCTAGACTGCAAAGAAGCCAAAACTCCTATGCATCCAACATGCATTCTAGGTAAGGATGAGGTAAGTAAGAAGGTAGATCAGAAGTTATACAGAGGTATGATTGGATCTCTTCTATATTTGACTGCTTCTAGACCTGACATTCTGTTCAGCGTTTGTTTGTGTGCTAGATTCCAATCAGATCCTAGAGAATCTCATTTAACTGCTGTTAAGAGAATTCTAAGGTACCTGAAAGGTACTACTAATGTTGGCTTAGTTTACAGAAAATCTAAAGAATACAACTTAGTAGGATTCTGCGATGCTGACTATGCTGGAGACAGAATTGAAAGAAAAAGTACTTCAGGAAGTTGCCAATTTCTTGGAAGTCATTTGATCTCTTGGTATAGCAAGAAGCAAGCAACTATTGCTCTATCAACAACAGAAGCAGAATATGTCGTTGTTGCTGGTTGTAGTACACAGATGCTCTGGATGAAGAGTCAGTTAGAAGATTATCAGATATTTGAGAGTAACATTCCTATATTCTGTGATAATACTTCTGCTATATGTTTATCTAAGAATCCTATTCTTCATTCAAAAGCTAAACATATTGAGATTAAACATCATTTCATAAGGGACTATGTTCAGAAGGGTGTTATATCTTTAAACTTTGTTGATACAGACCATCAATGGGCTGATATCTTTACAAAACCCCTGGCTGAAGATAGGTTTAAGTTCATTCTGAAGAACATCAGTATGGATTTATGCCCAGAATGAGAAGATGAGAAGTTCTTACGTATGAGTATCTTCTGAAATGAATGTGATTTGTTAATCAGAAGTTCTGATTGAAATCTTTTAGAAATTATGATTCGGTTATTACCAACGTTTCATTGTCTAAGTTGATTCAGAACCTCTTTTAAAGCAAAACAGTTGTAACGTTTTATCTCGGGATGGTAAACCTGTCGTTACTATTCATGGATAAGCGTGTGTGCAGTTGAAGGGACGCTGACCATAGGTAACTGTGCTAGTCACCTCATTTGTCTTTATTATCTCTCCTCACGTCACGTAACATTAAATGCTATTCATCATTCGTTTCATTTTATTTTCTTTTAAATACTCTTCAAACACTTCTCTTTCCCTCTCATATTTTCTCTATTCACTCTATCTTTTTGCATTCATATCAAACCCTAGCTGTTCATTATCTGCAAATCCATCATGAACTCTTCATCAAGCCCAGGAAACCATGAAAATGATCAAAACAACAAGAGAAAAGCTGTTGAAACATCTCCTTCCAAACCCAAAAAGATAAAAATCACCTATGATCCTCTCAAGGTGAATCCATTCGAAGCAATGTTATCTGGAAACTATTCTAGACGTGTGTTTCAACCCCCTGGTGAAAGCCCTCCATCATCTCCATCTTCTTCCTCATCTTGTTTCCTTCTAGACTCAACCTCCTCTTCATCTAACCTTTCCTCTCCCTTAACCCATTCCGAAGAAATCTCTTCATCTTCACCCGCTGAGAATGTTGTCTCTGATAAAGATTGTGGAAGATCTGCATCAGAACCAAGTCTCCCTGACCCCTCGCCTGGAAGCCCAAGAAGCAGTCAGTGATGCGTTTCACTCCTTCATGGCATGCTGGCACAGACTTTGTCTTAGCTAGGGTCTTAGGCTTTGGTCTTTGTAGTTTTCTTTTCCTTGTTGCATTTGCTTGTTAAACATCTTCATGTAATATCTTTTGATTATCAATGAAAAGTTTCTTTGCTTTTACATTCCAGTGATTCTATTTGTCGTTTTATGCATCTGAATTTTTTGAAATATTGCTTTTTGATGTTATGACAAAAAGGGGGAGAAGATAAATGATAAATGATTTGATTAATCTATCAGTTGCTGGGTAAAGCTCCCACACATTTACTAACAAGAACTGCAAGTTCTATATGGTTTAAGTGTTTTGCAGGTATAAAGAAGTGAAGAGAATCTTCAAAGCAAACACAAGAAGCAAAACCATGGAAACTGAAGCAAGTCGAGTGCTGTCAAGCTTCAGAGATCAGAAGCAAGAAAGAAAAATGAATCAGAAGCACTGATAATAGAATTTGATCCATATTTGTCTATTTGTTTTGACAAAATTCTATTTGCTCTGATACATTATTTTAGCCTATATGGCTCTGATACATATAATGTGTTCAAACATATATTCTATGTTCTAACTCGTTCATGCTGACTTTTGTCGTTTAGTTTTTGTTCTGTAACATTTCAGGATGTAGAGATGCTCTGATGATGCTCTGGTACATTCAACAATGTTCTGATACAAATCTAGCATGAAGTAATGTTGGTAGAAATTCAAAGCTCTGAAGCTATCCGAGGGAAGCAGAAATTCAAAGCTGTGAATGTTCTAAAGATCCAGAAAACTCAAGTTCTGAAGCTGTCCTAAATGGAAGCAGAAATCAGAAGCTGTGAATGTTCAGAAGATCAAAGAAATTCAAGTTCTGAAGCTGTCCTGAATGGAAGCAGAAATCAGAAGCTGTGAATGTTCAGAAGATCTAAGAAAATTCAAGTTCTGAAGCTGTCCTAGATGGAAGCAGGAATCAGAAGCTGTGAGTGTTCTAGGGATCTAAGGAAATTCTAGTTCTGAAGCTGTCCTATGGAAGCAGAAGTCAGAAGCTATGAATTCTCTAAAGACAGAAGCTTATATGATCGTCTCTACCGAAATAATCAGGGAAGTCTTTTATTAAAGTTCTTCGAGTATTTATTTCAGGGGGAGATTATTTATCTCAGGGGGAGATTGTTAATCTCAGGGGGAGACATATTCATATGCTTATGCTATAGCTGTGTAATTTGTCTTTTGCCGTCTATTCTTTCTGATCGCAAATTCATATCATTTATATATGTTTTTGTCATCATCAAAAAGGGGGAGATTGTTAGAACAAGATTTGTTCTGATCAATTATCTTAGTTTTGATGATAACAATAATATGAATTTTGCTTAAGATAATATGGTACTCTAATCCAATGCAATTTCCCTTTCAGGAAATATATAAAAGAGTACGCATAATTCAGCGCTCAGAAGCTTTGTCTCAAAGGGTTCAGCATGCAACATCAGAACATGGTCTGGCAAGACATCAGAAGATGGTCGAAGCAGAATCAGAACATGGGTCTATGGAAGCATCAGAAGAACAAGAGAACAGAAGCACTGAAGTTCTGATGGTATCACGCTCAGAAGCACTTCAAGGTCAGAAGATCAGAAGATGCTATGCACCAAGCTGTTTGACTCTGATGATATTCAAACGTTGTATTCACAAACATCAGATCAGAAGAAAGTACAAGTGGCAAGCTACGCTGACTGACAAAAGGAACGTTAAAAGCTATTCTAGGCTACGTCAGTAGACACAGCGTGAACAAGGCTCGAGGTAGTTGACAAAAGCGTATAACATTAAATGCGATGCTGTACGGAACACGCAAAGCATTAAATGCACTCAACGGTCATCTTCTCCAACGCCTATAAATATGAAGTTCTGATGAGAAGCAAGGTTAACGATCCTGAATAAAACAACGCTTATTAACTTGCTGAAACTCTGTTCAAATCCAAAGCTCAGAATCTTCATCTTCATCAAAGCTCACTACATTGCTTTTGTAATATATTAGTGAGATTAAGCTTAAACGATTAAGAGAAATATCACAGTTTGTGATTATCGCTTTTAAGAAGCATTTGTAATACTCTTAGAATTGATTACATTAAGTTGTAAGGAACTAGAGTGATCGTGTGGATCAGAATACTCTAGGAAGTCTTAGAAGTGATCTAAGCAGGTTGTAACTAGAGTGATCGTGTGGATCAGTATACTCTAGAAAAGTCTTAGAGGGTATCTAAGCAGTTGTTCCTGGAGTGATCAGTGTGTGATCAGTAGACTCTGGAAGACTTAGTTGCTGACTAAGTGGAGAACCATTGTAATCCGTGCGATTAGTGGATTAAATCCTCAGTTGAGGTAAATCATCTCTGCGGGGGTGGACTGGAGTAGTTTAGTTAACAACGAACCAGGATAAAAATAACTGTGCAATTTATTTTTATCTGTCAAGTTTTTGAAGCTACACTTATTCAAACCCCCCCTTTCTAAGTGTTTTTCTATCCTTCAACTTGTGCACACAACATATTTGTCATTACCTGAAGTACCATTACCACTTATGG
The DNA here is from genome assembly GCF_029867415.1 of Vicia villosa. Lineage (NCBI taxonomy): Eukaryota > Viridiplantae > Streptophyta > Magnoliopsida > Fabales > Fabaceae > Vicia > Vicia villosa. The sequence continues at coordinate 172,444,644 of NC_081180.1, forward strand.
TGGTTTTAATCATACCTGAACTAAACATTGGTTAACTTCCATGGGTTGTGAATCTACTTTACCAACGAAATACACTAATAATGTTTGGAACTTTGTAAGAAATAATGTCGAGTTGATCAAAGAGAAGACATGGGAAATAAGTGCTAGATTATTTAACTCTTTGGACGGATATATATATATATATATATATATATATATATATATATATATATATATATATATATATATATATATATATATATATATATATATATATATATATATATATATATATATATATAATCAGCCCTCCCTTGAGGGGTGACAGGCTTTTTTTCCTATAAATTTGACCACGTAAAGCTTAACTTTGATTATTAGATAGTATGGTAGACGAATCATCCCTTCAATATAAAAGATGTGGTTTAGTTAATCAACAAGAGAACGAACTATTCGGTTCCTATAGAGATAGTTCCATGTTCTTGGAATGTACTTGATGAGTCATTTCTGAACATGTAGAAAAGTGAGGCAAGCTCACTCTCACTTATTGCGTATGTTTGACCTCGCACATCCTCTTTTTAGTCCTCTTTGTTCTATTTATGATATAGGTAACTTATAAGTTGTAATCGTTTTAGCCCAATGGGCTTGGATTATAATATAATAGTCCACAGTCACTTAAGAATGAGGTCTATAAGAGATAAGTGGTTGAGGAGAGACATAATGGTCCATAGTCCCTTAAGCACGAAGCCTGTAAGGGCATCGTTGTTAAGGGGGGCATAACGGTCCACAGTCTTCAAGTATGAGGCATGTAAGAGCGTAGTTAGGGCGAGTTCGCAAGACTGTTGATTGCACATGATTAAATCTATCTTTATTCTAAACTATTAGATTTAATGGAGACGTTTTGATTTATCAATTAAAGGTTTTGGAGAATTTATGTGATATTCTCATTAAAGTTATGATGATAAAGTTTTCTTGAGAAGGACGACTCAATGTTAGTACTCTACAGATTTGCATGCTGACAGAGTGGTGATGACTACCAGACTAAGTACTATTCATTTCATATAAATATAGAGATCCTTGCATGTCATTTTCATCGTTTCTCTTTTCTCTATATTGTGACAAAAACTGTTTCATCTTGCCATTTCTTTTGTCCACAGGTACCCTGCTTTATTCAATAACTCATAGTTATTAATTCTTCAATTAAAATGAATACCCATATTAGGATATCAAGTATTGTTAATAAGTCAAAATCAAACATGAAGTGTGGTAGAAAAGTCGTGTATGAAGTAGGGGTGGACAATCGGTCGGTCTCAGTCGGTTCCGGTTAAAAAACACATATCCGTTCATAACCATGGTTGCCAGTAAGACACCCACTTCCGTCCGTTTGGTTGAAAGGTTTGATCGGGTGGCGGTTGAATCGGATTGCGGTTAATCTCGGTTGGTTTATTCAGGTCACACAATTCCTTCAACATTTTCTTCAAAACCAAACAGCAAAGAAAAAAAGTTAAAAAAATGGAGAGATAGAAGAAGTTTAAGAGAGGAAAATGATACTAGAAGAATTTTGTCTATTAGCTAATAATTTAAGACATGACCTTACAAATTGATATAGAAAATGAAAAAAGAAGAAAAAAAGAGTTTGAAGTAGCAGAAGATCTTGTCAAGAGAATTTGAAATTAATCATTCAAACTACAAGCTAAAATAATCTTTAAACAACCATGGTGAACTGTGTCCTTCATAGAGATAAGAAAGAGAGTTTAACTTTAATAAACTGGGTGACAGAAAATAAAAATATTTATTGACAAGTGATAAGGTAGAGCAAAAGTTGTGGTCATGAATAGAGCAATAAAAAGTAAAGGAATGTTATTTGTACACAACAAGTGACATTTACACCGTAGTATTATACGATTTTAGTTTTTTCAAAGATTTAATTATTAATTTTTCTTTATTCTGACACAACAAGTATTTTAGTATTCTCTTGTGTAGAGTTGTATGCTATTGTCTTTTAAAATAATGAAAATAACATATAGTAGCAGTAAAAAGTACTCTCATTCTCGTGTGTACATGTATGCTAAAATAATAATAAAATAACATAAAGAGTAACATTAGTCATAGCTTCGGTCGGTTATGGCTTTCAATGGATGCAATTTCCATATCTGATTTCGACCATTTTAAATCATTGAGAACCGAAAATGGAGACTCATAGATCCGACAAACCGTTTGAATCCAACCGTTTTCCTTATTTTCTCGTGGGTTACATTGGATTGGGTAGGATGTCCGTTTTTTGTCCATCCTAGTATGAAGACATAAACGTAATAGCAGATCTAATTTGGTGGCGTCGGTCAAATTGTAGACTGAAAATATTTAATAAAGACATAAAAGTGTGGGAGTGTTTGGTTAAATTGTGGAGGTGGCAGAATAAATTCCCCGAAACTAAATGAATCTTGCCTTTATATTAGGAGAATGTAAGCTTAGTGTAACTAATTCTAACAACTACAAACTAAACAGAAATAGTTACTACTGGTTACTAGCAATAAGCTAAACTTAATTTACTAATCAGGAATAGTTACTATTGGTTACTACTTACTAGCAATAAGCTAAACTTAATTTACTAGTTTACTCCTCTAATAACAACTAGTAACAAACCCGTGCGTTCGCACGGGTTCAGGTACGGGACGCGCATTTGTTTTAGATATATATTTTTTAATAGAAAAATGTCGGCTACCCGTTAAAAAATAATAATTGAATGTATATATAGAAAAATGTCGGGTACCCGTAAAAGAATAATAATTGAATGTGTACAAAAATGTCTGGTACCCGTGAAAAAATAATAATTGAATGTATAGAAAAATGTCTGGTACCCGTAAAAAATAATTAAATGTATAGAAAAATGACTGGTACTCGTAAAAACATTTAGATCAATAAGATTTTTTTAATACAAAATATAATTTTGTTATAAAATATGTGAATAATAGAAGCTAAAAAAATGTAATAAAAAATAGAAGCTAAAAGAATTATAAATGAAAAAAGTATGAGAAAAATTAAAGAGAAATCTTATTAATATAAAAAAGAAAATAATATTTGAAAATAAGAATAAAAGATAGGAAGATATATTAATTCATTAGGAGTAGATGAAGATATATTGAAAAATATCTGGTACCCATGAAGAAATAATAATTAAATGTATAGAAAATTTTCGGTACCCGTAAACAAAATTGAATGTATAAAAAAATATCTGGTACCCGTAAAAACACTTATATCAATAAATTTTTTTAATAAAAATATAATTTTGTTATAAAATATGTGAATAATAGAAGCTAAAAAAATTTGGACGAAAAAAGTATGAGAAAAATTAAAGAGAAATAAAAAAGAAAATAATATTTGAAAATAAGAATAAAAGATAGGAAGATATATTAATTCATTAGGAGTAGAGGAAAATATATTGAAAAATATCTGGTATCCGTGAAGAAATAATAATTGAATGTATAAAAAAAAATTCGGTACCCGTAAAAAAAATTGAATGTATAAAAAAATGTCTGATACCCGTAAAAACATTTAGATCAATAAGATTTTTTTAATACAAAATATAATTTTGTTATGAAATATGTGAATAATAGAAGCTTAAAAAATGTAATAAAAAATAGAAGCTAAAAAAATTATGAATGAAAAAAGTATGAGAAAAATTAAAGAGAAATCTTATTAATATAAAAAAGAAAATAATATTTGAAAATAAAAATAAAAGATAGGAAGATATATTAATTCATTAGGAGTAGATGAAGATATATTGAAAAATATCTAGTACCCGTGAAGAAATAATAATTGAATGTATAAAAAAATTTTGGTACCCGTCAACAAAATTGAATGTATAAAAAAATATCTGGTATCCGTAAAAACACTTATATCAATAAGATTTTTTAATAAAAATATAATTTTGTTATAAAATATGTGAATAATAGAAGCTAAAAAAATTTGGATGAAAAAAGTATGAGAAAGATTAAAGAGAAATAAAAAAGAAAATTATATTTGAAAATAAGAATAAAAGCTAGGAAGATATATTAATTCATTAGGAGTAGAGGAAGATATATTGAAAAATATATGGTATCCGTGAAGAAATAATAATTGAATGTATAGAAAAAATTTCGGTACCCGTAAAAAAAATTGAATGTATAAAAAAATGTCTGGTACCCATAAAAACACTTATATCAATAAGATTTTTTAATAAAAATATAATTTTGTTATAAAATATGTGAATAATAGAAGCTAAAAAAATTTGAATGAAAAAAGTATGCGAAAAATTAAAGAGAAATCTTATTAATATAAAAAAGAAAATAATATTTAAAAATAAGAAATAAAGATAGAAAGATATATTAATTTATTAGGAGTAGAGGAAGATATATTGAAAAATATCGGGTACCTGTGAAGAAATAATAATTGAAGAAAAAATTTTGGTACCCGAAAAAAAAATTGAATGGATAAAAAAATGTCTGGTACCCGTAAAAACACTTATATCAATAAGATTTTTTAATAAAAAATATAATTTTGTTATAAAATATGTGAATAATAGAAGCTAAAAAAATTTGAATGAAAAAAGTATGAGACAAATTTAAGAGAAATCTTATTAATATAAAAAAGAAAATAATATTTAAAAATAAGAATAAAAGATAGGAAGATATATTAATTCATTAAAAGTAGAGGAATATTATTTGAATTTGAAATTTTTGAAAAAAGAGAAAATCGAAATAAAATATTTTAATAATATATTATACATGTATAGGTGAATGAGTTGACAATATATAGTAAAAGTTGGTATATGCATTGACAATGTGAAGATTGATTTGATTGATACAAAAATTTATTTTATTAAATATATTTATTTGTGAATTTGAAACAAAGAAAAAAATGTAAGAAAGAAAGAGAAGTTGGATGGAGAAACCATCCATGTGGCACAATAGAAGAGCAATAAGGACATTTTGGTATTTGACCCAACATATAATTTTCTTATATTATAGATATGTACAGGAAATTTTTGGATTGATAAAGATGATGAAGAAGAAAAGGAAGAATCCTAACAATTTTAATTTAGGGTTAAAATTTTTTTTTTTAAATAATTTAAAATAGTCTTAACTGCCATGTCTTTTGTTACAGTTAAACGGAAGAAAAAGAACTCGGCAACTTTAATTGTCACCTTATAGTAACACTATTATTCACCAATGTTTCTTTATTTGATATAGATAAATCCTCTCAAATGCATAAAGTTTAACTTTTTTGTTCTTAAGTTACCGCTGATAATTTTACAGTACTTGAATACACTGTTGCAGTACGTACAATCATCTCAACACCCAAAATTTATCCACAGAAACCAGCGTAGATAGCAAGCTGCGTGGATACCATAATTCGATCTGCAGGCATTATTATCTACCACATAAGCAAAAGACACTTCTCTATACTCAGTTGGATACACAATTACGGGGAGGAATGGGTTCATTGATATCAATGTTGTATCATTAAAAACACTAAAGTGAAACTATCCATCCCCGAAACTCAAACCAGAAACTTAAACCAGGATCTCCACGTATCCATGTAAATTAACTTGTCAAAACGTCAATAGATATGCTGTAATCCAAGCACACATTCAGGTGACCAACACAAAGCTACAAAGATCGGTCAACTTTGGGAGATTCAAATCAGTAAACCGGCTTCCTTAAGAGCAGCTTTATAGTCTTCGACACTTCTTTCTCGCACCTACATTCAGTGACAGAAACAAAATGATTTATGAAAGATACTAATCTTTATAATCCTTTGCACATGCATACAAAGTCTTTCATAATTCAAGTGCATTAGGAAGTAGTATATACCTCTGCTACATGGGTTCCAAAATGGTTTTCAATCTTTGACATCAGCTTTTCATCCCTTTCGTCGCATATCAAGTTAAATACAGCACCTATTCAATCAGATGAAACAAATTTAAAACAAAAACTTAGTATTTTGCACCACTACTGAAAAATCATGCATAATTTACTCACGAGTGAAATTATAAATTGACTTCCTTTAGAAAATGTTAAAATACATGCCAAACAATAACAAATGCTGGCCTGGATCAAGGGGAGGATTGCCCGAGCCCTAAAAAGAAATACATAAGGCATGTAGATACCATCCCCTAGCCATATATCTAGTTGATATGGGATCTTAGAATGGCAGTTGAATACCCGAGATTGGACATATGGAAAGTAAATTTTAGACATCAATGGGAAACTCTATCAGGTTTCAGATAAGACGAAATGCCAAGTCAGAATTATACCTAATTCAACCCTAAGAACTAGCTCAAGGGGAAAAATTGGCCCAGTCTTGCAACGATCTGAGTACTTTGATCATATCTCTTACCAATGTGGAATATCTTTAAATATTGATACAGAATAGTAAAAATTGAGTGTATTATTTCCTAAATGAGAATGATTACCAGAGTTTCCTCCTATAATCCCCGGAGCAAAGCTCCTAGGAGAAGAGATGATTCTCATTTCCCAACAGAAAAAGATGTTGGGCATATCACCTCTTGCTATCCCTATTATTTAATATAGCTACCCTTTCCCTCCAACAGATTGGCCACATTAGCAATTTGAACCAATTCTGTATTCGGCCCATTTGTTGGGCTAAGGCGCAAACCCCCACTACCTAACAAACATAATAAGGACAAAGCGGAAAAATTTTAAATGGAATTGGATTGTGGGGCCAAACAAGCCAATATTACAACATTACCCCCACCAAAGTAGGGCCAATCAATTCAAGGGTCTGCACGATCAGGTTGGTGGAACATGAAAATGCAGCTCACAGAAATGAGCAAATTCTATACACTTTTTTGTCTGGACTTTATCAAGCCCAGAATAACATTCACATTCCACATATACAAAAAGCTTGAAGTATTACTAGTTAGTTCAGAGTAAGGAAAGAAACATCTATTTTTCAACCAATGAAACGTTGTGGCAACAACACTGTTTCTTTGAGGGAAATAACACCAACAAAATATTTGCGGCCAACATTTACTTACTCTTTTGATTATAAATTCTTGGTATAAGGAAAGAGCATGACTAAAATACTATGAGATACATAATATTTGACTTAAACAAGCTGAACACAATATTAACAGGAAGCTCACTTGATAAAATAATATAATAGTTAATGATTGCTACACAACATTAAGCCGACAGTTTTAGAAACTTACCCTTGCGCCCAAATCGCCCAGCCCTACCAACCCTGTGCAAATAGACCTCACAATCAGGCTCGGGTTCACGGCCACGGACGAACTCAGCAGCATACTTCAACGGAAGATCATAGTTGATAACCAAATTAACCTAAACAATGAAATGGAAGGATGCATAAAAAACCAACGAGTCCAAGCACACATAAAGGGAAGCAGAGAGAAAGAGAGACCAAATGAGCACCTGTTGCTGATCAAAGCCACGGGCAAGAACATCAGTTGATATAAGAACCTGAGTCAAACCATCTTTAAACTCCTTGACTATCTTGTCTCTCTCGTCATGTTCAAGAGCACCTTGTATGGAAGTAACTTCATAGCCTAAATCAACAAGGGCTTTATGCAACATTTTCGCACTATTTCTAGTGCGCACAAATATAATAGTTTGCCCTACATTCTCTCCTATTTCAAATATATAATTTTTAATCACTTCAATCTTAGCAAGTTCATCAGGAACACGAACTTTGTACTGCTTCACTGCATCTAAAGATAGCTCCTCTTTCTTCACGAAAAGTTTATTATGCTCCTTCTTCTCAACAATCCTTGTAACAAAATTTTTGACAACGTCGTTAAATGTAGCAGAAAACAGAAGAACCTGCAGAAACACAAGGCAATCAAAATTTTCTTAGAGAATAAACACTCAAAAAGCAACTGTAACATACAAACATTTAAAATCTTTGTCTGATATGATTCTACTAGTTCCTTTCTAGAAAAGGGAAATGTAGTACTGAAAAAAACAAGATCAATAGATAAATGAAAAAAAGCAATGCTCCCAGTCAAGGATGAATCCTCTTTAGCCCCAGGCTATAAGCCGAGCTAAGAAAATACAACCAGAAGATCACATCTCTGTAACATTCTTATAGAAGAAATTTCAAGAAGCTGAAAAGTATGACGGAAATGGAGCTGGCTCCTTACAAGATTTAAAAGATAACAATTAGGAAAGCAAGGGTCTAACAGGGTAATGACAGTAGACTGATAAAAAATAAATTATTCCCCAGTACAACCTAACCAACCACCGATTGCCACCATAAAATGTATTGTACACATCTTCTGTTACACACCTCCTAAATAATCATTCCAACTCCTGGCCTGATTCTTGTATCCTCTCTCCCGATCCCTCTTTGCCATGTGTCCATTATGATATTATTCCCTCTCTTTGCATAATGGGCCTATGAATATTCCCCAAACCAGTTTGATCTTGTCTTAAAGGTGAAATTTACGGAAGACTATTAATAAAAGCACCGTCTTCCCATCTATTCTCATGATCTGAAAGAACTGCCCATTTAATTAAAACTCATCAAGAAACTTGTGCACTATTAACACCTATAAGGGTTTGTGAAAAAAATAGCTCTAAGAGAACCAAAGAGACAATTCCCACTCTTCAGTTTAAAACTGTGGAAGACCAGATGGCCCTCTTGGGCTTCAATACATGAACGACCAGATGCACCAGTTTACCATTGTGTAGGAAGGTAAATCCAGCCTATTAGCTTCAGTCCCTACCTTTTTTAATGACATAAGGGCCTTAAAACCTTGGTCCTGGTTTCTCATTGGCACCAATGTTATCAGAAGCTAATCATTCATCAACACATGGGGATATTGGGTCAAATAAAAATGTTACTATAAAATTAAATACTCCCTCAGTCCCAAATATTTGTCGCATTTGACCATTTCACACGGAATAAGAAAATATGATAAAAGAGAAAAAGAATGATGATTTTACTAATTATCAAAACTAACTATTGGTGTATTTTTATTATCTTAAATGCAAAGTGAAGAATAATAACTTTAGTGTGATGCACATAACACTAATTAGACGGTATAGTTAAAATATAAGCAATTAAAGTTATATTGGAAACAAAAAGTGACAATCTTTTGTGGACATTTTTTTGTAAAAGATGTGACAGTTGTTACGAGACAAAGTGAGTATTAAATTAATAAATTTTATAAAAAAAAAGATATGTATCTATTCAAAACATGCCACTTTAACTAGAATAAGTGTTTTAAAAGGGCAGCATTAGGGTCCAAACTAAGGGAAAGACTTTTCTCTCCCTTCTAGCTAACTTCTCATCGTAATTCATAAAATCATTATCTGTTGTTCCCTTCCAAGTCTTTCTCAGTCCTATGAGAAAAGACTTCTACTGGATTTTGGGAGCCAGCCTAAGTGGCAGTTGGATCTGTGTGCATGCAAGGGCACAACATTATTGGGTGAGTATAATAAGCTGTAAAACATCTTACTGTTTACTTTCTCATAAAATAAGATGAAAAATGGCACTGCAGTGCGCTTCAAACTCCTTTCACAAATTGTAGGAAGTGCTTAGATAGAACCTAGTTTTGTTCATGCCCTCCCGATGGAAAGCAATCATAATAACACATCATTTAAAAACGGTTGTTTGACACATTGTTTAGTGTAAAATGATGATGTAGATGCTGTCTTTATGTTGTCAGTGGTACACTAGAGAGGAATAGCATAGCTGTGGTAGGGCACGACGCAAATTATTTTGGTTTGTGAGCCTCCGTCATAGCAGTTGCAGAGGCCGCTAACTGCTGGGAAATTGCAGCCCCAAACTGATTTCACAACTTCTCGCTATTATGGTTTTGAGGCGAAATTCCTCAAATCCTTTTTTAAACAGTTATCTTTTTTGAGGGTATAAATGTCAATTTGAACCCTTTCAAGGGTAATGTTCTGTGTGTTCCTCATTAAGTTATATTATTGGTCACGGACTCGCGGACAATCATTATGTTCTTGCTCACAATCATTTTGTTCTTCCTACTTTTAGTGC